>NC_064424.1:2142500-2742500 GCF_023375975.1 Astyanax mexicanus | reverse complement strand
CCCGCGGGCCATTTGTGGCCCGCGGGCCATTTGTGGCCCGTTTCCTTTTTTGGAGCGGCCCGTGAGGTATATTAGAAATAGAATGAAAGTTGGCCCGCTGTTAAGCAGGTTTTTATAATGTGAGATTCAAAGTTTGAACGCTAGGTGTCAGAAACGGGCCAAAGAGTCTAAAAGCGGAGAGATTGCACATTTCTAGCGCAGAAAAACAGGCCAAAGAGTCTAAAAGCGGAGAGGGTGCACATTTCTAGCGCAGAAAAACGGGCCAAAGAGTCTAAAAGTTGCCGTAATTAAGGTGTTTAATATTAAGAGACATCATGAAATTAAACATCAATTTGAAAAATTTTAGTTTACACAACACTGTCAAAGATAAATAAAAATAGTAAGTCAAGTAAAATGGTGTGTAAATGAAATAATCAAGAAAATGTATTATTTAAAGTGGTATATTTCATTATTTGTTTTATTATAGAGTCTGTGGCCCCTGACTTTAAATATATTTCTCCTTCTGGCCCCCAACAAAAAAAGTTTGGACACCCCTGGTGTACAGTGTTACTCAGAACTGAGGTGTGTGAGTGTGTGTGTGTGTGTGTGTGTTGTATTTTCTGTCAGAGCTCTAATTGGCCCTTCATCGTTTGTTATTACTGCTCTTTGGGCCGCATGTATGACGGGGCAGCAGCAGCAGGACAGAGTGCTCTTATGATTTCCTCTGTAGTGTGTGTGATGGCGGCTGCTGGCTGGGATTACATGATTGATCCATCTTTGCACTGTGTGTGTGTGTGTGTGTGTGTGTGTGTGTGTGTGTGTTAGTATATGTGTGTGAGGCCGAGATGCTTTCTAAAATGTTCCACAAAGAGTTCTGCACAGTGCATCTTAAGATCATCAAAAAAACGATGATCTGTTTAATCAGAGTATCCACAGTGCATATACAGGTGTTGGAGAATGAAACTGAAGCACCTGGTTTTAGAGCACAATAATTGATTGTGGTGACGGACAGTTCTGGTGGAAACAGGAGAGTTGAGGTGCACATTAAATTCTGCGTGATTTGATCAGCCGTGGTTTTATGTTTTTTTTTGGATACAATCCGGGTTAGCACCCGAACATCCCTTTCAGACAGCTTCCTCTTACAGCGTCCACAGTTAATCCTGTTGGATGTGGCTGGTCCTTCTCGGTGGTATACTGACTTGGTGGTATGCTCACACTAAAATGACAGGTGTTTCAGCAGTTTCATTGTCCAACCCCTGTAGTTTTAATATGTTAAATATCATATTATTAATTATTAAAACATCAGAAATGTTACTTTTTACGGTACCCAGATTATCTGGAACTGTTTCCTTGTTAATAAGGACGTAAAACGTTCTTTTAATTGTAACCATGATAGAATTACTGAATTTTTTGTATTATTATTTGTAATAGGGCTGCACATAACATCACTTTAACATCAATAGTGTGTAATAGTCACATCACTGGATGTGCAATGTAATAATGTAAATTAAATCAAATACTGAATTTTCACTATTCTCATTTTCTATGGCATACATATAAGAAAAAAATATAAGAAATTACCTAAAATTGATGAGTTTCTTGGATTTTACCAAATTAAAAAAAACCTCTGGAATATAATCAAGAGGAAGATGGATGATCACAAACCATCAAACCACCAAACTGAACTGCTTGAATTTTTGCACCAGGAGTAAAGCAGCATAAAGTTATCCAAAAGCAGTGTGTAAGACTGGTGGAGGAGAACATGATGCCAAGATGCATGAAAAAAGTGTGATTAAAAACAACCAGGGTTATTCCACCAAATATTGATTTCTGAACTCTTAAAACTTTATGAATATAAACTTTTTGTTTTCTTTGCATTATTTGAGGTCTGAAAGCTCTGCATCTTTTTTTTGTTATTTCAGACATTTCTCATTTTCTGCAAAATTATATACTGTATGCTCAGGGGCGCAGATGGAAATTTTGAACTGGGGGGGACCAAGCTGTAAAATCATATATATATATAGACCAGGAAGACCAGGAAGACAACGTTAACATTTTACATCTTATAATTTCAGTTAACAGCGACTGCTTACTAAAATAACATCATAATAACATCATACATAAAATCAATTTATTCAAATAAATCCGGCCGCCGCACTGTGTCCAGTCCAGCCAATGAGGGAAGAGCAGGCTGCGTCTTCACACACACACAAGCCTCTTACACACACACACACACACACACAGAACAGGCGCCTTTCAACCACAGAAGAGAAGCTGAAAGCGGCAGAATATGGATTTATAGAGCTATAGGTTACAGTGAGGTTGGTAAAAAAATAAAAAAATGAAACTTATGACTGTCTACTTCTGCTGCTTCATTTTAATTCTAAAACGAGCAAGGAGATCCAGCGCAGCGGATTGCGTTGAAAAAAGTGCCAGTGGACCCGTACCGTAAGGAGCTGGTAACTGCCTGTGTCTGTAGTCTACAGGCAGTTACCAGCTCCTTAGAACCCCGGACTTGAGAAGGTGCGTTAAATTTACATTGGAACTGGAACACGGAGCTCCGAACAATGTAACCTCTGAACTGAACGCTTCCTAGTTTAAAAACGAGGGCATTGTGGAACACAGAACTCCACAAACGTACAGTTAATTAAATTAAAACCCCAACGTTTATGCTTGTAGATGCTAGATTTCGGATGAGGTCACTATAAATCTGGGAGGGACATGTCCCCCCCGTCCCCAGTGCCATCTGCGCCCATGTGTATGCTGTATATACTGTACACTGAGCATAAGCGTGTAGGAGAGATCCTGCAGTTCCTGGTGTTTCCTATAGATGTCAGTATAAGTAGTTGGTTTATACTGTAGATGCAGCAGCAGCATCATCAGACTGGACACAGGATAATAATCAGATCTGACATATATTTAGGACTACAGCCAAAACACACAGCTTTAAAATCATTACACACAAATAATAAACTAAACAATAAACTATTTGCTCCATTAAATGAAAACATGTTAACTTAATTCATTTACTGACAGAAATAATAGTAAGTTCAGTAATATTTATTAATAAAGCATTTTTTAAAGAAATTCCGTTGACCAAAGTGCTGAAAATGGAAAATAAGAACAAATAAAACTAATTAAACATGGGAAAAAGAAATGAAACTATAAAATTATACATGAATAATACATTAAAAACATCTAATATAACCACAGACTCTCACTGTTTCATTGCTGATTTGTAAAATAACGTTTTAGACTTAAAAATTAAAGTGGCTTGGCAAATATTGGGTGGTTGACAGTTCTATAAATATATCTTATTTTAATATACGTAAGAATAGTAATATAATGATATTTAATGCTAATGTACATTTTTGTACAGTTTTGTTTTTAACAGTATTTTGCATTCTAATTAATTTATGTATTTTGAGGGATACATATGAAACATTATTTATATATCAACAAAATCATGTAACTTTTTTGCTAAGTGAATGTTTTTTTTTTTCTTTTTTAGTATGATTAATCATTTCAAATATGTAAATGTGTATATGCATTATGTATTTTTCTCGTCCTATATGTACCTTTCTCGTACCTAAATGTTGTAAGTTAAAAAATAAAATAATGTCATCAATAGAATAGAATTTCTAAAAAAGATACTTTTTGTGCCATTTAATAAAAGCATCGCTTTAGAAATTAGTATGTGTGCAATATATGACATGTTACATAATAAATGACGTTTTAATATATGACATATATGACTATATAGGTATACATACAAACTATATAGTGTATTAAAACTATTAGACATTTATTCTGTTTCATATATTCGCATATTGTATATGTATATTGTATATATATGTATATATGGGCCCATACATATTTATGATTATGTATGAGAAATATATATGTATTTGTACAAATATTATAAACTCATATCTACAAATATCCAGAGGATGTTTTGGATGGATGGATGTGATAATAATATGTCCTTATAGGTAAAATATATGTCTATTCGATATATGTCATATATTGCTGGACACTATTCATTTAGTGTACAAAAACTTATTAAACATTGAAATAGTTCCATATATTGAAATACTGTATATGTAGGGCCTTTAAATATGTAAGGTTATGTATGTGAAATAGACTTTTTAAAATATATGGTACATATATATGTCTGACTTTTTTTATAAAATGTACATACCTCATGTACTTGCATAGATTAATGTATTATACAGTATATAGGTCTAACATATATAATCCTAAATTATATAAATATATTTATAATATATGTACATACAGACATATTTTAAACGTATATATACCAATATCCAGAAGACATATAGGATGTGCGTATGTGATAATAATATATCCTTTTCTTATATATGTATATATAAAACATACATATATGTCAATTCAATATATATGTCAATATATGTCATGTATTGCATTTCTGTCTGTGTGTGTGTACTGTCAAAGGAATCAAAGCTGTATCTGGACACTTCTATTGTTGAGGAGGAGATCCATTCTGAAATATATATACATATATAAGCTGCTGTTGGCAGCAGTAGTGCTGAGTATAGAGCGGGTGGTGGGGAGGGAGGGAGGGAGTGGGGGGGGGGGCTATTAACCTCCATTTAAATTCTCTTTACCCTCCCCTTTGAAAAGGCTCATGCAATTGATTTAACTTCCATGCATGCATTGCTTACCCTGCGTGGTTAAATAAATGGCTAACAGTTTAAGACTTAATTGATTTTCTGAACACACATACACACACAGACACACAAAATACACCCCCAATATACCCCCCTATACCCCCCCTCCTTCGCTCAGGACACACTCCTCAGTGCGCTGCCATTGTGTGTAAATCCTATTTCCAGAAATTTTCTAAATGAATTAAAATGCAAGGTGACCCATACATATATGAGTTTAAGTGTCTCGCCGTAATGAGAGTTGGGTATAATTAGTGTGATGTTTAGGCTAAATATATTAGCTGCAATACATCAGGGGGATGTGGGGGGCGTGTCCGGGCGCTGGGTGGTGGGGGGGTTATGTATGGGGAGGGTGAGCAGCTGCTGTGCCATGGGTTGACTTAACCTCTGTCACTTTGATGGCCTTTGTGTTCCTGCCAAGCTAAAGGAAGAGCAGATGTCCCCGGGCCCCCGTCCACACCCCTGTGCTGCAGGCCTGAGGTACGGCCCCCGACGCACTCGTCCACCGCTCACCCGTTCGGACACACCTCATCCTCTCATTCAGCGTCTTTTCTTTCCCTCTTTTTTATTCATTTATATGTAATTATGAATATTTCATATATATGACATAAGCTTATATATACATACTGTATATCCAGAGGATGTATGTGATAATAATATGTCCTAATAGGTAAAATATATGTCTAATAGATAGATGTCATATATTGCTGTACACTATTCATTTAGTGTACAAAAAATGGAAACAGTTTCATATACTGTATATGTAGGGCCTGTAAATATGTAAGGTTATGTATGTGAAATAGACTTTTTAAAATATATGGTACATATATGTCTGCCTTTTTTTAATATCACATACCTTATGTACTTGCATAGATTAACCTATTATACAGTATATAGGTATAACATATATAATCCTAAATTATATAAATATATTTATAATATATGTACATACAGACATATTTTAAACTTATATCTACCAATATCCAGAAGACATATAGGATGTACGTATGTGATAGTAATATATCTTTTCCTTATATATAAAACATACATATATATCAATTCAATATATATGTCAATATATGTCATGTATTGCATTTCTGTCTGTGTGTGTGTGTGTGTGTGTGCTGTCAAAGGAATCAATGCTGATGATGATGATAATAATGTATCACCTTATAGGTAACATGCATGTCGATTCAATATATTCGATTCATATGCATGTTCAATATATTGCATTTATTGTATGTATACAGTCAAATAAATCAAAACTCTTGCTGGACACTATTCATGCAATAGCAATGAAAACAGTTTCATGTGTTGACATACTGTATATGAAGGGCCCATAAATATATTTAAGGTAATATGTGAAAAAGACCCTTTAAAATATACCATCGCATTTCTGACTTCCACATGTGAATAAATAAAAATGCTCTTTTATAAACACAAATTGATTTTGTAAACAATTATTTACAGTATAACTTACAGAAAGACCACACTTATATACATATATAACTTTAGAAACGAATGCAACATTTTATATACCTTACATTTTAAGACTTTTCAGGAGAAATTAGTGTTTTACATCTTTCATTTACACATTTATTTAGTTAACTGGTACTTGCATAGACTGTTCACAGCTTTAACTTTTCTTTTATTAAATTTACAGATTAAATATAACAATAGTAGGGCTGGGGCGACGCGTCGACATAATCGACGTCATCGATTACAAAAATACATCGATTTGCATAACGTGCGTCGGCGCGTCGTAAACACGGCGGCGCCTGTGGAGAGCATTAGAGGTTAGATCGGGCCCAAAAATTCCAACTGGCTGTTTTCGGGCTGTTTTAATGAGCGAAATATGATCAGAATTATGTCAATTAACACGGTAACATAGAAGCATAGAACTATTATTTAATTAAAATGATTTTTAAGAACAGCTAAACACAGTTCTGCAAGTCAAACGCGGAGGAGTTCACGTGCGAGAGACACAGAGAGAGAGAGAGAGAGAGAGAGAGAGAGAGAGAGAGAGAGAGAGAGAGTGGTGAGAGCTACTCACAGGTGAAGGTTCTCTTTGATCTCCTCGTGCTCATATTCTAGTCCCATTCATAATTCTGCAGCTCCCTCAGTGTTTTCTGCCGTATTTTGCGGCTAGCGCGAGCGCTTACAACTGACACCGCGGACCGCGAGGTGCCGCCGCGTTTGTGCCGAATCCGACTCTCTGCTGAATCTGACTCCCGCTTCGCGGACAGAATCGGCACAACACCCCCGCTGTAGAACTGCGGTAGTGAAAACAGCGCTTATAAATAAATTAGTTTAGTTTCACTTTCAGTTTTCGTTATTTTTTTTTTTAAATAAAAATATAATTAAAAAACAGACGCCTACATCTCGGACTATTTTCTGGAGCCCGGGTCGGATTTACGGGCGGGCCTCGGGTCATGTCGGGTTCGGGCAGAGAATCTAAGCTCTAGAGAGCTTGGACTCCGGAGAGCAATCTCCAGCTACAAAAAAACGCCAGCGGGCATCTAAAGTTTGGGAGCATTTCACGCAAAAGGGCAACAATGTGGTCCTCTGCCATATGTGCAAAAGGAGCACTTGAAGCGCAAACATCCAGGAGCACTATGTCAACAGGGTCACACAGTATGTTACCGTTTACATCAGGGTCTCCGCGGGTGTCCTTAAAAAGACTTAAGGCTGTCTACCAAAGGTTTTAAACCTGCCACAGGCAGAAATTATACATTTTTGGTTTATATTTGTGCATGGCATTTCGCAGTTTCCAGAAACAGTAGCATTATTCATAAGTTCAGGTGTTTAGCTAAGCTAGCTGCCTTAAGTTATTTTAGCTAGCGCCGTCGGCGCTGCGGTGTCACACCGTTTTCTGTCACCGTCGGAATTTTGTGACCAGTGCTCACGGTTATGAGCGTTCATTGGCAAAACGGAAGCTTTCTATACCTACACCTTACCCTCAGCCCTAAACTGAACCGTTTTGGCCAGTCGGGGTAAACATTAGAAACGAACACGTTTCGAATCGGCCAGTGCACCGGTCTGCTGAGAACTACTTGCCAGTGGTCACAAAATCTAGCGGTCACAGAAAACAGTGCAACACACGGTTGTGGTGTATGGGAGCTTATCCATTTTTAGCGTTATAGATCTAAACAACGTGCTGTACATGTAAGTGATTATAAGTGTGGGGTTTGGTTTAGTAGGCTTGTGTTGTTGTTGTTGTTGTTGTTATTATATATAAATATAGTAATTTATCGTTTGCTTTAAAACGTAAAATAATTATTTAAATATGTTTCTCAATGAATAGATTAGTCGACTAATCGAAAAAAATAATCGTTAGAATAATCGTTTAAAAAATAATCGTTAGGGACAGCCCTAAACAATAGATCTATTGAAACTAATAACAATAAATAGAAATGAGCTTAAATCAATGATTTTTAAAGTAATGCATCCAAAGTATTACTGCACCATATACTATATCAGAAAAATCGATACTGATATAATTGCGATATTATCATGCATCCTTAGGAAATATATTGTAATCATATTTTACACACACTTAAACGTTAAACACACTGGTGACACATTATAAACTGTAACACATCTTCTGCTGCCCCGTCCGTCCGTCCGCCTGTCTGTCTGAATTTCAATTACATTAAAGCACGAGAGGCAAAGAGCATGAAAATACAATGAGAGAGAGAGAGAGAGAGAGAGAGAGAGAGAGACCGAGCCGGGTCCATCGATACAGCCCTTTAGATGAAGTCTGGGTCTCTGGAGCCCATAGACATTGTATGTTATTTCTTTGGCTGAATTAAAAGTGTGTAATGAATAGGGCACATTAAACCACTCTCCTCCGCAGCCCCGCCCCCTGCCCCTCCTCCCTCCCCCACATCCATCAGCACAGCAGAATCCCGCTCTAATGAATGTTAACTAGTCATGAAATGATGGGATCTGGGCGACGGTACACGGGGAGCGGGGTGTACCCGTGTAGAGACCCCCTCAGGCGGGCCGGAGGTATCTAACAGAGTTAAATACGTTTATGAACCTTTCCACTGAATGGGAGCCATTTACTTGTAGTGGTGCAGGAAAAAATCAGTTTGAGCTCGAATTGCGATTCTAACATTGAACGATTCAGAATCGATTCTCATTTTTTAAAACAACGTTTTTTTTGGGTGAAGCTACAGTCGCGCGGAGCTCTTTAATTGTTAAAAAAGCTCTGCAGGACAGTATGAGCTCTGCGGTACAGTTAAAAAGCTCCGTGCAACAGTTGGTGAGCTCCGCAGTACAGTTAAAAAGCTTTGCGCGACAGTAGGTGAGCTCCTTGCGACAGTAGCTGAGCTCCGCGGTACAGTTAAAAAGCTCTGCGCGACAGTAGGTGAGCTTCGCGGTACAGTTAAAAAGCTCTGCACGACAGTAGGTGAGCTTCGCGGTACAGTTAAAAAGCTCTGCGCGACAGTAGGTGAGCTTCGCGGTACAGTTAAAAAGCTCTGCGCGACAGTAGGTGAGCTCCGCGGTACAGTTAAAAAGCTCTGCGCGACAGTAGGTGAGCTTCGCGGTACAGTTAAAAAGCTCTGCGCGACAGTAGGTGAGCTTCGCGGTACAGTTAAAAAGCTCTGCGCGACAGTAGGTGAGCTTCGCGGTACAGTTAAAAAGCTCTGCGCGACAGTAGGTGAGCTTCGCGGTACAGTTAAAAAGCTCTGCGCGACAGTAGGTGAGCTTCGCGGTACAGTTAAAAAGCTCTGCGCGACAGTAGGTGAGCTCCGCGGTACAGTTAAAAAGCTCTGCGCGACAGTAGGTGAGCTTCGCGGTACAGTTAAAAAGCTCTGCGCGACAGTAGGTGAGCTTCGCGGTACAGTTAACAAGCTCTACGCGACAGTAGGTGAGCTTCGCGGTACAGTTAAAAAGCTCTGCGCGACAGTAGGTGAGCTTCGCGGTACAGTTAAAAAGCTCTGCGCGACAGTAGGTGAGCTTCGCGGTACAGTTAAAAAGCTCTGCGCGACAGTAGGTGAGCTTCGCGGTACAGTTAAAAAGCTCTGCGCGACAGTAGGTGAGCTTCGCGGTACAGTTAAAAAGCTCTGCGCGACAGTAGGTGAGCTTCGCGGTACAGTTAAAAAGCTCTGCGCGACAGTAGGTGAGCTTCGCGGTACAGTTAAAAAGCTCTGCGCGACAGTAGGTGAGCTTCGCGGTACAGTTAACAAGCTCTACGCGACAGTAGGTGAGCTTCGCGGTACAGTTAAAAAGCTCTGCGCGACAGTAGGTGAGCTTCGCGGTACAGTTAAAAAGCTTACTTGTTTACTTGTTTTAACTCTTCTAAATCAAACTTATTTTATTTTTAACACTGAATCTAATATTACATCTATTTAACTATTCAAAACATGTACTGATCAAACTCTATTTACTACAGCTTTACTTTATTTTTAACAAGGTTTCTCATCTGAACAGTACTTTTATTCTTTTACAAGTTTTAAAAGCTTAAGTTGATTCTTCAACTTGTACAGAAGTATTTTATAAAATTTGAGTATCTAAACTTCTACCTACAGATTAATGAATGGAGATACTTTACACACCTTTTGTTTTAGAGCCCAGTTAGTGCCCACACATCCATGTTGTCTTTAAAAAAACACAAATTGTTTTTATTTTTGCCCTAAACAAATAAAATATGAAAAAGAACAGTACAAACACGCTTTTCTTTCTTAGTGAAAAAGCTTTGCACAAGAAGAAAAAAACTTCACTGTAAAGACAATTTTGTTTAAAGTTTATTTAAAATATTATGTTATTTAAAATACTTTCTATTTCTATTGATCCATTCATCTTGCCATTCGGACACAATATAAAAAACTGCTAATAAATTTGTGAAAGTTATTTTTTATGTGTGTATATATATATATATATATATATATATATATGTATTTACTTATTTTGTATACATTTTTATAATATATATTTTTATTTTTTAATTTTATTTATTTTTATTATTATCTGTATATATTTGTTTTCTCATATTGTATCCTAAGGGGAGCACACTGAATCTTCTTGTACTTTTGGAATGATAAAGATATTCATATTCGTATATAAGAACATAAAGTCACAGAGCAAAGAAGGTTAATTTTAATATATAAAATTTGCTGTGTTGTTGTTTTAAGGTCGTGTCACATTTCGCATTCATTTTCTAATATTCTATTATAATAAATATAGAACCTGAAATATATATATATTTTTTTTTTTTCTGAGCAGGAGTTTCCAAACTTGGAACTTCAGATTCTTTTTTGCCAATTCACTTATTCAGTTAACCTTTAACTATTGGAGAAAGAATGGGAGATGCTAATGCTAATGCTAATGCTAATAATCTCTTTTATTGCACTTGTCTAAAAGAGCGAGGAGTGTCCGGAGTCATCCTCTCGTCCAGCTCTGCTTGGGATAGCACGAACTTATGAACCCCCGGACAATACCAGTGGTACCTGACTCCACGGCCCACTTGGGTGGTCTTCGCACGGGGAGGGGGTTGGTCACGGGGGTGGGCTTCTAAGACAAAGGGGAGGGAAGCATTCATTAAGCAAATTATCCTTACAGTAAAGAGATCTGAGCAGCTCCAGCTCTCACTGTTCTCTCACACCCTCCCTCTGATAGGCAGGAAACGTCATTAGCATTATTTCCTCTGTCCCATTGGCCACCGTCACCACAGCCGCACTCTCGCGCACTGTCTCTCTCTCTCTCTCTTTATGCTCTCGCGCTCAGGAATGCTGTGGAAGGAGCGAGCCGCTGCCCATTGGCGTGTGAATGATTTGTGCTGAAGAGGATGGTAATGATAATTTGTAACTCTGAGAGCTGTAGTAATGGATTCCATTGTGAAGTGTAATGTCTCACACTTGCTGTCTGAAGCTTAGGGAATATCCCACACTCTAAAGCTTGCTCTCGCGCCTGAAGATAGAGAGATAGAGAGAGAGCTCTTACTACTGTAGAATCACTCTGTTTTTTATTTGTGTAGCAAGAGACCTCTTTTCATTTTTCTGTTTTTAATGGTATTTCTAATTTTCTCCTTCTCCTTTGACACATATAAAGTCAGACTCCGCCTCTTTTTAAACTTTTCGAGCGAGCGCATTTGGAAGAAAGCGCAGCGACTAAAGTTCCGATACATCAGCTCACAGATGCAGCCTTGTGCTGATCCACATCATCATCACCCTAGGAGTGATGAGGGGAAAGAAGAGTGCCATCTATCCATCTCTATCCACCCAGAGAGAGAGAGATTAAAGCCAACTGTGCTCTCTCAGGGCTCCGGCAGCTTGTTAAAAGAGTACAGTAACAAGTAAATCATTTAGATTTGTTTAAGAATACAAAATGTTATTTTTTATACTTAATTCTTGTGCCCTGGTTCAATTTTTATTGCGATCTCAGAGAGTCATTAACCGCGACACATGCAGCTTGATTTAGGGCTTGTCAGTGTGTCTTTGCTATCGTAATGATGGGAAAAGTACACTTTACATGCATTGCGCAAATGCATGTATTAATTCTCTTAATTAATCATGGGTGTGGCTAATTTTGGGTGTAACATGAAATAAACATTGTATAAACATTTATAATAAATATTTATGTGGTCATTTTTTTTGGTTTATTACAAAGTTTCTTTTTAGGTTTTTGTAAGAGGATGCTTTTTAGAGCTGTTTTTACAGCTTTCATTTTTTAAGATTTTTATTACATATTTGTACATATATAAGAAAATGTCTATTTTATTATTAGTATTGTTGTACAATATATTGTTTTACAATACTGTATGAAATTTTGAAATGCAAAAGATATCATCTTGCTTATAGTATTACAATATATGGAACCGCAACCTCATATATAAACTAATATATAATCCCATGTGTATCCTTTAATTGTTTTTATGTATTTAATATTAATCTAAAATGTAGAAAATAAATTAAATAAATACATTCATTTAGAAAAACTCTCAATGAGAAGAGGTGCGTCTTAACTTTTGAGAGGTACTGTATATTGGACTGCACATTTCTGGCCAATCCACTGCCTTAATATATACAGCTCTTAAAAAATAAGGAAGCACTAAAAAAGCACAAGTTTCCTTGATTTTACCAAATTGAAAACCTCTATAATTAAGAATATAATTAAGAGGAAGATGGATGATCACAAGCCATCAAACCACCAAACTGAACTGCTTGAATTTTTGCACCAGGAGTAAAGCAGCATAAAGTTATCCAAAAGCAGTGTGTAAGACTGGTGGAGGAGAACATGATGCCAAGATGCATAAAAACTGTGATTAAAAACCACCAGAGTTATTCCACCAAATATTGACTTCTGAACTCTTAAAACTTTGCATTTTTTTTATTTCAGACATTTCTGCAAATCATTTTCTGCTAATAAATGCTCTAAATGAGAATATTTGTATTTGTAATTTGGGAGAAATGTTGTCTGTAGTTTATAGAATAAAACAACAATGTTCAATTTTTACATTTTACTCAAACATATACCTATAAATAGCTAAATCAGAGAAGATGTAATTTGTAATTGTAGTGGTTTAATGGTTTTGATGTACAGCTGGTGTGTTCGTTGGTTCACTGAGACTCTGAGAGAGGCCTGTATTGACGCAGCAGCTTCAGCATGTGACAAAATTAAGTGATAAATTATCCGGCTGCCACTTTTGATTAATAGAGGCTTTAACAGAAGAGTTAAATGCAATAATAAAAGAGCCCATCATTCACGTTTCATATGGTCTCCTCATAAAATTAGTCAGGACATAAATCATCATAAGAAAACCATTTTCAATTGATATCAATTACTTTCCTCCGCGGCTAAAGGTACACAAATTCATACCGGGCGGATTTGAGCCGCGGACTGGAACGTCTGTATTGCATGACCGTCTCTGTGTCTGGATTCTGGGTTCTGGATTGTGGGAGTTATGAAGAGCTAAAACTGCATGACAGATGTGAATAATAAAAAGAATTCACTGCATTAAGATAATTAAAAGCTTCATATAGCAGTGTACCCTGTTTTAAACGCTTCGGGGGGGGGGGACGTGGCTGTTTGCTGAGGGAAGAAGCTGCCAGGGCATTTTGCTAAAGTGGCCCTATAAAACTGACCCTTTAAAAGGCTTCCAGACAACAGGCCACTCTGAATGAATAGAACGGAGCATGCTTAATATTAAATGCAACATTTATTTAGTTGCATTTGGAAAATTTGTGAAACAAATACAGTAAAGTACTTGTAATTACTGAAGGATAATTGTCACATAATTATAATTACTTTTATATGGGCTAGACAGTGTTGCAGCTTAAATGATGGACTTAATAGTGGGGTGCAGGGGGGGCAACCGCCCCTCTGGTGCCCCAATGACTGAAAATGCTTTTCTTTTGTTTTTCCCCCAAGATGGTCACTGCTGCTTGCATATGTTCATTATTTAAAAAGTTTGGACACACCTCAAATTCAGTGTTCTTTATTGTAGGTTAATACTAAAGTCATCCAAACTATGAAGAAAAACATATGGAATTATTTTTTTAACAAACCAAAGTATATGCACATCTCTGCTGCATTTTCTCAGTCAGCTTTATGAGACAGAATTAGGAGTGTGCCATATCGTACCGTTGGTGATAATATCACCAAAAATGTTGAATATCGTGCCATATCACCCACTGCTAATTATCACATCAGGGTGCTACTTTGACTTTTTTGCCGTTTTTAACAAAATAAAAATTCACACTGTTCTCATTTCCCATTATATATCTACTAGAGACAGATTATATCTGTCCAGTATCATTTATTTTACTTTAATCCTGAATATATGGAGATATTTGGAGTGCATTATTATTAGTATCATTACATTCTGGATCATTGACTTCTGTTACAAATCTGATAAAATATATTTTTTTATATCTCAGTTAGCCATATCATATTGCATGCAATAATAACATTCTAACTAATTTTTCAAATTTTTCTGTTTTGTCATATCACCAAAAGTATCATTATTGAGAACATACCATGAAATATTGTGATATTGTTTTAGAGCCATATCGCCCACCCCTAGGCAGAATCACCTGGAATTCAGGCTTTCAGTTAACAGCTGTGCTGAACTCATCAAGAGTTAATTACTTGAATTTCTTGTCTCTTAATAAAGTGTTTGAGAGCATCAGTTAAAGTAAAGTAGTGAAGAGAGTTACAGGTATACAGTGAATACTGAATATTTCAGTAATATTTCATTTTCATTGTCCAACACCTGTATATCAATCATATCATATATCGTGTGATTCCCTGTGATTCCCCCTCTTCTTCCACTGTTCACAGTTAAATGTGTTTCTGAGCTCAGATCTCTACAGAAAGTCTCCTCAGTTCTTCACGCCTGCGGTTGGATGGGATCAGGATTTGATGAGGATTCGTCATGTCAAACCCACAGTCCGTGACCCCGTGAATTTATAAAAGGATTCTCCCCCTGACGCGAAAGCTCCTAATGGTAACAGCCGCGCTGTTTGGTGTGTGACTCAGTTGGATGCGAGGGATATCTCAGCGCTCTCGCACCTCATTAAAATACCAGCAACACTCACAGCGGTAAACTCCACAGTTTGTGTTAGCTGATAAGCCTCAATCGGCTGGAATAGCTTGTATTGGATATCTTAACTACTTAAAACTAATATTATTGCAAGGCATTATTGTTACGTGACAAGTTGGTTATGGAGGAAATAATGGCACGTCAGCTTCTCTCACTTTCAGTAAAAATCAAATCCCACATGCAGTGAAAATAAAACATCCAGCACAGCGATGCAGCACATGCGGTTACAGCTTTTAGGAAAATGTAATATATTCACATGAACATATGAAACCTACTAGAAATGAAAGATATTTCATATTAATATTTATTTTAAGCCTATAAAATATATGTGTGCTAATTTATGTAAAACACACTGTTCAAAATATATGTTCCATATATGTCTGACCCATAAAATATATGTATGGTTATGTATGTAAAATACATGGTTCAACATATATGTTCCATATACGTCTGACCCATAAAATATATGTATGGTTATGAATGTAAACACATTCTTCCCAAATATATGTTCCATATATGTCTGGCCCAAAATATATATATAAAATGATAATGGTTGTAAAAAACATAAAGTTTTTGTCTGCACAATACATTCTTCAAAATATATGTTCCATTTATCATGATAATCGGCTCAATCGGCTGAAATAGCTTGTATTGGATATCTTAACTACTTAAAACTAATTTTATTGCAAGGCATCATTGTTACGTGACAAGTTGGTTATGGAGGAAATAATGGCACGTCAGCGTCTCTCTATGTACATGTATGTGCAAACTACGTATGAAGCCTATTAGAAATTAGAGATATGTCATTTCATACTAACATATATTTCAAGCCCATAAAATGCATGTGTGGTTGTACAGTATTATGCAAATGTTTTAGGCACCTGTAGCAATTTAAAATAAAGAAAAGCTTCTTATCTGTGCAGTAACTGTTTATTAGCTCAGTAAAACACATTACAGCATTACAATAAATACAAACTGCAATTGTACAAAAAAGAAAAAAGGTTTTCCTTAAAACAACATCTCCTAATCTCTCCTGCTCTTAATCTGAGTTTAATAGAGTTATTTATTTCTAGTTCTCATCATATTAATCAACACCTGGTTTGGTAAATTACTGGTAAATGTGGTAAATCAGGTGAGCTGCTGATGGAACTGAACATAATAATAAACACATGCTGACTGAGGAGCATCCAGGAGAAATCTGAATCTCTACACTTTGTCCTTTAGCTTTAGGGTCACAAGATATATAAACATACTTATAGTTAAAAATGAGAATTCCTTGTTATGTTTTACTGTATTTATGTTTATTTGCATCTGTTTAAACCATATGTGGTGCTTTTTTTTTGCTCAGGGAAATGTGTCATTTGCATTTGGTGCCTAAAACTTTTGCACAGTACTGGATGTAAAATACATTCTTTAAAATATATGTTCCATATATTTCAGACCCATAAAATATATGCATGGTTATGGATGTAAAAACATTCTTCAAATGTATAAACAACAAGAAAAAAGAACTACAGTGTTGACTACTTTATTTGTCTATTAACTGTAGTGCAGAAACTGTAGTGAACTGTTAGTGAACTGGCGTTCCACAGGGCTTTACTCTAGGACCAATGAAACTGATGTTAATAATGATAAAACTATAGTTTTGAGAGTGAAGAACTGAAGTGTAGATTATATACAGATTCTAACAGGTAAAGATTGAACCCTAACTAATGTACCCTAACAAGTACAGCCAGTGAGAGCTGTAGCACAGTTTGTGAACCAATATTACAGGGTGTTTTTACGATACTGATATTGTATATTAAAAATAAAAATATTTGATTTATTTGAACAATATACTACTGCTCCAAAATAAATAGTAAAAGTTTATTTTATTTTATACTTTTATAGACTTTTGTCTATTTTGTAAACACTAACTTACCAAGAGTTTTATTTTACATAATAATAAAAATGTAATAAAATAAATATTCTAACAAGTTAAAGTAATGTAGCAAAAAAGTGTGGAATATTATAACTTTATATAGCGTGTGTATATATAAACTGCTCACACAGACGTACATTATGAGACACCTCATCAGCTATGCGATGATGTTTGTTCTGAATGATCTAGAGAACTTCCATTGATGTAAACATGTTAATATGTTGTTATAGAGTATAAAAGTAGTGTACAGTGTTCTGTACTTTACAGAAAAAGACCTGCAGCAGGACCAGAAACGACTCAATTAGGTTACAAAATACCAAATTTGGAGAGCTTGAGGATTAATTGCATAAGTGCTCATTAAGCTTTCCGTCTGGGCAATTAGATTCCTTTTAGTGTGACAGAATAAATGAGTTCCCGGTAATAGGAGTTAGCTGCCAGCTAGCACCTGAAATGAACTGCACTGCAATGTCTCATTATAATAAATGCATCAAGTAAAATGGAACGGGGCAGGAATTAGCTGGAGGTGTGACTCTTCTCTTAAACCTGTTGCTCTGATTTCTGCACTTTATTCACGGCTCTGGATCTGATTCAGATTAAGAGCAGGAGAGGAAACAGCAGATATAAACTCTATATAGCAGCATTTGTTTCAGGAGCTAGGGTGAAATGTCTGTTCTGAACAGAAACAGGTTTGCTTCTGTCTGAATTACATGTTCAGTGCAGTTCATTATAGGACCGCCTACCTAATTAACATAAAAATGCGGAAATACAGCAATAAGTAAATGAAGAAATGTGGAAATAAATAAATAAATAAATGTGGTAACACATCAATCAATAAATATAAATAAATAAATAATGTATTTATTTATGTATGTATTATCTATACAATGTATGTGAGTATTTATTTATTAATGCGTGCAATTGTTTATACCTTTGTCATTTTACGTCCTCCGTACTGCTACAAAATAAATGGTGACTTACTTAGATAAACTTTTTTTCTATATTGTAAGATCTAACTCCCCAAGAGTTTGATTTTGTATCAAATAATAATATAAAAAAATAAATAACGTAACGTAAAATTATTATATTTTTATTTTTTATTGTAGCAAAAAAGTATGGAGCATTTGGTTCATATAAACGTTATATAGTATATATTTAAGCAATAAAACACGAAAGGGAGTGTGTTAGGAGCGTGAAATAACGCTAATACTCTCCTCTCTTGCTCTGTGGAGTCGTCTTCAGGTGAACGCTGCACATTTTCCAGCTAGCCGGCTGGACTGTGGTTAAGTTAGCGTAGCTTGCTTTAGCTCAGCATTAGCTTAGCTTAGCCTAGCCTGCCTGGTTAAGTTAGCGCTCTGGCTGTCAGACGGCACTAGCCGGGATGATTTTCCTTCCCCTTTTTTTAACAAAAGATGAGCCATCGCTGCGGGCGAGAGTGCCCTGGTTGAGCGCTAGCCTGTGCTAAGCTAACGCTGCTGCGGTTGTCAGTGGAGGTGACGATTCAAAACTGTACTGTGTGTATAAATACACCGTTACTTGGCAACGCATCAGCGGAGTGATACAGGTTTAGTGTGAGAAGGCCGTGATGTTATCACATATATCATCACAGCTAGAACACTTCTCAACCAATCAGAAATGTGTGACATTATGTGACATCCCATTTTTTGGAGCATTTATTAACGTTTATTAACATTTTTTTTTTTTTTTACATTTTTAAACATTCTGGTAACACTGCAACATCACTAATGTCAGTGTTGGTGTCTATGGGCCATATTAGAAATTGGAGTAATTTCATATAGGTTTTATACTGTATATAGTTTAACTTAATGTAATCATATATTTAATGTATGTTTTGTATGTCCATAAGGGGCCTGTTATCACTATTATTACAATTTTATGTTCAGCGTTTCTACATTAGCAAGAAATATATAATATAAATATATTATTACTATAATATTATAATACATACATGCAGTAAATACTAATATAACACTCATGGTTGTTTTGTTTGATGTATTGGATGGATGGAAGATGTGCAGACAGGCAGATAACACACACAGATATCCTACAGATTAATAAACGTGAGATGAAGATCCGTGTAATTTGTCGGAGAACAGAACAGCCCTTTTCTTTTACCTTGAACTATGTAAAAGAACATGCAGTTTGAAGCATTTTCCAGTGAATTGATAGTGAGCTGATTTATGGCCCTTATTGCACGGTATAATTAATTTTATGCATATGACTTCCGTTACAATTACCATGTGGGGCGATTGGAGAAGTTCACTGCTTATATGAAGCCATCAATAATTGTGAATTCATCACGGAGGAGCCTGAATGTCGGAGAGAGAGGGAGAGAGAGGGAGAGAAAATCCTTTTTCAGGACATCAGAGAATCTGCTAAAGGGCAATTGTCTTGGGTTGACTAAATCCCTTAATGAAGTGAACAGCAAAAATCTGAAGGACGTTTTTTAAAAAGAGTGTGAGAGAGTTTGGAGGAGATACAGGTCTTTCTACAAGCTCATTTTTGCAAAAAAAAAAAACTAAAAGTCTGTTTGGTTTAAGTCGATCCATGACGCCCGTACTGTTATATTTCATAAAAAAAAAAAAAAAACATCGAGTCATTTTATTATAGATATTTTATGTTATAAACTTATATCTATATACAGCTCTGGAAAAAATGGAGAGATCTCTTCAGTTTCTGAATCAGTTTCTCTGATTTTGCTATTTATAGGTTTATGTTTGAGTAAAATGAACATTGTTGTTTTATTCTATAAACTACAGACAACATTTCTCCCAAATTCCAAATAAAAATATTCTCATTTAGAGCATTTATTTACAGAAAATGAGAAATGGCTGAAATAACAAAAAAGATGCAGAGCTTTCAGACCTCAGATAATGCAAAGAGAAGTAGAAATCAATATTTGGTGGAATAACCCTGGTGGTTTTTAATCACAGTTTTATGCATCTTGGCATCATGTTCTCCTCCACCAGTCTTACACACTGCTTTTGGATACATTCTCTGGATATACAGCTCTGGAACAAAAAAAAAGAGTCCACTGAACTGTTTGGTTTTGTGCACCAGGAGTAAAGGCATAAAGTTATCCAAAAGCAGTGTGTAAGACTGGTGGAGGAGGAGAACATGATGCCAAGATGCATGAAGAAAAAACTGTGATTAAAAAACATCAGGGTTATTCCACCAAATATTGATTTCTGTACTCTTAATTTTATTTTTTTTTTGTTATTTCAGTCATTTCTCATTTTCTGCAATAAATGCTCTAAATGAGAATATTTTTATTTGGAATTTGGGAGAAATGTTGTCTGTAGTTTATAGAATAAAACAACAATGTTCATTTTACTCAAACATAAACCTATAAATAGCAAAATCAGAGAAACTGATTCAGAAACTGATTCAGTGCCCTCTTATTTTTTTAAAGAGCTGTATATAGAAACACACCGCTCCTGATATAGATATATAAATGTGATATATTGCGTTTCGGTGTGTGATGTGGGGGGTGAGGTGATGTAGAGAGGCAGAGTGAGAGGGACAGGGCTGTAGAGAGAGAGTGGACAGGTGAGAGTGATGCGCTGAGTTTCTCCATCAGGTGTGTGTCAGACTCACAGAGCAGCTGATTGGAGCTGAAGCTCATCACCCTCTCAGCTGCAGTGAGGCAGTCAGGACCAATTCTGGGCTTGTTTTACTAAGTGACTGATGACCAAACTGGGTCAGGAGTAATGAAGAGTACTGATAGCTCAGCTCCAGGCCTGGGGACAGGACTGCAGGACTGCAGGGGTCTGAGGAGGTCTGTCCGGGGGGAGACCTGGAGCTCAGAGGGGCTCAGAGGGGTAAAAGGCTGAAGGTCTGACAGCAGCAGTAGATTCTCAGAGATGTGTGAAGCTGTGAGCTTCAGGGCTGAAAGCTGCACTGCTGAGCCTGGAAACACCAGTTTAAAACCAGTAAAACACAATACTTATTCTTCAGACATTCATGGAATCTGGGGGTGTTTCAGACCTGCAGTTGATCTTTAAAGGGTTTCCCCCTGGTTTGGTTGGGTTTTGTTTGTGTTGGTTTGGTTGGGTTTGTGTAAGTTTGTGTTGGTTTGGTTTGGTTTGTGTTGGATTTATTTTTGGTTGTTTGGTTTGTGTTTCTTTGGTTTGGTTTGTGTTGGTTGGGTTTGATTTTTTGTATGTTTGGGTTGGATTTATTTTCGGTTGTTTGGTTTGTGTTTCTTTTGATTTGGTTTGTGTTGGTTTGGTTTGAGTTTGTTTGGTTTGTTTGGGTTTGTGAAGGTTAGTTTGTGTTGGTTTGGTTTGATTGGGTTGAATTGGATTGGTTTGGGTTTGATTGGGTTTGCATTGGTTAAGTTTATTTTTTATTTAGTTTGGTTTGTGTTGGTTGGGTTTGTGTTGCTTGGATTTGTGTTGGTTTGGTTCGTCTTGGTTGAGTTTGTGTTGGTTTGGTTCGTCTTGGTTGAGTTTGTGTTGGTTTGGTTCGTCTTGGTTGGATTTGTGTTGGTTTGGTTCGTATTGGTTAGGCTTGTGTTGGTTGGGTTTGTGTTGGTTGGATTTGTGTTGGTTTGGTTTGTCTTGGTTGGATTTGTGTTGGTTTGGTTCGTATTGGTTGGGTTTGTGTTGGTTTGGTTTGCTTTGGTTTGTTTTGTGTTGGTTTGGTTGAGTTTGAATTGGTTGGGTTTGTGTTGGTTGGGTTTGTGTTGGTTTGGTTTGCTTTGGTTTGTTTTGTGTTGGTTTGGTTGGGTTTGAATTGGTTTGGGTTGTGTTGTTTTTTGTTAGTTTGGATTGAGTTGGTGAGTTATATGTTGTGTTGGTTTGTGTTGGTTGGTTTGGTTTGTGTTGCTTTTTTTTATTATTATTATTATTATTATTATTATTATTATTTAGTTTGGTTTGTGTTGTTTTGGTTTGTGTTGGGTTTGGTTTGCTTTGTTCTTTGCCGATATGTGATATTACACCTATAGGTTACATATCTGCTGATGCTGATATAGACATTTAAACCTTGCAGAGAGACTACATACCCTGGGAAAACATTATAAACAAGTGTAACATTTATGTACCGTACATTTTAGCTTTCAACCAACAAAATACAAACAATAAAATTACTCAATAACTCAATCACAGTTTCAGCTTATTAGCTTGCTTACAGTATCACAACATATTCTGATATATATATATATTTATATTGTATCGACCGTACTAGTTTAGTTAATTTCTATATATGAGAAAAACTGAAGAATCAGTTTTTCACAGTACAGGCCCTTTAAAGTCAACGTAAATATTAAAATCTCTTTTCTCCATACGCTTCTTCATTACACTGCATTATTCACACATTACTCCAGAGTATGAACTGTCACCCCTCCTGTGGCTTACCCACAGCCCAAATGAGATACTTAATACCACTTAGATCTGTTCTGTAAACAAAGCGTCTGCTTGACATGTGCCATCCTCGTGTCTATCAAAGGTAATTGAAAACCCTTAAGGCCGGTTGGGGCGGTGTGTGCAGCGCGTCTGTAAAACAGTGGCGTATGGCGTAAAGCGATGCATTAATGTCAACACATCAGCATGTGATTGAGAAGCGGCGGTGCCAGCGTCCGGCGCGGCTCACAGATCTGTATTAAAGTGAAATGAATGCAGAGGAAAACCCCTGTTAGATGTATGACCTCCGCCAGAGAACACATTTTGACTGAATTGATCTGGATGATATGAATAATTTAGGAGACACTAAAGGAGGCAATATAAATGCACACATATATTCTAATCTTTCAAGCAGTGTTCCGTAAATGCTCTGTTTCCAGCTCCCTCCGTCTCGCGGGCCGGCCGCCCCGGGGCTAAATTAATCCCCAAATCTATCCTGTCCTCTATTCCACATTCAAACTTATTCACATATGGATGCATTAGAATTATTTCCAGATTAAATCCGGACTGAAATTTGGGTCCACTCTCTCTCTCTCTTTTTGTTGAGAAGCAACTTTTACCCCCTTTTTTCTTTTTCTTTTTAGGTTTGGTTTGCTTGAGCTGGGTTGGGTTAGGTTTGTGTTTGCGTGAGTTTATGCTTTGGTTTGTGTTGGTTGGGTTGGGTTGGATTGATTTGGTTTTTTTTTTTTTTTTGGTTTCTTTTTTGGTTTGGTTTGGATTGGTTTGAGTTGTGTTGGTTGGGTTGGATTCGATTTGTTTTTTTGTTAGTTGGGTTTGGTGTGGTTTGGTTGGTTTTTTGTTGATTTGGTTTAGTTTGGTGTGTATTTGTTGGGTTGGGTTGGGTTTGTGTTGGTTGGGTTTGTTTTTTGTTGGTTGGTTTTGTGTTAGTTGGGTTGGATTGAGTTGGGTTGGGTTTGGTTTGGTTTGTATTGGTTTTGGTTGCCTTTGGTTTGTGTTGGTTGGCTTGGGTTTGGTTTGTGCTTATTTGTTTTTTCTGGTTTGGTTTGGTTGGATTTGTGTTGGCTAGGTTTGGTTTGTGTTTTGTTTTGTGTTGGTTGGGTTTGGTTTGTGTTGGTTGTGTTTGGTTTGTGTTGGTTGGGTTTTGTTTTGTGTTAGTTCGGTTGGGTTTGGTTTGGTTTGGATGGGTTTGTATTGGTTGGGTTTGGTTTGTGTTGGTTTGTTTTGTGTTGGTTTAGTTTTTTTATTGTTGGTTGGGTTGGGTTTGGGTTGGGTTGTATTGTGTTGGTTTGATTAAGTAAATACAGTAAGAAAGTCCTGTGTTCGGAACTCGCACATATTTCAGTGTAGATCAGTATGGAGCTGCAGCAGAGATACATAAATACATACTTTAAAAGTATCCTCAAATGCAGGTACCCCAAAGACCATCAAAAACATTAGAATGATGAAACTGGCACTCATCAGGGCTGCCTCAGGAAAGGAAGAGCAAGAGTTCCCTCAAGTAAAGAGGGAAAGCTAACAGCTCCCTAGATAAGAAAACCTAAATGCTTCTTCACTTTTAAGTTACTACATGATTCCTTATGGGTTTTTTATTGTCTGGATTACTTCACTATTCATTTATAATGAAAAAATATAGTTTTTTGATGACTTGTTGAAAGGTTTAGGTAGAAAATTGTTTAAAACCTGGATATTTGTAAAAATCCATATAACAAATATATTGCAATTCCTGCTAGAGGTTGTGCAACAATTACAACTGTAATTTTATGGTATTTAATGGACAATTAATAAGACTACAACACTTGAGGGGACTGAGAAATGAAAGTGATAATTAGACAATGATGATGAATAGAGAGCGCCAGGCTGCACGAGGGTCAATACAACGGTCCGAGGAGAAGGTATTAACAGGACGCCGGGAACAGATGGCCCATAGTAGTGAGTTCATCTGCTCCCAAACAAAGAGCCGAGCAGCGATTTCATGATCATCCTGAACCCCAGCAATGATTTAATGATCATTCTGGCCTCACCTATTATTTATATAGACATATAATCAAGTGGAAAACCATCTTTCAGCCACAAACAACAAACGCCAAATCCAGACCTCATCAGTCATGAAGCTTTATTAACAGATCATAGCCTTTAACTGACAGACTGCTCAGGGATTCACACTGTAGTGATGGGTTATAGTGCTCTAATTCATCCCTAATTATCCTTATTTATCCTTTATTGATTCTGTTACAATTAAACATTTTACAATATTCACTGAAAACAGCTTATACGAATTCAAATAGGCAAGTTTTATTGGTAACACTTTCTTTGAAAGTGAATCTTCTATTACACTCTATAAACATATTATAACTGATTATAATGCATTCATAGGGCATTATAAACATGGTTATACATATACAGCTCTGGAAAAAATTGAGAGACCATGGACAGCTTTAATAGGACAGTTCTTCATTGGCAACTAAAGACTCTAATCATTCACAGTACATATAGTTATTTTAGAGAATAATTACAGTATTATAAGTATTATACAGTATTATATATTTTTGTTATTATACAGTTATATGTTGTAATCTTTCTTCATAATGAATAACGTGATTTTACTTGCTGTTAACTTTTTGTGTATTATTATTTTAATTAATACTTTTAGCCCATTACTGATAGTTACTGATAATATTCAGAGTTGGTTATAAAAATGTAATGTTTAATGAGGATGGCTTCCTATGCATCCGTGATTTAAAAATGCAATATTAATGCATGTATAATGCTTCATATGGCACATATAATAATACCTTTTAATGACCATCGTAAGCTCTTATAGTATAGTATATATAGTATATATATATATAGTATAGTATATATATAGTATATATATATATATATATATAGTAACAACTTATAGTAAGTACTCATAGCAACACATGTATTTAGAACACATTATAAAATACTTATAAACAGTTTAAAAGACATTTTAATAGACAAAGTATAACAATGTTCTTATAAAAATATATTAAAAGGCATTATTAATACTTTTAAGAAATGTTGTGTGTATGATACTGTTATAACCCTGATTATAAGGCATTATGTATGCTGTATAACATAATATAAATTCATTAAAAGTTTTAACATTTAATGCTAAAGTCCATTTAAAACTAAATGTAGCTAATAATTAATTTAAATAAGGTGTTTTTTTATTTAGCATATTTATATTTAACACAATTTTGATTACTATTTTTTCATAAAAATTTAGTTCTCTAATAGGTATCTATAGGAAAAAAATTGCTATGCTCTCATTATTTTAATCCAGGGGTCACCAACCTTTTTTAAACTGAGAGCTACTTCTCGGGAACCAATTAATGCGAAAGGGCCACCAGTTTGATTCACACTTGTGAAATCACAAATTTGCTCAATTAACCTTTAATTATACGTTGTTATGATTAATAATTAATGATATTTTAAGAACAGGCCAGCGGGCTACTCATAAGGTCCTTTGGTGACCCCTGTTTTATACTTCTACAATTAAAATGTTAATTTTACATAATTCATAAATTCACTGAGTTGCTCATAAGAACTCAACAAGGGGAGTTTTATTTAAAATAAAACACACATACGCAAAACACAATACACAATTTCAATAAACTTTGCTGTAAACATGTGCTCCTCTATGCGGTACCTGCTTGGCACTGGGCGTGCACACATTTGCACGTGTTTAATTTGCACGGCTGAGTGAATTCGCTCGGTAATAAAAAGTGAAGTTCAGCGCTGCGGCGCTTTGGCATGTTTCTCGTATTGTGTTTAGAGCTGTGCACACTGTGCCCTGCTGTGTTCACTGTAGGGGTGAAACGATTACTCGAGTAATTTGAGTTAATCGATTATAAAATTGATCAATTCATTTTCTGTGTCTCGAGGAATCGTTTAAATTAGTTTAAAACGCAAATCACGGAATTTAGCGAAGACTTTTATTATGAAACAGCGCTCTTAGCATTACGTCACCCGTGCACAGGAAGCAGGAAGTGGAGGAGGCGGAGTTTTTTGGAGCGGAGAGAGCAGATAAATTAACTTATAACAAATCAATGAGATTAACAAAATAATGTACCTTAATAACATAACGACAGAGCTGTGGAGGGCTGTGCTGATTATTATTAATACTGTCTAATGTGCAGAGATGGAAAGTAACTAATTACATTTACTCACGTTACTGTAATTGAGTAGACTTTTTTGAGTAATTTGTAATTTGTAAAGTAGTTTTTAAAATAGGTAATTTTACTTTTACTCAAGTTCATTTTGACACAAGTTAACTAACTTCGCTACATTGGAAAACTCCCCGTTACTGAGTAAAAAATTAAATGCTGGAAAAAAAAGAAATGGTCTGAATTCAAAAACTGTTTTTCATGATAATTCCTAAAGTTTTTATTGGGAAATTTAAACAATCTGTTAAATGTTAAAAAAAACATAAATATTAGTTAAAGCAAAGAAAAAGTAAAACTGTAAAACCATTAAAATTCGGTTTATATTCACCTATAGGACCTGATTTTTTAACAGTAAAGAAAAAAATGGATCATAGAAACCTATGCCACTTGTTCTTAAAAGTGTTTTATGTGCTGGTCTGAACAAATACTGCCTGAAAGGTCCAAATTATTTAAGTTAATAATTATTTAATTTATGATTTGTCCTTTTTTACATCAAATAAATAAAAGTAACTATGTAACTTTTACTCAAAGTAAATTTTAAATGGAGTACTTTTTTCTACTTTTTACTCGAGTAGATTTTTAGATGGGTACTTTTACTTTTACTTGAGTAGAATTTTAGCAAAGTAAAGTTTTTTTTGTTACTTAATTACATTTTTTCTGTACTTTTTCCACCTCTGCTAATGTGTGTGGTTATTTTATTGCAATGGAGAAAAGTTCTCGACTTAATACAGGCTTTACATAATCAGTAAACACTGTGGAGCGCTGGCCATTTTCATTTAGCTAATATGCACAACATAAAGCCAATGTTTATGCCTTTTTTAATTGATTAATACCCTATATTTAATACTTACAAAAAATCCTAAATTGGAATAA
Organism: Astyanax mexicanus; assembly: GCF_023375975.1. Classification (NCBI taxonomy): domain Eukaryota; kingdom Metazoa; phylum Chordata; class Actinopteri; order Characiformes; family Acestrorhamphidae; genus Astyanax; species Astyanax mexicanus. The sequence goes on along the minus strand of NC_064424.1, from coordinate 2,714,895 downwards.
TTTAACTTAGTTTATTAAATGATTAATTATTAAATTATTTCTTGTGGTATTTATGTCTTTATTTTGTGTTTTATTTATTTCTATTTGTGTTTGCAATGTGGAAATGTATGTTGTGCATTAAAAAGAATTAAACCAATTGGTCATTCTTTATTAAGTTAAATTTCTTATTTTATGAAATGTTTTATATTTTATGTTTTATCCGATTACTCGATTAATTGAATCGATTTTTCAGTAGAGTACTCGATTACTAAAATAATCGATAGCTGCAGCCCTAGTTTACTGTGCTTTAGAGACAATATAGATGACAATCATAAAAGCCCAAATTGAGCGATAACGAGAGGCGTGTGCACTGCGCGTGGAGCGTTGCGTGTGCCGTGCATCGTGTGGCTTTAGGGGGGAGCCTGATGCACAGCGTCTGACCTGAGATACAGGTTAATTACTGAACTGATCCAGGCCCGGATAAGAATGACACAGGGTTCCAGTCCAACCGGAGCAGCAGGTCGCAACATTGACAGATGCCCCATTACAATGTTAATGATACCAGAGCCCTGGACAAATAATTACATTCAAAGCTTCTCCTTGTAAAACCACAATGAGAGGCACGCCAGGGACGGCTTCTCCAGATGATTGGGGGGGGGAATGCAGCTGGGAACATACGCGGCACAAGCCCGGGGAGTCCCTCAGCAACACCTCGCCAGCCATTGTCCCCACGCCTCCCCTGTACGAGCGCGGCGCGTGTGCGGATCTGAGAGACCAATAGATAAGAGAGAGATAAGAGATTGGTCCAGTTACCTCCTGAGGATCTCTACCAAAGCCCTCTCTCTCATCAAGGGACCATCTCAAGCCTTTTAATTTTCCCCAAGCTCTGACTCGTCCACATCCACTCCTCCTATTGTTCAGCATCAGCACACTTATCTCCTGTTCAGGGGGAAACCAGGTGCGGCGTCAGGATCCGACTCAGGAAAATTATAAATAGGACAGCGCTTCAGTTTCTGAATCAGTTTCTCTGATTTTGCTATTTATAGGTTTATGTTTGAGTAAAATGAACATTGTTGTTTTATTCTATAAACTACAGACAACATTTCTCCCAAATTCCAAATAAAAAATATTCTCATTTAGAGCATTTATTTACAGAAAATTAGAAAAGATGCAGAGCTTAAGAGTTCAGAAATCAATATTTGGCGGAATAAGCCTAATGGTTTTTAATCACAGTTTACTTCATGCATCTTGGCATCATGTTCTCCTCCACCAGTCTTACACACTGCTTTTGGATAACTTTATGCCTTTACGCTCCTGGTGCAAAGATTCAAGCTGTATTTTAGTAATTCAGTTCAGAATGTGCTCATATTATATGTTATATAGATGTATTAGAGTGATTTATTTTATGCATTGATTTATTTTATTGTTGATGATTGTGGCTTACAGCAAATAAAACAACCCAAAAATCAGTGTCTCAGAAAATGTGAATATTATATTAAGACCAATTGGTACTTTTGGCAGTGTGGGCAGTGTGTACCAAGTCCTGCTGGAAAATGAAATCTGCATCTTCATAAAAGTTAGATCAGATCAGCAGAGGGAAGCTGTAAGATATGAAGTGCTGTAAGATTTTGTTGGAAAACAAAACTGCTCTGACTTTAGACTTGATAATAAAACACAGTGGATCAACACCAGCAGATGACAGACATGACTCTCCAAACCATCACTGATCATCAGTACATTTTACATTTCATTTAAAGTAAATCAAGGGATCAGAGTCTGGAGGAAGAGTGGAGAGACACACAGTCCAAACTGCTTGAGGTCTAGTGTGAAGTTTCCATGTCACTCCAATTCGTTCCCATCTCATTTCAGCTGGTTTTCATTCCGGCTTCTCATCGTTCAATAAAACCCCTATCCAGATAAATCTATCCATCCAGATAGAGTGAATCTGATTCTGATTGGATGTAGAGAAGTATAAACATATACCATTCCGACTTCCTATTGGTTTATACTGTGATCCATCACACCTGCACACGCCCCCCCCCCTCCCCCCCAACACCCCCACACTCCAGCAGGAACATAGCAGACATATGTAGCCTAGTATGAAGATGATCCGTGCTGAGACTCCAGACAAACTCCAGACAAACTCCAGTCCAACTAAACTTCTTTAATATACAGTATTTACATTGTTCGGTATGTGAAATACATTCATTTTTAATAAGCATATATGCAGATGAAATACTAGAGAACCTAGTGCATCCCATTAATTATATTATCACCCATAACATTTTAATATTATAGGTTATGGCATTATGGCTTTTTTGAGTTAATTATTCAACTTCTACAGAAGTATTTTGAACACTAGTATCTATACTTCTTATTGCTGCAGAATAAGGTGGCATGCAACTTGTAATTACTGGAGTCTGGAGTGATGTACGATATCCTCCCTCTACCAGACGACATACAGACATATCAAACCGGCACTGAGATGAAGGCGTGAGAGCCTGAAAGCTCATTAGAGCGAGCTGATGGGAAAGAAAAGTGCTGCACATGTAGATCACAGTAACTGAGTGTGTGTGCACGGTGGTGATGATGATGGTGGTGATGGTGGTGGTGGTAAAGGGGGGGGGGGTCACCTCTGAAAGGCTACCGTCATAATTCAGCTGACCTCTCCGTGCTGTCACCTCACATCCTGAGAGAACTAATCAACAAAAGGTAAAGAATGGGGTGGGGAGGCCAGCGGCCCAAGATGGGGAAAAATGAAGAGAGCAAAGGAAACCAAAGAGGCAGAACGTGCGGGAAATTTATTTTTTAACCCCTGTCCTCGCAGCGTATTAATCTTCCCGTGACCTCCTGTTCAGTGAAGTGTCTGAGAGTGATATTCTCCATCTTAGGCCACTCACTCCCGCTCACTCTCACCCAAAACATTAAATATCACCTGCCGTGATTAATCCCAACTTAATTAAACCCATCAGTGAAACAATGGCAAGGCAATGAGCTATGTAATCATTGAAATAGTAAATTAAATGATGTAAGGGGCCCTCGGTTTGCCTTATTGACAGTGATGGAGGGGACGTAGGGGGTCCCGGGGAACCGGGGAACCATGGAGGAGCCGGGGGTTCCGCCTGACCACGCCGGCCCGGCCCCTTGCTGCACGCCGGGGGAACTTTCCAATCTGCCGCTGCACACCGGACACATCTGAATTAATCGGAGCCCTCGTCCTGGCCCTCCCCGATGGCCCCCGGTTTCTTATGGATGACTTCCATTTAAAAGCTGTTATTACTAGTGTGTGGAGAGCGTATCTGTGTCACTGAGCTAATCACATGGATGATGCTGTGATGCACGCGTGGCTCTGAAACACTCCACGGTGGCCGAATCCATGGCGCCTACCCAAAAGATGATGCTTCAGTCCCATTAGAATGAAAATTGTTCTATTGGCAAAGTTTACCATCAGCTAACACTGACAGTGTTAGTACTTGTGAAAATACAGTATAGGCCAAAAGTTTAGGACACACGTTGGGGTTGAGGTTGGACAATGAAACTGAAACACCCGGTTTTAGAGCACAATAATTGATTGTGGTGACGGACAGTTCTGGTGGAAACAGGAGAGTTGAGGTGCACATTGAATTCTGCGTGATTTGATCAGCCGTGGTTTTATGTTTTTTTTGGATACAATCCGGGTTAGCACCCGAACATCCCTTTCAGACAGCTTCCTCTTACAGCGTCCACAGTTAATCCTGTTGGATGTGGTCGGTCCTTCTTGGTGGTGTGCTGACATTACCCTGGATACCGTGGCTCTTGATGCATCACAAAGACTTGCTGTCTTGGTCACAGATGCTCCAGCAAGACGTGCACCAACAATTGGTCCTCTTTTGAACTCTGGTATGTCTCCCATAATGTTGTGTGCATTGCAGTATTTTGCTCTTAAATGCTCTTACTGGTGCAATGTGCAATTAATGAAGATTGGCCACCAGGCTGCTCCAATTTAGCCATGAAATCAAAAATCCCAACAACCAACCAAGCCCAATTTTAGTGATCTATAGCTTGTTGGTGTGTCGTGGTGTATTTGGTATTTCTCCTAATTAATCATGAGCGTGTTTAACAAGCAGGGGTGTAAATGTGCTGAGCGTGCAACGTGCATGATGCTCCTGCATGGCTGAGATAGGAATGGGCAGCTGACTGTTGACTGTTGTCAGGGTTTTAAACAGTCAGTGGCGCACGTGTATTTCCCACCGCCAAGAGAGAAACACGCCATAAATGTACCTGAACACACCTCACTTCCAAACCAAACAGTGTTAATATATGGTAACGCTTTCTTTTACAGTACCCTAAGTTCTAGGTATTAACCAGGTAATAGTGAGGTACAAACTTGGAAGTACTAAGTAATTATTTTGGGTAACGAGATGGTAAGTACCAGGAAAGTCTTGCCTAATTACACTGAAATGTCTAGGTATTAACCAGGTAATAGTGAGGTACAAACTCGGAAGTACTAAGTAATTATTTTGGGTAACAAGATGGTAAGTACCAGAAAAGTCTTGCCTAATTACACTGAAATGGAACTAGGTAATAAACAGGTACATGGGTGGTACAAAGTCCAAAGTACTAGGTAATTATGTTGGTTAACAAGATGGTAAGAACCAGACAGTTCAATTTAATTACACTGAAATATCTCACAGGTTCTAGGTAATAACCAGGTAAGTGTGAGGTACTAACCCCAGTAACATGATGATAAGTACCAATACAGCTTCCTTACACTGAAATATCTCGCAGGTTCTAGGTAATAACCAGGTAAGTGTGAGGTACTAACCCCAGTAACATGATGATAAGTACCAATATAGTCTCCTTACCCTGATATACCTCACAGGTTCTAGCTAATAACCAGGTAAGTGTGAGGTACTAACCCCAGTAACATGATGATAAGTACCAATACAGTCTCCTTACCCTGAAATATCTCGCAGGTTCTAGGTAATAACTAGGTAAGTGTGAGGTACTAACCCCAGTAACATGATGAAAAGTACCAATACTGTTCATTTTAATCAGTCTCTATTTATTTGACTGAGAAATCCCTAAAAATGAATTTAAGGTTTATAGAGTGGAATTCTTCACTAGGAAGACAGCACAGGAATGGAATACTTGGCCATATGTTTAAAGACATTAGAGCATGTTACAAGGTTTAAGGGTGAAAAAGTATACCATAAGAATAAAGTGTTGAATATGTGTATTTACCCCCTTTTTAAACATAATTTGTAGAATAAGGTCTTGCATGTTAAATATATATATATATATTTAACTTATATATATAAATTAAAACTGCTTAAAAATCAGGGTTATTAAAACTATCAAATATTGATTTCTGAAATCTTAAAACATTATTATAGTTGTTTCTAAATTAATATTAACTGCTTTTGTTTGCATTATTTGAGATCTGAAAGCACTAAAGCATCTTTTTCATTATTTTGACCATTTCTCCTTTTCTGCTCTAAATTACAATATTTTTATTTAGTATTTGGGAGAAATGTTGTCAGTAGTTTATAGAATAAAATAACAGTGTTCATTTTACTCAAACATGTACCTATACATAGTAAGATCAGAGAAATAGAAAATTTGAAGTGGCTTGGAAGGGTCAAGGGGGCGAAGGCAAGCTCCTGCCCGCAAGCTGCTTACCCCAATAAAAGCTGTCCTCAGCTTTCATTGTATATAAGTTCAGTAATGCATGCTTGGTTGTGTCAAAAAAGAGATAAATAATAAACAGTAAACAGTTCTGTTTTGTTTTGAAGTTGTATGTTGTTCTTTTTGAAGTGCTTATTTGTTGAACAGAAAGTTCTGTTAGTTACACAGTGTTTTATATGGTACTTACAGAAAGTTATATATATATATATATATATATATATATATATAATAACTACTTAAATGTGACACAACTTTCTGTAAGTACCATGTAATATATATTCTTTTGGGTTTCTGAATGGGTTTTTGTATGTGAAACGTGAAACATCCAGTCCTGTAGGGGGAGCAGTGCCAGGGGGCGGGCGCTAGGCTGTGGCTTAGGTGAGCAACAGGAGATGGGTCTCAGATTCAGCTGAGAACTCACACTGGGAACACCGTGTCTTCTCTGTATCCAGGTGGGGAAATATGTGGAACTGTGCATATAAATGTTTCCAAAGCACTATAAGAGGGATATTTGAGTGTATATGTTCGTTAAAAGGTTTTGCTGTGTAATATGAGCCGCTATGGTCTTGTGTGTTGGTGGACGCTCAGCATCGGGGAGCATTCACTCCCGCGGCCCGCTAGCCGCGCGCCTGGCCGGCGCTCTTGCCTCTGCCACTAGCATTAACCACTGCCCCCGCTAACCGCGCGCCTTACCGGCTCCCCGCTGTTATTCCTCTCGCTCTTTCGGTCGCTAACTTCGCTCTATAACCGTGTTTAAGCCTGTAATTATCTCTCGTGTGTTCGCGCTCTAGTTTTAGCTATTTTCGCTCGGTAATTGTGCCCGTGTGTCGCTGTTTCTCAAAGTAGCTCGGGCTAATTTCGCGCCTCCATTCCTATTGTTTCTCTATACATTTACGCTAGCATTAGCAGTCGCTGTTAGTTAAATACATGTTTATTAAAAGTCAAGTCAATTTTATTCTCTTTTTAAGAGCCAGTTTGGCCTTGTTAAAGTAAATATAGAGCCTCTGCCAACCACAATAATGAGTTATTACAGCTAGATAAGCTACAGTTTAAGGTTTCTCTAAGTAATCATGTTTTTATACACTTTGTTCAAGTTTTATACTTTGGTCAATTCTATACACTCTATGCAGATACAAATATTAGAAACTCTGCTTAAAATGAGATTTAAAAGCACTAAGATGTAGTTAGTGTGCTCAGTAAAAGTTAAAGGTGTTTTTGGTAATGTAGTGTGTTAATATGAAAGAAGTTTGAGTATTGGTATATGTATGCATATGTAAATGTATTAATATAGAGTAGTATTTTTATATTCATATATATATATATATATATATATATAACGTTATATATATATTTTTTTTTGTGTAGAAACAGTATTAAGAGGGTTTGCTGATTAAAAAGTAAAGGTAATATGTACTGTGATATACAGAGTTTTGTTAACTGAAAAAAAGTAAAAAAAAAAAAAAAAGGATTCTCTGTGAATGTATGTAAAATGCAGATGAGATGTAATGTGTGTGTGAAACTGCAAAAGAAAGAGAAAAGAGACCAAAGTAAAAGTGGTTTAGTTTGTGTATGTTGTTAAATAAAGAGATTAAGCTGAGAACTCACTGGAAACACCGTCTCACTGTGTCTTCTCTGTATCCTGTATTCAGCTGATCTATGCCCTGCTCACCCGGGGTCGCAAACTGTTATAGCCTAACCCACGCCTGGGGAGTGTAACAGTTAGTGTTTTTACATGGTACTTACAGTAGGATGTTCTACAGAGGGTTATTTGTTGAACTACACGGTAAGAACTGAGTAAAACCAGAGAAATAAGCTCTGCTTTCTTTTACAGTCCTTTTACTCATTTATTAAGCAGAAAGTTCTGTTAGTTACACAGTGTTTTATATGGTACTTACAGAAGGATGTTCTACAGAGGGTTATTTGTTGAACTACATGGTAAGAACTGAGTAAAACCAGAAAAATAAGCTCTGCTTTCTTTTACAGTCCATTTACTCCTTTATTAAGCAGAAAGTTCTGTTAGTTACACAGTGTTTTATATGGTACTTACAGAAGGATGTTCTACAGAGGGTTATTTGTTGAACTAAATGGTAAGAACTCAGTAAAGAGAAATAAGCTATTTCTTCTCTGTTATCAGGTATTGACCTTTTATTTTTAAATCAAATAAATAGAGACTGATTAAAATGAACAGTATTGGTACTTATCATCATGTTACTGGCGTTAGTACCTCACACTTACCTGGTTATTACCTAGAACCTGTGAGATATTTCAGTGTAAGGAAGCTGTATTGGTACTTATCATCATGTTACTGGGGTTAGTACCTCACACTTACCTGGTTATTACCTAGAACCTGTGAGATATTTCAGTGTAAGGAAACTGTATTGGTACTTATCATCATGTTACTGGGGTTAGTACCTCACACTTACCTGGTTATTACCTAGAACCTGTGAGACATTTCAGTGTAATTAAATTGAACTGTCCTTGTTCTTACCATCTTGTTAACCAACATAATTACCTAGTACTTTAGAGTTTGTACCACCCATGTACCTGTTTATTACCTAGTTCCATTTCAGTGTAATTAGGCAAGACTTTCCTGGTACTTACCATCTCGTTACCCAAAATAATTACTTAGTACTTCCGAGTTTGTACCTCACTATTACCTGGTTAATACCTAGATATTTCAGTGTAATTAGGCAAGACTTTCCTGGTACTTACCATCTCGTTACCCAAAATAATTACTTAGTACTTCAGAGTTTGTACCTCACTATTACCTGGTTAATACCTAGAACTTAGGGTACTGTAAAAGAAAGCGTTACCTAATATATATATAAAAACTCTGACACTATTTTAACAGCATGGGCCCAAGGTGTGTAAATAGGCTATGCCTACGACCGCAGTACAGCAGTGCCAATATTACACATTATAGCACAAACGTCGAGTGTATTACTGTGAATATGTCACAGTTCCATTATTGCTGTTTATTGCTGTTTGGTTTGTAAGCGCTGCATCGTTGCTAGGTTACCTGTATGTGGCGGAGTAATACATGGAGTAATACAATACATGTTGCAGAAGGGGTTCCCACTATATTAACGGCATGCCACTGATGAAAAGTATCTAAAGATCATCTGCTAAGTTCCTCATCAGAAGTTCCCAGAGGAACTTGGAAGAGCTATTGGTGTGAATAAAAAGTTCTGATTGTTTTGACAAACAAACACAATCTGCCCCCTGAAGCTCTCTGGGCTAAATGGGGTCAATCTCCAGCCCTGAGTCCAGCCCCGGCTTTAACAGCTGTTTAAAGAGAGGATGCCTCTGATTGATCAGTATTCAGGTGCTGAACTCAAACGGTTGACATCAACCTGTGTGTGCACTTCCCATTACTACGAATGCGAGCGCACACACGCATTGTCATAATGGGCAAACATCAGCCACAGCTGGGATGTTAATGCCAGCAAACAGGATTATCCTCAGAAAGGATTTCTCTACTAAGCATTTCCCCTTAATTAGATTTCTTCATCTCAGGAATGAATTGCTTTTTAGCAGCAGAAGCTGTCACTGAGGGAGCTGTTAGCTCCTTATAACTGAATTAAATGCATAATTAGTGATACAATTATATTAGCAGGGGGGCCTTTTGTGTTTGTGCATGGGAGAGAAAGAGAGAGAGAAAGAGCAAGGAGGTGGGAGGAGGAAGACAAGATACAGACAGGAGATAGGATGTCTTATATCGAGTCTTATAATATATACCTATTTACATCAACATAAGAATATTGTGATTTAGAGCATTTATTTGCAGAAAATGAGAAATGGCTAAAAATAACAAAAAAGATGCAGAGCTTTCAGACCTCAAATAATGCAAAGAGAACAAGTTCATATTCATAAAGTTTTAAGAGTTCAGAAATCAATATTTTGTTGAATTACCCTGATGGTTTTTAATCACAGTTTTTTTCATGCATCTTGGCATCATGTTCTCCTCCACCAGTCTTACACACTGCTTTTGGATAACTTTATTTTGGTTGATGGATTGTGATCATCCATCTTCCTCTTGATTATATTCCAGAGGTTTTTTCAGTTTGGTAAAATTAAAGAAACTCATAATTTTTAAGTGGTCTATTTGTTTACAGAGCTGTATATATAATTCCAGTAATTTATTCATTGTCAATTTTTATTCGAGTTGCTATATGCATGTGTTTTCATGCCTTTTGCCTGCTGTTGCTGGTTTAAACAGCAGCAGAGCTTCTGAATATATCTACACTGATGGGCGTGGTGTTCTGGAAATGAGGTGTGTTCAGGTACATTTCTGGAGATTTTTGCTTGTTTATCTTGGCAACAGAAAAACAAAGGAGCTCCACTGACTGAATAAAACCTAGACAGACGCCAGGGCGGCTCTGATGAGTGCCAGTTTCATCATTATAATGTTTTTGATGGTCTTTGCGATGACTGCACTTGAGGATACTTTCAAAGTACTTGAAATGTTTCGGTTTGACTGACCTACATTTCTACTTTTTTTTTTGTTGTTGTTGTTTTTGCTTTACTTATTTGAGTCGTTCTTGTCGTAAAATGGATTAGAACATTACTCAAATAGGACTATACCTTTTTCTTGCTCTTCCTTTGCTAATGAGAGCCAGTTTCATCATAACGTTATTGATGGTTAACTGTAAGCCTGAATTCCAGATGACTCTTCCTCATTTTTGCTGTTTGCTGTTGTTTTGCTGTTTTTTACTCGAATAAAAACACGCATACAGTGAGGAGCAGCAGCAGGAGCTACTTAGATAAAGAGCTGTTCTCATATCTTTCCAGGCACGACTGAACAAGACGAGCGTTTAGCTTCACTGAGCTAAACTTCCGTCACTTTAGTGTATTAGCTTGTTAGACTAACTGGCTAGCGAGCTGTGTCAGTATGCTTCTTCGGTGGTGCTGTTCTACACGGCACTCTGCAGCACCTCTAGTGGTATGGCGGTATGTGAAAAATGCATACCGGTTTTAGTTACCCCTCCGTATACCGTATGAACACCAGATGAACCAGTATCTCATCCCGCACTATGCATGTTGTGTGATGTCACTGGCAGAGCTATAACAGTGTAGTGTAAAGGTATCTATGTTGTATGATGTCACTGATTGAGCTAGAACAGTGCAGTGTAAAGGTATGTGTGTTGGATGATGTCACTGGCTGAGCTAGAACAGTGTAGTGTAAAGGTATATATGTTGTGTGAAGTCACTGTCTGAGTTAGCACAGTGCAGTGTAAAGGTATATTATGTTGTATGATGTCACTGGCTGAGCTAGCACAGTGCAGTGTAAAGGTATATTATGTTGTATGATGTCACTGGCTGAGATAGAACAGTGCAGTGTAAAGGTATACATGTTGTATGATGTCACTGACTGAGCTACAACAGTGTAGTGTAAAGGTATCTATGTTGTATGATGTCACTGACTGAGTTAGAACAGTGTAGTGTAAAGGTATCTATGTTGTGTGATGTCACTGTCTGAGCTAGAACAGTGCAGTGTAAAGGTATATGTTGTGTGATGTCACTGGCTGAGCTAGCACAGTGCAGTGTAAAGGTATATATGTTCTATGATGTCACTGGCTGAGCTAGCACAGTGCAGTGTAAAGGTATATATGTTGTGTGATGTCACTGGCTGAGCTAGCACAGTGCAGTGTAAAGGTATATATGTTGTGTGATGTCACTGGCTGAGCTAGCAGTGTAGTGTAAAGGTATGACATGTTGTATGATGTCACTGACTGAGCTAGAACAGTGCAGTGTAAAGGTATATATGTTGTGTGATGTCACTGGCTGAACTAGAACAGTGTAGTGTAAATGTATCTATGTTGTGTGATGTCACTGGCTGAGCTAGAACAGTGCAGTGTAAAGGTATATGTTGTGTGATGTCACTGACTGAGCTAGCACAGTGCAGTTTAAAGGTATATATGTTGTGTGATGTTACTGACTGAGCTAGCACAGTGCAGTGTAAAGGTATATTATGTTGTATGATGTCACTGGCTGAGCTAGCACAGTGAAGTGTAAAGGTATCTATGTTGTATGATGTCACTGGCTGAGCTAGAACAGTGTAGTGTAAAAGTATATATGTTGTGTGATGTCACTGGCTGAGCTAGAACAGTGTAGTGTAATGGTATCTATGTTGTATGATGTCACTCGCTGAGCTAAAACAGTGCAGTGTAAAGGTCACTGGCTGAGCTAGAACAGTGTAGTGTAAAGGTATATATGTTGTATGATGTCACTTCCTGACCTAGAACAGTGCAGTGTAAAGGTATATATATATGTTGTATGATGTCACTGGCTGAGCTAGCACAATGCAGTGTAAAGGTATATATGTTGTGTGATGTCACTGGCTGAGCTATAACAGTGTAGTGTAAAGGTATATATGTTGTATAATGTCACTGGCTGAGCTAGAACAGTGCAGTGTAAAGGTATATATGTTGTGTGATGTCACTGGCTGAGCTATAAAAGTGCAGTGTAAAGGTATATATGTTGTATGATGTCACTGGCTGAGCTATCACAGTGCAGTGTAAAGGTATATATGTTGTATGATGTCACTTCCTGAGCTAGAACAGTGCAGTGTAAAGGTATATATATGTTGTAAGATGTCACTGGCTGAGCAAGAACAGTGCAGTGTAAACGTATATATATATGTTGTATGATGTCACTGGCTGAGCTAGCACAATGCAGTGTAAAGGTATATATGTTGTGTGATGTCACTGGCTGAGCTAGAACAGTGCAGTGTAAAGGTATATATGTTGTATGATGTCACTGGCTGAGCTAGCACAGTGCAGTGTAAAGGTATATATGTTGTGTGATGTCACTGGCTGAGCTAGCATATATGTTGTGTGATGTCACTGGCTGAGCTATAACAGTGTAGTGTAAAGGTATATATGTTGTATGATGATGCTGGCTGAGCTAGCACAATGCAGTGTAAAGGTATATATGTAGTGTGATGTCACTGGCTGAGCTATAACAGTGTAGTGTAAAGATATATATGTTGTATGATGTCACTGACTGAGCTATAACAGTGCAGTGTAAAGGTATATATGTTGTGTGATGTCACTGGCTGAGCTAGAACAGTGCAGTGTAAAGGTATATATGTTGTATGATGTCACTGGCTGAGCTAAAACAGTGTAGTGTAAAGGTATATATGTTGTGTGATGTCACTGGCTGAGCTAGAACAGTGCAGTGTAAAGGTATATATGTTGTGTGATGTCACTGGCTGAGCTAGAACAGTGCAGTGTAAAGGTATATATGTTGTATGATGTCACTGGCTGAGCTAGAACAGTGTAGTGTAAAGGTATATATGTTGTGTGATGTCACTGGCTGAGCTACAACAGTGTAGTGTAAAGGTATCTATGTTGTATGATATCACTGACTGAGTTAGAACAGTGCAGTGTAAAGGTATATATGTTGTGTGATGTCACTGGCTGAGCTAGAACAGTGCAGTGTAAAGGTATATATGTTGTGTGATGTCACTCGCTGAGCTAAAACAGTGTAGTGTAATGGTATCTATGTTATATGATGTCACTCGCTGAGCTAAAACAGTGCAGTGTAAAGGTATACATGTTGTATGATGTCACTGACTGAGCTACAACAGTGTAGTGTAAAGGTATCTATGTTGTATGATGTCACTGACTGAGTTAGAACAGTGTAGTGTAATGGCATCTATGTTGTATGATGTCACTCGCTGAGCTAAAACAGTGCAGTGTAAAGGTATACATGTTGTATGATGTCACTGACTGAGCTACAACAGTGTAGTGTAAAGGTATACATGTTGTATGATGTCACTGGCTGAGCTAGAACAGTGTAGTGTAAAGGTATCTATGTTGTATGATGTAACTGGCTGAGCTAGCACAGTGCAGTGTAAAGGTATATTATGTTGTATAATGTCACTGGCTGAGCTTGCACAGTGCAGTGTAAAGGTATATTATGTTGTATGATGTCACTGGCTGAGCTAGCACAGTGCAGTGTAAAGGTATATTATGTTGTATGATGTCACTGGCTGAGCTAGCAGTGTAGTGTAAAGGTATGACATGTATGATGTCACTGACTGAGCTAGAACAGTGCAGTGTAAAGGTATATGTTGTGTGATGTCACTGGCTGAGCTAGCACAGTGCAGTGTAAAGGTATATATGTTGTATGATGTCACTGGCTGAGCTAGCACAGTGCAGTTTAAAGGTATATATGTTGTATGATGTCACTTCCTGAGCTAGAACAGTGCAGTGTAAAGGTATATATATGTTGTAAGATGTCACTGGCTGAGCAAGAACAGTGCAGTGTAAACGTATATATATATGTTGTATGATGTCACTGGCTGAGCTAGCACAATGCAGTGTAAAGGTATATATGTTGTGTGATGTCACTGGCTGAGCTAGAACAGTGCAGTGTAAAGGTATATATGTTGTATGATGTCACTGGCTGAGCTAGCACAGTGCAGTGTAAAGGTATATATGTTGTGTGATGTCACTGGCTGAGCTATAACAGTGCAGTGTAAAGGTATATGTTGTGTGATGTCACTGACTGAGCTAGCACAGTGCAGTGTAAAGGTATATTATGTTGTATAATGTCACTGGCTGAGCTAGCACAGTGTAGTGTAAAGGTATCTATGTTGTATGATGTCACTGGCTGAGCTAGAACAGTGTAGTGTAAAAGTATATATGTTGTGTGATGTCACTGGCTGAGCTAGAACAGTCTAGTGTAATGGTATCTATGTTGTATGATGTCACTCGCTGAGCTAAAACAGTGCAGTGTAAAGGTCACTGGCTGAGCTAGAACAGTGTAGTGTAAAGGTATATATGTTGTATGATGTCACTTTCTGAGCTAGAACAGTGCAGTGTAAAGGTATATATGTTGTAAGATGGCACTGGCTGAGCAAGAACAGTGCAGTGTAAAGGTATATATATATGTTGTACGATGTCACTGGCTGAGCTAGCACAATGCAGTGTAAAGGTATATATGTTGTGTGATGTCACTGGCTGAGCTATAACAGTGTAGTGTAAAGGTATATATATATGTTGTATGATGTCACTGGCTGAGCTAGAACAGTGCAGTGTAAAGGTATATATGTTGTGTGATGTCACTGGCTGAGCTATAACAGTGTAGTGTAAAGGTATATATGTTGTATGATGTCACTGGCTGAGCTAGCACAGTGCAGTGTAAAGGTATATATGTTGTATGATGTCACTGGCTGAGCTAGAAAAGTGCAGTGTAAAGGTATATATGTTGTATGATGTCACTGGCTGAGCTAGCACAGTGCAGTGTAAAGGTATATATGTTGTGTGATGTCACTGGCTGAGCTAGAACAGTGTAGTGTGAAGGTATGTAGCACTGTAGAGACAGCGTGGAGCTCAGTGGAAGCCGTGTAGAAGCAGCAGGATCTGCTCATGCCCAGCAGGGTTGGGTCAGCGGCGGTCGGGCCTCGGCGGCGTGGGCCTCAGCTGGCACTGGGCGGTCCCTCGCCGCTCCCCACGCCGCGCCGCCCCGGCCCATTCATCACCCAGCCTCCGCTGACAGTGACGGATGGGTCAGGCCCGGGACTGGCACCGCACCAGCGCCGGAATCATACGGCCCGCGAGCCCACTGACAGCTGGAGCGCCGTGTCAAGTGGCGGAGAGACGGCGGCCATTAATAATCCCCGTCACATGATCCGAGTGACGCACGGCCGGCGGAGGGGCCGCCGCTCGGATGGCGGCCCGGAAGGGAGATGTCATGCCGGGTGTAGGTGACAGTCATGGAGGCTTACTCTTTAATCAAGTGAGCCGAGATGGGATAATGAATAGATCTGGCCCAAATTGGGAGAGGGCAGAGATGAGGTGTCTAAATAAGATCTGTGTTTTTAATTTTAATAACCCAGCTGTGGTTTGCAGTGAAGCAGCTCAACAAATGCCTTCATGTCCAGATTCGGAAGAAGAGGACGTGAGAATCTGCCCTGAGCATTGTGCAGTGAGGAGATTCCATCAGTATCTGTATACAGAATCTTTATATTACAGTACAGAGCTTTAACAAAATTGTTCTATTTTTGCAAACTATAGCGCAGCTTGATTTAGAGCATGTTAGTCAGGGTGCAAAAAATGCACCTTGCATGTATGGCTGCACAATATATATCGTTTAAGCATCGTCATCGTGATGTTCACATGCGCAATAGTCACATCGCAGGACGTGTGATTGGGTCACTTAAGGCAATTAAATCAAACACGTCATGTTGCAATATTTCGATTCTTGACACGAGAAGTAGATACACAGCGCTGTCTCTGTGTCTGTGTAAGAGACAGGCTGCTGCTGCCTGCGTGAGAAGTGCCAGGGGGAGGGGCAGGAGTAAACAAGAGGTAACAGCATGGCCTCCATCCACATGGTTGGGCACGTGTTGAAAGCTGTGCACCTCAGTCTACCTCATTTCCAGTTACAGCTGAATTCACGCTTTAAATCCCAGAAAAACGCTCTTATCTTCTCTATCTTAAAAGGCTATTTCTATGCCTGATTTATTTATTTGCAAGATTTATTTCAGTCCAGTGCTGCATTAATTTTTCACCAAGATCTTGCAGCAGTATTGATGATGGTAGAGTTTGACCGCTGCACAAAGCAGCTCTTCTCCATCCAGCACATCCCAAAGATTCTCAGTGAGGTTAAGATCTGGACTCTGTGGTGAACTCTCTCTCAATCCATGTGAAT
Source organism: Astyanax mexicanus (assembly GCF_023375975.1). Taxonomy (NCBI): domain Eukaryota; kingdom Metazoa; phylum Chordata; class Actinopteri; order Characiformes; family Acestrorhamphidae; genus Astyanax; species Astyanax mexicanus. The sequence continues at coordinate 2,698,587 of NC_064424.1, read as the reverse complement.
CCTGGCGTTCTCATCTTTGGAATATGGCCGTGTTCATCAGGGAAGTAAAAATCCATTGATGGAATAACCTGGTCTATATTCAGTATAGTCAGGTAGTCAGCTGACCTCATTCTTTCAGCACATACTGTTGCTGAACCTAAACCTGCAGACCAACTGCAGCATCAACCAACCATCACATCATTTACTCACTTACATCCAGGTGGAGACTTTTATTTGGCCAGACAGTGTATGTTAGACATAAAGTTCTGGAAAAATTAAGAGAGCACTTAAAAATGATGAGTTTTTTTTTATTTTAACAAATTGAAAACCTCTGGAATATAATCAAGAGGAAGATGGATGATCACAAACCATCAAACCACCAAACTGAACTGCTTAAATTATTTTTGCACCAGGAGTAAAGCAGCATAAAGTTATCCAAAAGCAGTGTGTAAGACTGGTGGAGGAGAACATGATGCCAAGATGCATAAAAAAAAAACTGTGATTAAAAATCAGAGCCAGGGTTATTCCACCAAATATTGATTATTTCTGAACTCTTAAAACTTTATGAATATGAACTTTTTGTTTTCTTTACATTATTTGAGGTCTGAAAGCTCTGCATCTTTTTTGTTATTTCAGCCATTTCTCATTTTCTGCAAGTAAATTTGGGAGAAATATTGTTCGTAGTTTATAGAATAAAACAACAATTTTTTTCCAGAGCTGTATATGTCAGTATATTTTCAAATAGTCACATTTTCTAATAGGTTTTATATATAATATGCACATGCATGCTTTTACTTTATATGTTCATATATTTCATATATGAGCATGAATTACATTTGCATTATGGAGCAGCTATATGTTTTATAATAAATTATGTACCTGAGTAAAGTTCACTCCATCAAATTGACAGAAGCTTGTGCATGTTTGACAGATTGCAAACTTCACAGTTAGATTCTGATTGTAAACGTCTTTCAGCTCTCCTTGTCCTGAAGCATGCGAGCTATGCAGATGTGCAGCGTGTGCTTAAGCTGTTTATTCTTCTTGGCGTTAAAGAATCAGAGAGATCTTTTAATCCAATTTAACGCAGCAATCATAGAGGCACAAATCAAGCGCATAATAACCTGTAAAGGTGGCAGGCAGATTGCATGTCATTAGTGAGTGTTTTTTCAGTAATGAAGTTTCTTTTAATGGGATTCCACAAAGCTTCCATAGCGAGGCACGCGTCCGAGCATCGAAGCTAATTCAGTTAAAAATAATTCATAGCGGAGACTCGCTGGGGGAAGAGTGAGTGAGTGAGTGATCCCTGGAGGGTTTGTCCTCTACCAACGCCACCTTAATTTTACCCTTGTGCCAGAATCTCCGCTCCAATGAGGGGAAATATCATTATCTATATCAGTGCTATTAAGGCGGCATGCGTTCAGCCAAAGAGTGATTAACTGGGATGTCCTGCTTTCCTTCGCCCAGACTTATAAATGCAGTTTTGGCTGATCCTGAGACTGAGGGGCGAAAGTCATTCTAACACAATTAGTCCCTGGAGCTTTCAGTACAATACACTTAGTAACAGAGCTGTGGTGCGTATCACAATCACGAATTATCCTACTGAATTATAAACAACTTCAAGAATGCTAATTTCCCTCCTGTAACAAAACATCACATATCTTAACTGGAAAAGAAAAGCACAAATGTATTAAACTTTTTTAATTTTCCAGTTAAAAAAAAAAATGGGTCAAATTTGTTAACAAAGCAATCTATAGGTGAGCCGTGTGCACTGTAAAGCTTGATTTAAGGCGTGTCGGTGTGTCTTTGCTGTCGTAATGACAGGAAAAGTACACCTTGCGCATCTAGAAACGTGCAAAAGGCATGTGCAATGCATGTACAAATTCTCTTAATTATTCATGGGTGTGGTTAATTTTGGGCAAAACATGAAATAAACCAATTAGTGTGTCACTTTCTGATTGGTTTAAAACACTTCAAATTTTAGCGATCTATAGGTGAGCCATGACCACTGTAAAGCTTGATTTAGGGTGTATCAGTGTGTCTTTGCTGTCGTAACGACTGGAAAAGTACACCTTGTGCATCCAATAACATGCAAAAGGCATGTGCTATTTCTCTTAATTAATCATGGGTGTTTTTCATTTTGGGGCGTAACGTGAAATAAACCAATCAGTGTATTGGTTTAAAACGAATTATCCTATTGAATTAAAAAACAACCACGAATGCTAATTTCCCTCATGTAGCAAAACATCACATATCTTAACTGGTAACTTTTGACAGGAAATGTAAAAACACAAATGTATTAACCTTTTTAAAGTTCCAGTTTAAACATAAAAAACACTCTGGTTCAAATTTGAGCAATCTATAGGTGAGCTGTGTGCACTGTAAAGCTTGATTTAGGGCGTCAGTGTGTCTTTGCTGTCATAACGACAGGAAAAGTACATCTTGCATGGCTCAAAACGTACAAAAGGCATGTACTATTTCTCTTAATCAATCATGACTGTAGTTTATTTTGGGATTAACATGAAATAAACCATTCAGCATGTCACTTGCTGATTGGTTAAAAACACTATGGTTCAAATTTTAGCAATCTATAGGTGAGCTGTGTGCACTGTAAAGGTTGATTTAGGGTGTGTCAGTGTGTCTTTGCTGTCGTAACGACAGGAAAAGTACACCTTGCATGGCCAAAACGCACAAAAGGCATGTACTTTTTCTCTTAATTAATCATGGCTGTGATTCATTTTGGGCGTGATGTAAAATAAACCAATCAAAGTGTCTCTTGCTCATCATTCCCTTTAAGAGTCAGGTGAGCTATTTTAATGGTGCAGCTACCTGGACGTGTCCAACATATGCTTCTCAGCAGAGGAAACTGACCTTCTCGTTTGTTTTTCTCCTACTTCTACTTTTACTTCACTAATAATTACACTAATAAAACAGTACTGTACTTTTACTCTCAATACTTCAGTACTACATATCACAATTAACTAATTGCAGTACTTTGAGGTTGTTTGAGGTTGTTTGAACTATAATAACCGATAATGAGAAAAATAAAATAAAATGCTTCTCTGGTAAGCTTTTGTTTACATCCCCCCTGTCTCTCTCTCTCTGTCACGCTCGGCATGGCTTTAGTTTCCGCCTGTTCTTTTTTTCGCCTGTTTTTGCTCTCCCTATCTCCTTATAAGGATGTTTTTTCCCGGCTGTGTCCCAATTCACTAGCCGGGGCAGTGGTAGTGTATTGGAGCGCAACCCTGACAACATGGGTTCAATCCCGCGTGAGGAGTGATGTGATTATTTATTTATTTATTTATTTATTTATTTTTCCTTTCTTCTTGGGTTTACCTGCTTTGAGATCAACTGTTCTGCAATTGGGTTCAACAACCCTCTGGGCTGGAGAGCTACTAGTCTGTAGAACTTCATTCCATTACACTTTATTTTACAAAACAGAATTTATTTTGTGACCACTATGTAATGGCTTGGAAAATATCTATAAATAATGCGGCCAAAATTAATTGCCGATCCCTGCTTAAGTACTTCCTCTTAAATATGGAGCTTAAAGACACTTTCACTTCTACTGAAGTCACTATTTTGATAGAACACTTTTACTTTTAGTCAAGTCTGGATCTGTAGTGCTTTATACATGTCTGAATGAGAAGGTCTTCACACGAATTTATCTCAGGTGTTCAGGCCAACCAACTTCTTTCTCACCATGGACTCTGCAGAAAGTTGGTTCCTCTGTGCACTATGCTCCTCAGCATCTGCTGAGCGAGTCGCTGTGGTTCACAGTCTTTTCCACTGTGTTATAATATCACTGACAGTTGGCTGTGGAATATTTAGTAGTGAGTAGTGAAATTTCACGACTAGACTTGTTGCACGGGTGCTGCATTTTATTATACACCTGTGGACGTGGAAGTGGATCAGGAACACCTGAATACTTTGGGTACTTAGTGTCTCTGAAATTTTAACTTTACAAGAAAAGCAAGAAAAAGACTCAATTCAGTTTAGACCAGGTAGAAGCAGCTCAGAAACTGAATGAATTAATAAATAAATGAATGATATTAAATAAGCACTCTGGTCTTTACTACCCTTGTGTGTAAGCGATGAACGTCTCCGATAGATCATATTTAGAATGAAGGGAATCATATCTGAATGAAATGAAAATAGAAGCTCATTTTTAAGCGATCTTGCTTCCTTAATACATCATATTTCACGAGACCGATCTCTGTGCGTTCGCTCCCTCATATGTACACTGAGGCAATAGCTGTTGACAAATCCAGAAAAGACGAATGTGTTTTAAATGGCTATTTTCAAGGCCTCACCGTTCATAAGTCAGAGCGAAGGCGAGATTAGGGCGTCTGTTTAACAGGCAGTAAGTCATAATAACCCACGTTTATGGAGGACGAGCGCCGGGCTGACAGATTAGCTCCATCAGTTTGAAGAGCGGCAGCGGACGGGTCTGTAAGACTGATGCAGAAACTCCAGCGCTCTGATCAGCTTTTATACCCATTAGTTACCATACTGAAATTACAGATCGGCCCCGGCATCATCAAACTGAAATACGTTAGTTATTTGATTTGGAACCTGTAAATTGTTCCCGTTCGCATTAATATTCCGCCTGAGCGCGACACGTAAAAGCAAATATGGATTCAAGAGAGCGGGAGAGCTGCCGTGAGGAGTTTTGAGGGAATTAAATCCAGTTCAGGAGGAGCTATAACTAAATTACTGACGTCTTAAAGCCTCAGTACGCTTTCCACACCTGAGAGCAGAGCTATCTTCATCCTAAGCTACCTGAGACTTAACATCTCTATGCATTACTAAAGAAACTACACAGATAAAACAACTGCTGATGTCTATAAATTGTTGGGATTTAGCACCTCTCTGGTGAGAATATGTAATTGCACTGAGTATGCGAAAAAATCTTTTTAAACTGGGTGGGTGTGTTGCGGTCTTCTTCTTTTAGACCAGATGAATCCGACTCCAGGTTATGTTCAGTCAGCGAAAGAGAGAGAGAAAAATAAAGAGAGAGAGCACTCAGTCAGAATCTTCACTCCTTCATTTCTTTGGTTTTACTATGAGTGATGAGCTACTGAGCTCTGAGTTTCCTCTTCTGAAGTCCCCGTTGCTCCACCAGCCGCTCGCGTTCAGTAAAACTGAGCCTGATCCTCTTTTAGAGGCTGTACGTGTGATGTACTGTAAGTATGTAAAGACATTTTGTTAACTAAACAATTCTAGATGTTTTTCTTCATAGTTTGGATGACTTTAGTATTAATCTACAATGCAGAACATTTTAAAATATTTTTCAAACATTTATTCTGTAGGAAGAATAGAATATAAATAAAGTTTAATAAAATACTTGAAAAAGTATCAACTCAAGCTTTTAACTCTTGAAGTGAAAGCGTTTCAAAAAAGTACTGGATTTGGGGCGCCGAGTGGTCCAGCGGTCTAAAGCGCTGCCACTATGAGCAGGAGGTCGCAGGTTCGAACCCCCGCTCATGCAGCTTTGCCATCAAGCTGCCGGCGCTCAGAGGGAGCAAAATTGGCCCTGCTCCCTCCGGGTGGGTAGATGGCGCTCTTTCCCCACATCACTCCTATGGTGATGTCTGCAGCACAGGGCGTCTGTGAGCTGATGTACCGGAGCCGAGACGCTGTGCTTTCCTCCGAGCGCGCTGGCTGCTCGGCAATCAGCATCAGCAGCAGCTCGAAAAGAAGCGGTAAGTTGGGTAATTGGCCGTGTAAATTGGGGAGAAAAATGAAAAAAAAAAAAAAAAATACTGGATTTAAATCCAGTAAAAGTATTGTAAAGGTAAAAAAAAAATAAAGCCATTAAGACTAAGAACAAAAGCTTAGGCCACGCCCACAGAGTCCTATAGTGCACTAAAAGCCATAATGACTATAATGTTAAAATATTAAAATGTTAATGATAATATAATTTGGGATTTTGCACTAGGCTGTTCTCTAGTGTTTCAGCTGCATATATGCTTATTAAAAATGAATGTATTTTACATACAGAAGAATGTAAATATATATTAAAGAAGCTTAGTTGAATTGCATGGACCTTGTAAAACTGGAGTTTGTCTCTTGAGTCTCAGCACGGATCATCTTCATACTAGACTACATACATCTGCTATGTTCTTGCTGGAGTGTGTGTGTGTGCGGGGGGGGAGGGGGTCACAGTATAAACCAATAGGGAGTCGGAATGGTACATGTTTATACTTCTTCGCTACATCCAATCAGAATCAGATTCACTCTATCTGGATGGAGAGATTTATCTGGATAGTGGTTTTATTGAACGATGAGAAGCCGGAATAAAAACCAGCTGAACTGAAATAAAAAACAGGAGTTTTGAGTTTAGTTGAGTGGTGTTTTTGACTCTATTTCTGGGCTTTATTTGGAGGACACCTGCACAGGCAGAAGGCCGGAGCGGTGGGCTGGTTAAGACGGGTCCGGGGGGCGGATCTCTTCTTAGCTAAGGAACACTGAGCTCTTTTTCCCCGAGACTCCCATCTGTTGAGTGCTTATTGTGTGTAAAGTGTTACAGCTGCAAAGGAGCCGTCCTACATTCTGCCCAGTAAAGCCTTTTTAGCATATTCAAAACCTCCTCGGCCCATTATCCCTCTACTGTTAGCAGGCCCTAATTTATTCATTGGCTTTTTGGCTTTTGCCTGGAGCCCAGGCATGCTCTCCCTGTTTAAAACTTCACCCATTACCCCTCCCCCGGGTTTACTCCTCCTTACTCCAGCACAGCACATCTATCTGTCTCACCCCCTCACCCCTCCCAGCCTGTCTCTCTCTCGCTTTCTGTCTCTTAAAAAAAAAAAAATCTCTCTGAATAGAGTTTTTAAGTATTAAAAAACAGAATACGTCAATTCTTTGTTTTTACCAAGTAAAAAAAAAAAAAACAAGCTGAACTGCTTGAATTTTTTGCACCAGGAGTAAAGCAGCATAAAGTTATCCAAAAGCAGTGTGTAAGACTGGTGGAGGAGAACATGCTGCCAAGATGCATGAAATTAAAACTGTGATTAAAAAACTGAAATATTGATTTCTGAACTCTTAAAACATAAAATGAATATGAATTTGTTTTCTTTGCATTATTTGAGGTCTGAAAGCTCTGCTTCTTTTTTGTTATTTCAGCCATTTTTTATTTTCTGTAAATAAATGCTCTAAATGACAATATTTTTTTATTTAAAATTTGAGAGAAATGTTGTCTGTATTTCAAAGAATAAAACAACAATGTTCATTTTACTCATTTTACTTAAACTTATACCTATAAATATCTTATACCTACAAAATCAGAGGAATGGATTCAGAAACTGAAGTGGTCTCTTTTTTTTCTGAGCTGTATACAGTATTTTTCGCACTGCATTTTCACACCTAAAATCCATTAATTTTAACGCATAAAGGTGGATTTTTAGCGGAAGGACACCTTTAAAATAAAAACAGATTCTGTATTTTATGTTAATTACTGCTATTTTATAAGAAGCATTTGGGAAATTTTGGTCATGACACACCTGTGGAATGTTCCAAACAGGTGTTTTTTTTTTTTTTGAGCGTTCCTCAACTTTCCCAGTGTTTTTTTGTCCCTGTCTGAACTTCTTTAGAACTTGTTGAACATGATGCAGCATCAAAACGATGAAGTTTATGCATTGGAACATCTTGTCTTTGTTGTGTATTTAATTGATTCAATAGGTTGGAAAATTTAATGATTTCTTTCACTACACCTGAACTTCACTGGATTAAAAGGCGCACTGACGATTTTTGGAGAAATGAAAGAATTTAAGGTGTGCCTTTTAATAGTGTGAAAAATGCGGTAAATATCTTGTCTTTGTGGTGAATTTAAAAACGATAAGGTTTATCTGTTTGAACATTAAATATCTATATATATTTTTGTATATTTAATTGATTCAATATGTTAAAAAGAATTTGCAAATCATCGTTTTCTTAACTGTTTTTATTGAATTTAACGTTTGGGTTGCTCTCGTTCTGCTTCCGGGTGAACCAGACATCTCATCTGTTTGTTGCTGCCGGCCGGCGGTTCTCTGATCACATCCTGCTTGGGAATTGTTCACCCGTTCGCTCGGCTTTGTGGGCGATTTCATGCCGTGTTCGACTCTGTGTTCCTGTCCTTCATGAAGCTGTCAGCCGAATAAAAGTGTCCCGGCCCCGGGGGTCGCGCTACGACCGGTGGGAATGGGACGTCAGCACTGCGGCTCGGAGGCGGCCCACCCACAGTCCTTTTTGGCTCGGCGGGGGGCTTTAATTTGACTCCAATTTTTATTATGCAGGCCCCACGAGGAGAAAACACTTTTACAAGGCTCCGTAAAGCCCCTTTTAATAATGGGGCCGAGCGGGCGAAGAATGGGGCCACCACTGCCGTTTGAGCGCTCATGGCATGCTCTAATAAAGTGTGCTATTCATCCCCGCTCCCTTTCACTGAGTCACTATGGGGAGAATTTAGGGTAGGGTGCTTATGTATGGAGTGCCAGGGAAAGCCGGCGCAATAGATTTAATGGATCTCTTGATTCATGCACACATATCTTAAGATGGCTTTTCTCTCGCCACTTCCTTCGCCTCCTTTCCCTCCCCGATGCTTTTGTGTGGGACCTGCTGGCGCTGGGATTATGACCAGATGAGGGTCTGGTTTCAAATGGAGCGCCAAACACTGCAACAGTGCAACCGTGCAACAATGCAACAGTTACGAGAAATACAATGGAGCTCAAGACTAACAGCAAATAATAGCAAAAAAAAAACAACTATATCATATACAGCTCTGGAAAAAATATGAGAGCAATAACCAGTGATGTTTTATTCCATAAACTACGGACAACAACAACAAAAAAAAAAGATGCAGAGCTTTCAGACCTCAAGTAATTCAAAGAAAACAAAAAAGTTCATATTAATAAAGTTTTAAGAGTTGTGAAATTAATATTTGGTGGAATAACCCTGGTGGTTTTTAATCACAGTTTTCTTCATGCATCTTGGCATCATGTTCTCCTCCACCAATCTTACACACTGCTTTTGGGTAACTTTATGCTGCTTCACTCCTGGTGCTGTATATAAATTGCATTAGTTTGTACCAAGGTTTATGCATGTTCTAAGTATTTGTTGATTTATTAACTTTTCTATAAATAAAGACCAAATAAGAAATTCCTGCCTTGGTGGGACAATAAAGCTTTCTATTATATTCTATTCTGTTCTGTTCTATTCTAATTAACTTTTAATTTTCTTTCATTTTAACTTTCAAATTCTTGTAAAAAAAAAAAAAAAAAAAGTGACCTATGTCGTTTTGGATCTTTTTCTGTTTTACTGTTTTTCTATTTGTCCCTTTATAATAAACTTCTGTTGCAATATAAATAATTAATTAATTAGATTCAAATAATGTAAAAAGGTAAAACAAAAAAGTCAAAAACAAAGATTGTACATTACGTCACACTAGAATAAATTTAGTGGAATTGTGTAAAAGTGTTGGATGACATGAGTGCATTATCTCGTTTCTTCAAACTCTAGTAGGAAACTATTTTAACATTTTAGAACTTTCATCACTTTAAACTTTAAAAGGTGTAGATTAGATATTTAAAACTGTAATTATTTGATGTAGTTCTGAATTCCTCAGTTGAAATCTCGTACTCGTAGATCATTTAAAAGCCAGTTCAGTATTAAAAGCTAATGATTCCTCATTAACTCTCTGTAATATCAGTTTGATTGCTCAGCTCTGAGATTATAAATAAGGACGCTCTCTCTGATGTACTGTTACAGACTCCACGCCGCGGGGGGGGGCTGGTGTCCGAGGAGAGGGGAGGGGGGGTTAAACCGGGCGGTCGGAGTTAATGCCGCTCGGTGTTAACAGATTGATTCCGCTAATCTGTTCAGCCACACCAACAGTCAGCATGGGGCGTCCGAACCGCCGTAACACAGCCTGCTGCTCTGTGTGTCTGTGTTAACAAATTTCACGGCCATCTGTCACGCACAGTTAAACTTTGCACAGCCATGTTTATGGGAGGGAGGCTGAACCCCCCCATCCCAACCCCCCCACGGCCTGACAACCGACACGAGAGAGAGAGAGAGAGAGAGAGAAGAGAAAAAGTAGAGAAGGAGAGTAAACACAAAAGACAAGTGTGAAGCAAAGTTGAGTAAAGAAGATACAGAGAGAAAACATAGAGAAGAAAGAAAAGGAGAAAATGGGGAAAAGAGAAAGAAGAGAACATTAAGAAATTAAAAAGAAGAGAAAAACAATAGAAAAGACAAGGTGAGATGAGACAACTGGTTTGAAACTTAGAGAAACTGAAAAAGAAACAAAATAAGTGAAAAGGTGAGATGAGAAGAAACAAGGAAACAAGAGAATAACAAGAGAAAAGAAGAGAACTGAAAAGAAGGAAGAAGAGAGAACAAAGGGTAAGCCTAGAGAAGTAAGAAGAGAGAAAAAAGCACAGACAGAAGTGAGAACAGAAGAGAAAAGAAAAAAGAAGGAAAAGAAAAGGGGAAAAGATGAGGTACGGTAAGGTGAGGTGAGGTGAGAAACCTGGTTCAAATAATGAGAGGAAAATGAGCTGAAAAGAAAATTACAGAAAATAAAAATGAACAAGAGAGAACAAAAGAAAGAGACAAAATGAGTAAATGAGAATTCAGTATTAAAGAGAATAGAACAAGGAATGAAAAGAACAGAACAAAGGAAAAAGAGATAAGATGAGATGAGAAGAAAAGACAAATTGAGAGAATAATGAGAAGAAAGATCAGAAAACAAGCTGTAAAAAGAGAGAGAAAGGGACAGAAATTAGAACAGAGGAGAAAAGAAGAGAAGAGAAATCAGGTTTACAGGTGAGAGAAGAGAAAACAGGAAAATGAGAAAATGAAAGACTAATCGTAAAAAAGAACAAAATAAGAAGAGAACAGACGAGATGAGAAAACAGGATTAAGAGAAGAGACGATGAGAAAGATGAGATAAAAATGACAGAGGAAAATCAAGAGAACAAGGAGATGAGTAGAAATGAGATGAGAAGAAAATTATGGAGAAAATAAAGATAACAAGAGAGAACAAAAGAGGTTAGTAAAAATGAGATGAGAGGAAAATTAAGGAGAAAATGTGATAAAGTAAAAGGGAACAAAATTATAAGAGAAAAGATTAGATGAGGAGAGGAGAGACAAAATGAGATGAGAAGAAAAATAGAGAAAATGAGACCAGTAGAAATTAGATGAGATGAATATAAAAGAGGGAATACAGAGAACATGAGAGAACAAGAGAGGTTAGAAGAAATGAAATTAGAAATGAGAGAACGTAAAAGAACAAAATAGTAAGAGAAAAGACGAGATGAGAATACAGGATTGGAGAGACGAGACGATGAGAAAAAGATGAGATGAGAAGAAAATGAAGGAGACAATCAAGAGAACAAGAGAAAACAAAGGTGATGACTAGAAATGAGATGATTAGGCAGGAAAAGAGAAAATGAGAGTAAATAAAAGGGAAAGAAAAATGAGATGAGATGAGATGAGATGAGAAAGAGAGGAGAAATGAAGCTCGGCCTCTGAGTCTGTGCAGAATTGATGGTACAGCAGAGCTGCTCAGCCTCAAGTTCATTCAGAGCTCTGAAACCAGACCAGTGACTTTTCTTCCTGGCTAATTATGTGGAAAGGAGAAAGACAATAAAGCATCTGGTGGTCTTTATTCAGCGCTTCAATTTCTCTCAATATACTGACAGGCTAATGCATTGTGTCTGAGTCGCCCCGCCCAGCGGGAGGCGCTGTGAAAGGCCGGGTCAGGAGAGAGCAAATAGATGAATTTATAACTTCGGCTTTTCACCTTAAAGTGGCGAGATTTGTTTCAGCCAGGCGGCCACGCCCCCTCCCGCTGTCCCTCCACAGAGACCGCCTCCCTCTTTCTAAACATGTCCCGTCCAAACCCAGCCTGTGCCGTCCCCCCCCCCCCCCCCGTTCCCCCCTGACCTGACTGCTGCTTAAACAACGCCAGAGACCAGAAGAATGGAGGACACTAGTCCAGTCTAGTGCTGCAGTGGACTGGTGGAGTTCAGCATCTGTAAGCAAAAAAAAAGTACTGAAAAATTGTAATTAAGTAACAGTACCTTTACTTTGCTAAAATTCTACTCAAGTGAAAGTAAAAAAAGTACTCAATTTAAAATGTACTTTGAATAAAAGTTACATAGTTACTTTTAATTATTTGATATAAAAAGTACAAATTAAATAATTATTAAATAAAAAAAATTGAATCCATCGTCAAAGTCTAAAAAGACAAAAAAACAAGAAAGAAAAAAAATAAGAGAAGATAGAAATAAGGGCAAAAGAAATATAAGAAAATAAAACAAAAGAGAAAAAAGTAGAGAAGCAAGAAGAGAAAAAGGGCTTAAGGACTTAAGTAAGAAGAGAAGGAATGAGATGAGGAGAAAGAAGAGAACAAAGAAAAGAGTAAGAAAAACAGAGAAGAGTAATGCTAAGAAAATGAGATGAAAAGACAGAAGAGAAAAAGAGAAATAGTAGAAAAGTACAGAAGGAAAAAGGACAAAAGAGAAGAGAATGAATAAGATGAGAGAGAAAAGAGAAAGAGTCAATAAAATACAGAAAATGCAGACTAATATGAGATGAGAGAAGAGAAAAGAAAGAGACAAAAGAGAAATAGTAGAAAAGTAAGGAGGAGAAATTTACAAAAGAGAAGAGAATGAACAAGATAAGAAGAGAAAGATCTAATAAGAGAGAAAAATGACAGAATAATATGAGATGAGAAAACAAAAAGACAAAAGAGATAAAAATAGAGAAGCAAGAAGAGAGAAATAAGGACTTAAGTGAGAAGTGAAGGAATGAGATGAGGAGAAAGAAGAGAAAAGAGAATAGAATAAAAAAAACAGAGAAGAGTGATGCTTAGAAAATGAGATGAAAAGACAGAAGATAAATAGTAGAAAAGTAAGGAGGGAAAAAGGACAAAAGAGAAGAGAATGAATAAGATAAGAGGAGAAAAAAAAGAGAACAATCTAATAAGAGAGAAAAATGCAGAATATTATGAGATGAGAGAAGAGAAAAGAAAGAGACAAAAGAGAAATAGAAGAAAAGTAAGGAGGAAAAAAATACAAAAGAGAAGAGAATGAACAAGATAAGAAGAGGAAAAAGAAGAGAAAGATCTAATAAGAGAGACAAATGACAGAATATTATGAGATGAGAAAACAAAAAGACAAAATAGAAAAAGTAGAGAAGCAAGAAGAGAGAAATAAGGACTTAAGTGAGAAGAGAAGGAATGAGATGAGATGAAAGAAGAGAAAAGAGAATAGAATAAAAAAATGGAGAAGAGTGATGCTAAGAAAATGAGATGAAAAGACAGAAGAGAAAAAGTGAAATAGTAGAAAAGTAAGGAGGGAAAAAGGACAAAAGAGAAGAGAATGAATAAGATAAGAAGAAAAAAAAAGAGAACAATCTAATAAGAAAGAAAAATGCAGAATATTATGAGATGAGAGAAGAGAAAAGAAAGAGACAAAAGAGAAGTAGTAGAAAAGTAAGGAGGGAAAAGGACAAAAGAGAAGAGAATGAATAAGATAAGAAGAGAAAAAAGAAGAGAAATATCTAATAAGAGAGAATATTATGAGATGAGAAAACAAAAAGACAAAAGAGAAATAGTAGTAAAGTAAAGAGGAAAAAAATACAAAAGAGAAGATAATAAAAAAGATAAGAGAAAAAAGAGAAAGATCTAATAAGAGCGAAAATTGCAGAATATTATGAGAAGAGAAAACAAAAAGACAAAAGAGATAAAAATAGAGACGCAAGAAGAGAGAAATAAGGACTTAAGTGAGAAGTGAAGGAATGAGATGAGGAGAAAGAAGAGAAAAGAGAATAGAATAAGAAAAAACAGAGAAGAGTGATGGTAAGAAAATGAGATGAAAAGACAGAAGAGAAAAAGAGAAGTAGTAGAAAAGTAAGGAGGGAAAAGGACAAAAGAAAAGAGAATGGAAAAGATGAGAGGAGAAAAAAGAAAGATCCAATAAAATACAGAATAATATGAGATGAGAAAAGAGAAAAGACCAAAAAAGACAAAAAATAGAGAAATAAGGACTGAAGTGAGAAAAAAAGAGAGGAGAAGAAAAGAGAAGGAATGAGATGAGACAAAGGAAGAAAAAAATATGTTTGAAGGGAGGAAAAAGAAAAGAAGAGAGAGAGAGAGAGAGTGCTTCTTATTTTGACCACCTTTCAATTTTTCTTTAAAATAAAAACATACCTTTTTTCATAGAGAAACTAAAACAGTTTTAAAAATAGTAAAACTTTAATAGTGTAGGGAAATACAGTGAAATGGATCTGAGTAGAATTAGGTAGAGGAAAGTTGGGTATCTTCTGGACCTCAGGAGTTCAGGAATTCAGTTTTGAATTCAGTTTAAAATGTGATCTAGGAATTTCCCCTGATGCGTAAAAGCGAGTGATTTGGTCGTGTGTTCAGAGTGGAGATGCATGCAGACACTTGTAAAAGAGGGGGGAAAAAAGGAGGAATAAGAAGAAGAAAGAGAAGAAGAGGAAGATGACGGGCAGAAGAGGCCAGTGAGAGAATCTTCCCGCACAGCCGATCATATCCAAGTCATCGCTGATCTTCAAGAGCCCTCCGTTTCCCCTCTTTTCCCCCTTAATTAAATGTGCACTTCATTAATGTAAATTGGGGAGCTTTAATGCCCTTGTTGAAATTCTGAAGAAAGTGCTGTGGCCTCGCGAAATGCTCCAGCATCATTGCAAATTAGATTAGGGAGCAGGAAAGGCAGTAAAATTAGAATGATAATGGTTGATATGGCTGCCTGACAGGCATGACTATTCAAGGATCAATGGGACGCAGAATGCCTGGTGAAGCCCACTCTCCGAGGCCGGGACCCACGTCAGCCTACAGATGTGGCTTCTGGAAGCACTTTAAATTAGTTTAATTTGGTAAATGGTAGGGATTTAGAAGCTCTTAGCCAGCCTGTAACAAGACAAGAATACATTGAAATGTTTTGCCATTCTTTTATTAGCATAAAATGGGATTGAGGTGATTTGCATTCCCAACAAGTCCACCTTTTTTCTTCATCATTTTCTCTCTGTTTTCCCCCTTTTTATAACGTCAGAGATGGTGTTTTCATCCATCTCTCATGCCCGGCCTTTAGTACCAACCTTTCTCCCGAAGCCGCTTTTTTTTAATTCCGCCTAATCCTTTTAAAAGGGAGGGAGAATGGGGGGTTGATTTTATTCAAACTAATCTAATCAAACACACCAATTACAAGGTAATTTTGATTAAAAACCGATGGCTGAAAAAGGCTAAGGACGTTTCATTGCGACTTAAGATTCATAGGCGTCTTTGTTCGGCGGCTCGCGGCTCATCTTTCAAAAGCTCCCAAAGCTGGAGAGCGTGGTTTAAGCCGTTTGCTCAACACAGAAAACACGAAGAAAAGGTTTAGGTTTGAGTAAAATGAACATTGTTGTTTTATTCTATAAACTACAAACAACATTTCTCCCAAATTCCTAATAAAAAAAGTAATTTAGAGCATTTATTTACAGAAAATAAAGAGCTTTTAGACCTCAAATAATGCAAAGAAAACAAGTTGAAAGAGTTCAGAAATCAAATCAATATTTGGTGGAATAACCCTGGTTTTTAATCACAGTTTTTTTTTAATGCATCTTGGCATCAGGTTCTCCTCCTCCACCAGTCTTACACACTGCTTTTGGATAACTTTATGCTGCTTTACTCCTGGTGTAAAAATTCAAGCAGTTTGGTGGTTTGATGGTTTGTGATCATCCATCTTCTTCTTGATTATATTCCAGAGGTTTTAAATTTGGTAAAATCAAAGAAACTCATCATTTTTAGTGGTCTCTTATTTTTACAGAGCAGTAAATCATCCACATATTTCTAAAAAAAAATCTGTGAAATATTTGGGTATCCTTTAAAGTGAGAATGTGTATTTGCATTAAGCATGTGGAAGAGTACTTTTAAAACATGCGTACAAATACTTCATTACCTCACTTCAGTAGGCATTTTGGTTTTCTATACTTTACTGGAGAAATTATTTTTACATTTTTAACACAATTATCTGAACGTTTTACTACATTTTTGCGTCTCGAAACGTAAAAAAGGCATTAACTTATTCTCTTAATTATTCATGGGTGTGGTTAATTTTGGGCGTAACGTGAAAAATAAACCAATCAGTGTGCAAGTTGGTTCCCTTAAATTCCCTTTAAGAGCCGGGTGAGCTCTGACTTTGGCGCGTTCGTATCTTAACGGTGCGGCGCTTTTGAGCGTCTCAACAGAGACAGATACTGAGCTGATCGTTCATACTGTGAAGATACACCAGCAGCTCATTTAAGGGAACAGTAATGTTATTTTATTCTTTATTCTGTTTATTGTTGATGTAAAAGCTGGATTTGTGCAGAGCACTCCTGCACAGCTAAGATAGGATTGTGTGGCTGATTGTTGTCAGGGTTTTAATCAGTCAGTGGAGCTCCTGTGTTTTCCACCAGCAAAATATATAGAAACACACCCGAAATTTACCTGAACAAACCTCACTTCCAGACCACCACACCAAACCATCAGTGTAGATATATTCCTAAACTCTGACACTATTTTAACAGCACAGGTGCAAGGCATCAAAATAGACTGTTGATGGGATGTAAGATAGCAATGAGCATCACAACATGAAGATAATTGTACGATAGCACCCTGAAACTATATTTCAACCACATTTCAACACTGAAGGTGATGTGCCAGCTGAGTAATAGTGTATCTGTTATTTAATA
This sequence comes from Astyanax mexicanus, assembly GCF_023375975.1. NCBI lineage: Eukaryota > Metazoa > Chordata > Actinopteri > Characiformes > Acestrorhamphidae > Astyanax > Astyanax mexicanus. The sequence continues at coordinate 2,681,886 of NC_064424.1, read as the reverse complement.
TTGTATAGCATGCACATATATTTAACATATATTTAACTTTACTCACAAACTCTTGGAAAACCCCTTTTGTATCTTTTTATGCATTAAATGTTAATAACATTAATAACATGGCAATTAGAAAACTGTACACAGTTAGCTGTTAATCAACATTAGCTGTTTCAACATTTAAAAAATTACTTGATTTTCAGATTTTTACATAATAAATAGTCATATAAATTGTCTAATCTTGTTGTAATTTATTTTTAACTCTTTTGATTGTTAGTATAATAATTAAGAGAGTTAAAAAGGAACTCTGACAAGGTGTTAAATGTATAACTATTTTAAACGTGTTAATTTTCATTTGCATTTTTGCATATTATAAAAAAGGAAGTTGAATTATACCATCAGATTTTTGTTTAAAATGTGCCAAAAAAATATCTAATCTCCTCTGAAGCATAATTCAGTAATAAATACTAGTCACATCAATTGACTGATCTTGTTCTTATTTATTTTTAACTCTTTTGAGTGTTAGCATAATAATTTAGAGAGTTAAAAATGAACTCTGGCAAGGTGTAAAAAATGTGTTTAACTATTTTGAGATTGTTAATTTACCTTTGCGTTTTTGCATATTATAAAAAAGTAAGTTGAATTATATTTTCTGATTTTTGTTCAAAATATGCCAAAAAAAAAATCTAATCTTCCTTGAAGAATAATTCAGTAATAAATAGTCATATAAATTGTCTAATTTTGTTGTAATTTATTTTTTTAATTCTTTTAAGGGTTCGCATAATAATTTAGAGAGTTAAAAGGGAACTCTTGAAAGGTGTTAAAAAGGTGTTTAACTATTTTAAAAGTGTTAATTTACATTTGCATTTTTGCATATTATTAAAAAAGTGAGTTGGATTATACCATCAGATTTTTTGGTACCACTTTAAAATAAGACTACCTTTATAAAGGGTTTTGAAATGGGTCATAAAGCAGTTTATTAATGATAAAAGCAGCAATTTCACACTTAAACCTAAACTGTCAAATCCCATATCTTTCTAGATACTGATTTTACCTTGTGTTTTCCATTAATCAGCATGTAATCAAGCTGTTAAATTGATATATTTTAAGTATGTTTAAGTATTTACTATAAATTACTATGTTGAATTAAATGACCAAGCAAACAGTGGATCACTGTTGCCTTATTAATTGATGCTTTGCATCAAACTGCTTATCAATGGGTTTAAGGCATTTACAACCTAATCAATAATGAATAATAATCTAATTTATAAACCAGTTATAAACCCTTTATAAGGGTTGTCTTGTTTTAAAGTGGTTCCGATTTTGTTTCTTACAAGGTACAAAAATGAGAAATAAAAACTGAATATCAAGCAAGGATTTAATTTTCCATCATTACAGAAGCACATGTTTATCATTTATTAGAATATTTTTTATCCTCAACACTTAACAATACTACTGTATTCAATTTAAAGGATCGAATCTTAAGGACGGCTGCTTTAAACAGGAGGCATGTATAAATACGTATGTAGTAACTGGCGCCTTTGATTCAGACCCCATTCTTTCTGTAATCGGACTTCACTGACTTAATAAGTTTACTCTCTCTGTAAACAGCACAGCGGAGACTGCTTTAGAAAAGAAAGAGAGAGAGAAAGAGGGAGAGAGGGAGGGAGGGAGGGCAGGGGGATGGGGGAAGAGGAGGAGGAGAAAGAGGAGGGGAGGGGGGTCACAGGAAGTGACTTTTAACTGCTTTGCTGGTTCAGCCATTTAGGAAAAGCAAAGAGAGGATTAGTGAGGAACAGCACTGTTCAAAAGCTCGCACTAACAGCACTAACAGCACAAAAAACTGCAGAAATTAATTCTCCCACACATTTAAATTTATACCTAGCTTATATTTCAGACACAGTGTTAAAGAAACCAGAATGTGTTTTATATTTTACATTCTTCAAAGTAGCACCTCTTGCTTAGATGGCAGCTTTGTACAGGCTTCCAGCTAACAGCAGTGCTGAGCTACCATGCTCTTTGCTATCTTACACCCTGTCTTGAAATAGCGTCGTTGAAATAGCGTCTGAGTTTAGGACTATATCTACACTGATGGTATGGCGTGGTGGTCTGGAAGTGAGGTGTGTTCAGGTAATCAGGTAATTCTATCTAGGTGGTGGTAAATACAGGTGCGCCACTGACGGATTAAAACCCTGACAACAGTCAACCGTCCAACCCCATGCAGGAGCGTCGTGCTCGTTGCGTGCCCTCAGCATGTGTACATCCCCACTCGTTACACCCACGCGTTACGTGCAAAGCTCTGCGCTGTTCAGATACGAACACGCCAAAGTCAGAGCGCATCCGGATCTCAAAGGGAATGACACACCCAAAACACACCCATGGTTAATAAATAGAATTAGCACATGCTTTTTGCACGCTTCGAGCCTCACAAGGCGTGCTTTTTGTGCTAGTTATGAAGAGTGAAGTAGAGTTGGTATACAGTGAATAATAATACATATTATGGTAAAAACTACTCAACCAAGTCAAGAAAATAAAGGTCAGTCAATCTGAAAAGAATACAAATGAAGAACTTGAAATGAAAGTATTCTCAAGTGCAGTCTCTGCAAAGACCATCAACAGCATTTTGATGATGGAACTGGCACTCATCAGGATAAAAGAGTAAGAGTTCCCTCTGTTGTACAGGATTAGTTCAGCAAAATTACCAGCCTCAGAAACCGCAATTTAACAAACAGCTCCCCAGATAAGTTTTTAGGTGTTTTAACACTTTTAAGTTACTACATGATTTATTATGTGTTTCTCCATAGTCTGTCCTTCATAATCACTTCTCTATTCATTTAAAATATTAGTATTAATACAGTAAATCCTTCGAATCAAAGACTTGAGACTTGACTTGGGAAAGAAAGGTGTGTGAACAATTCTGCTCTATAGACTTGGAGCCACTGGTTACGAATATCCAGAGATGCACATTCATATTCCACAGCTCATCCTGTGTGGGGAGGTTATATCAGCTGATCTGCAGGGCAGCGGGTCAGTACTCAGTTCTGGAGTCGGCTGTAGGAGCAAATACACAGCAGCACTCTCTATATGAGAGCTTTATATAGGCAGTCAGAGTGTGTCCAGATGTAAAATAAGAGAGCTCTTAAAAATCATTTGTTTCTTTGATTTTACCAAATTGAAAACCTCTGGAATATAATCAAGAGGAAGATGGATGATCACAAACCATCAAACCACCAAACTGAACTGCTTGAATTTTTGCACCAGGAGTAAAGCAGCATAAAGTTATCCAAAAGCAGTGTGTAAGACTGGTGGAGGAGAACATGATGCCAAGATGCATGCAAAAAAAACTGTTATAAAAAAAACACAGGGTTTTTTCCACCAAATATTGATTATTTCTGAACTCTTAAAACTTAATGAATATGAACTTTTCTGTTTTATTTGCATTATTTGAGGTCTAAAAGCTCTGCATCCATTTTGTAATTTCAGCCATTTCTCATTTTCAGCAAATAAATGCTCTAAATTACAATATTGTTATTTGGAATTTGGGAGAAATGTTGTCTGTAGTTTATAGAATAAAACAACAATGTTCATTTTACTCAAACATAAACCTATAAATAGCAAAATCAGAGAAACTGATTCAGAAATTCTAAATCTAAATCCAGAGCTGTATATGTTGTACATGCTGAAACATACATAAAACATTAAGTAAATTCTCTTAAATAAGATCCTTAGTCCTATTGTACAGAAAAAGAAAACAAGTTCATATTCATAAAGTTTTAAGAGTTCAGAAATAATCAATATTTGGTGGAATAACCCTGATTTTTAATCACAGTTTTTTCATGCATCTTGGCATCATGTTCTCCTCCACCAGTCTTACACACTGCTTTTGGATAACTTTATGGTGCTTTGCTCCTGGTGCAAAAAAAATCAAGCAGTTCAGTTTGGTGGTTTGATGGCTTCTAACCATCCATCCTTCTCTTTATTACATTCCAGAGGTTTTAATGCAGTTTAGAGCAAGTGAGTGTAAATCCTGCCCACAGAGAACACTGATAGGTCTGCTGAGCACGTAGACGGACCAATCAGGATGTAAATCCAGACAAATGAGCACACACTCACTGTGCTCACGTGAAAGGTGTGAAAAGCTTGATATTTTTTCAATATTTTTTCTGACTGTCTGACATCTAATATAATTGATAAAAAAAAAAATCAATATTGTGTTTTTGAAAAAAGTACAATATTGCAAAACAAAATATAAAAAATAAATAAAAGGGTTTTTTTATAATCTTGTTTTGGGAAGGAGCCATAATCATCCAGATGTCTCAAATCTTTTGTATTATATTTGCGTATATTTAAGGTATAGAATGAACATATCTAAAACATATCTTTAAAGTGATATTAAATATGAATTGTATTCAGACCGTGTTAATTTTGTGAACAGACACTGAGGATAAGTGTGTGTTTGGTGTGGAAATCCAGCAGAAAGCTAATGAGGCTCTGGATCACGCTCTATAATTAATCAGCTTCTCCTGTGATTATGGTGTCCATCAGCTAGAGGCTCTGCCATTTCCACCAGCAGGAAACTGGCTTTCGATTGGACGCTGAGGTGGAGCGAGGGATTGATTGGTGGAGTGTTGAGAGTATTACATTCCTCCAGATAAAAGGAAATCTTTCAGTATAAATGTTAGTAGGACAAGAATACATCTCTCTCTCTCTCTCTCTCTCTCTTTTCTCCTTCTGTTTGCTCTTCCTCTCTTCCTCTCCTTTCCCTTTTACTCTCTCTTTCTCTTACTCTGACTTTCTCCTTATTTCTCTTTTCTTCCTCTCTCACTTACTATCTCTTTCTCTTTCTATCTCGCTCTCTCTTAATCTCTTACTCTTTCTTTTTCCTTCTATTGCTTACTCATCTTACTGCTTACTGCTTTCTCTTTTTCTCTTTTTCTCCCTCTCTTTTGCTTACTCCTGCTCTCTTTTTATCTCTAACTCTCTCTATTTCTTTTTCTCTTTTTAGTTTTTCTCTATTTAGTAGCACAAGAATACAACTCTCTCTCTCTCTCTCTCTCTCTCTTTCGTTTTGCTTCTTTCCCTATCACTCTCTTTTCTTCTTTGGTCTGCTCTTCCACTCCTTTCCCTTTTATTCTCTCTTTCTCTCACTCTTGCTTATACTTTCTCTTTATTTCTCTTTTCTTCCTCTCTTGCTTACTATCTCTTTCTCTTATTATCTCTCTCTCTCTATGCTCACTCTTTCTTTTTCCTTATGTTGCTTACTCTTCTTACTGCTTACTGCTTTCTCTTTTTCTCTTTTCCCCTCTCTCGTTGACTCTCGTACTCTTTTTCTCTTTTTTCTCCATATTTCGTTACTCTCACTCTCTCTCTGTGTCTAACTCTCTCTTTGTCTCTCGCTTGCACTCTTTCTCTTTTCCTCCTTCTCTCGCTTACTCTCTTTCTGTTTCTAAATCTCTTTCCCTCTCTTTTCTCTCTCCCACTTACTTATGCTCTTTCTTTCTCCTTTTCTCCCTCTTTTGCTCACTCTCTCTTTTCTCCATCTCTTACCTCCTCTCTCTTTCTCTCGTTTTATCCCTCTCTCTCTCTTTCTCTCACTCTTTTTTCCCTCTTTTGTTGACTCTCTCACTCTCTTTTTCTCCCTCTCATGCTTACTCTGTTTCTTTCCCTTTTCTCCCTTTTTCACTTACTCTCTCTCTTACTCTCTCCTCTCTCGCGCTCTCTCTGTATCACTGTCACTTTTCTCCCTATCTCACTTTTTTTTCTCTCTTTTTTCTCCCTCTCTTGCTTACTCACTCTTTTCTCTCTCTCGCTTACACTCTCTCTCTGTCTCTAATTCTGTCTTACTTTTCTTACTCTCTCACTTTTTCTCCCTATCTCGCTTTTTCTCTCACTCTGTTTTTTCTTCCTCTCTCGCTTACTCTCTTTCTCTCTCTTCCTCTTTTTTCTCAATCTCTCGTTACTCTCCCTCTCTCGCTTACTCTCTAACTCTGTCTTTTTCTTCCTCTCTTGCTTCCTCTCGCTCTCTCTCTCGTTCTGCCTAGCTCTCCTCTTTTCTCCTTCTCTTGCTTATTCTCACTCTCTCTTTCTATCTATAACTCTTTTTCTCTCGCTTTTCTTCTTCTCTCACTGTCTCTCTCTCTCTCTCTCTCACTGTCTCTCTCTCTGTCTCTCTCTCTACCTCTATTTGGCGTGGATTCATGTCCTCCATGAAGAGGGATCAATGGTAAAAAGTGGAATTAGTCATTCTAGATCATGCAGCCGTGGTCGAAGAGATGGCCTCCGAAAATCATTAGGCAATCATGTATTCCTATTGATTTATTCAAAATACCTGCAGGAAAACAGATTAAAGGGGGTAAGAGGAAGCTAATGCTGATTAAATGGCTGGGAGATGGGAGGTCCTCAGGGCATGTTTTTGCCCTAATCAGTAGGAAACAATACCGGTGCAATCAGCGGCCCGAGCAGGTCTATTAAGGGCTCTTTACTTGACATATTTATGTATTTCAAATACTGTGCAGCACATTAAACTGAGTTTAGTCACAGCAGCTTCACCTCTAGCTCAGAACATCAGACTAACAAAGCCTGGACTCAACAACTCTGAGCCCCGAGGAGGGTCTTCATTTATACACTCCTAAAAATCAAGCTGTCAGACACAATAAAATAATCACCTTTGGTTCTCTTAGAAAACTTTACATTAGCTCTTTGGAGAAGTATTTCTAAAATGTGATAAGTGTAGAGATGGGTATGCACAAAAATCCAGTATTACAGTGCAGCAACAACTGAAATTTTCTTTTCTTTTAGCTTTTTTGCTTTAGATTTTCAAACACTTTTTAAAATAAATATATCTAAAAGGCAATTTTAAATTATAATTTTGTTTATTATGGGAAAAACTCTATTAAATCAAAAATATTTGCCACTAAACCGAATAACTTGGTTGTGTTAACTGCCATCAAGCATTTCTGATAGTTATTGATATTGATAATTTACACCGACCTTAACTACAGCAATTGAGACCTGCAGTTCTTCTATAGGAACCTCCTGGATGAGTTCTTCATGCCCTTTTGGAGTAATTTTGTTCGGGTCAGTCGGTCACTCCTGGGAAGGTTCACCAGTGTTCCATGTTTTTATAGTGTTATAATAGTGAATCACTGTGGTTCTCTGGAGTCCTAAAGCTTTAGAAATGACTTTATAACCTTCTCCAGATTTCTGATAGATGATCAATAACTTAGCTTTTTTTCATCTGTTGTTGAATTTCTTTAGATCGGGGCATAATGGGTTGCTTTTTGAGATCTTTTATTTGCTTGATACCTTTTTATCACTATGTTAATCAGTGCTAATCACTCTGGTCTATCCTGTGTACATTAAAGAGAACAGGGTAAAAGGAGGATAACAAGAAGGTGGTGATAATGTTATGGCTGATTGAAGTATGTACTAGTGCATAATTGTGTAACATGGAAAAGAAGTAAGACAGTTTTAATATTAAGTAAAAGACTGAGGACAGACAGAGATGTCTCTATAGAAGAGCCTGTACTGGAGAGTTAGCTGCAGCAGTGATAACAGTAATTATGATTTAACAATGGTGGACAGGAAAGTTAAACATTGCAGGAAGTGAAGAAAGCCTTATTGTAACACTCGTGCTCGAGAAGTGAAGCAGCCTTATATTTAAACAGCTGTGAGTCAACAGTGTCCCTGTATCTCTGGTATGAGCTCTGTCTTCAGCACTATTTAACCAAACACTCCAAATCACACAGCGCTGCCTCGGCCAAACAGAGACAGGCAGGTCTTATTTGAGCGCCTCCCTCCCTTCTTTTTAAAACGTCTTCATAAAACCACCAGACGAGACGTGGTTTCAATCGTTTTAGGGTATTTTCACACCATTTTTTTAGTCTCATTAATTTCAGCAGGTGTAAAAACTCAAAACCCGACTATCAAATATACATACTTCTCGTGTTTGAGCTAAATGGCTGTTCAGGTGCAGTTTAACCTGATTTATTACCCGGATAATAATAATAATTACTACAGCTATTAATGAATGCATTTCTAGTGCGTCTCTATGTTAAACTACACTGAAATATGTGCTAATGCGAGACACAGAACCTTCTTCGATGGAGCAGTGTAAATGTGGCGTTACTCTGAGAATTCTAACATGATGGTCTTTTCTTCAGTCAGTCGGACGGTTGCATTTCGTCAAATTACTGCTTTTTAACTATGTCATACCACATGAGCACAGTAATTGATTGTGGTGACGGACAGTTCTGGTGGAAACAGGAGAGTTGAGGTGCACATTGAATTCTGCCGTGATTTGATCAGCCGTGGTTTTATGTTTTTTGGATACAATCCGGGTTAGCACCCGAACATCCCTTTCAGACAGCTTCCTCTTCCAGCGTCCACAGTTAATCCTGTTGGATGTGGTTGGTGCTTCTTGGTGGTATGGATGTGGTTGGTTGTTCAGATGCTCCAGCAAGACGTGCACCAACAATTTGTCCTCTTTTGAACTCTGGTATGTCTCCCATAATGTTGTGTGCATTGCAATATTTAGAGCAGAACTGTGCTCTTACCCTGCTAATTGAACCTTCACACTCTTACAGCTCTTACTGGTGCAATGTGCAATTAATGAAGATTGAACACCAGGCTGCTCCAATTTAGCCATGAAACCTAAAATCCCACACTAAAATGATGACAGGTGTTTCAGTTTCATTGTCCAACCCCTGTACTTTTTGATACACCCACATACCAAATCAACTTAGAGTATACAATGTTTTCTGGGCAATTTAGAGTATCCAATTTAACTTACTGATCTCCATGTTTTTGGACGCTTACACAGGGAGAACATGGAAAATCAACTCAGATAGGGACTGGAGGAGAACATGCTAACCACTAAGCCACCGTGCGGCTACGTTGGTATTTGAAATTTTGTAAATTTTGTGCATTTGAGGTTTTTTTTTTCAGGATTATTTCACACAGCTAACCGAGCCGCTCTCTGCATCCCGATCAGCGAGGGAATCCAGTTCATCAAACAGCTCGGCAGCAGTCAGTCCTGTCATTTATCCATTTTCCCTCCTTCATCACAAACCGGCCTCCGAGTCTCGCTGCGCTCCCAGCCCTGACAAATAAGCAGAAGAGAAAAAGTCAATTCAACTTTGCAGAAAGCTGCAGTAACTCAAAAAGCGCTGTTCTGAACGTGTGTGTGTGTCTGTGTGTTAAAACAGGATTTGATTCAGCGCGGTTATGCTGAAGATCGACTCTAAGCACAGACTGCTGGTGTCGAGCCATCGCTCTCGGATCGATACTTCTTCAGCACAAACACACAAAATAAAAGCTCATTCTCCGAGCTCCTCCTCTGTCTGAGTGATCTGCATCCAGCGCAGAATTGAGCGCTCGCTGAGCTCCTCTCGCTGGATAATCAATGGGCCGAGGGGTGGAGATCTACTGATTTACTCTCAACTGTAGCTTCTTTAAGCATCAGAAAAGATGAGGGTGTCGTTCACTGTGAATTTCAATGTGCTGAACTGTAGGAGTGTGCCGATTTGATGCTCAGTATCGGTATCGGTTCAGTATTGGCCAAAATAGATTAGTTAAATATAAAAAATTTAAAGAAAATGTATAACCTGATTTAATCTATTATCCTAAACTGTAAAATAGTAAATAGAATTAACCAAAGAACTACAGCTGGGGGGGGGGGGTCGAATCAGCTTGGGGGGTCATGCAGCTTGCCATCAGCTGCCGGAGCCCCTCATCACTCCTAGGGTGATGTGGATCAGCACAAGACTGCATCTGTGAGCTGGTGTATCAGAAATAAGTCGCTGCGCTTTTCTTCCAAGCGTTATCGCTGTGATGCTACTCGGAAATGCTACAGCATCAGCAGCAGTTCAAAAAGAGGCGGAGTCTGACTTCACATGTGTCGGAGGAGGCGTGTGCTAGTCTTCACCCTCCTGGTGTGTTGGGGCATCACTAGAGATAGGGGGAGTCCTAATGAGCTGGTTGGGTAATTGGCCGTATAAATTGGGAGAAAATGGGATTAAAAAAGAAGAACTACCATATTTTTCACACTATAAGGAGCAATCCTTTAATTTTCCCAAAAATCATCAGTGCTCCTTATGTATAAAGTCTACCAGTCAGGTATTAAGGAGCATTAAAGCCACTCCACTGAAGTACAGCGTTATAAGGCTGGGTGCAGCAGCATTAGCATTTAGCGCTAGCCCTATCTCCGTTTAGAGGCGAGTATATCGGACTGTAGTCTGAGTGTTTGCTGTGTTAAAACAAGCTACATGGGATGAACCGCTAGCTGATAGCACCCTGGGTTACCAGAACACTTAGGGTTCCTCAGTCTAGTGCTATAGTGCTGCATTTAAGTCCCTCTAGCACTGCGGTTAGCGGCTAATGCTAATGCTGCTGCCTTAGTGCTGGAGAAACTTTACTGAAAACTCACCCTTAGGCAAAATACTGCAAATCTAAATGTGTATATATATCCTTACTAGTGTCGCTTAATGCGCCTTATAATCCAAAAAATACATTAAAAAGTGAAACATTCTGCTGTTGGTACTGTTAATTAATGTGCCTTTATTGTAAAGCGTTAACAAATAAATAAATAAATAAATATATATAATTTTACCCATAAAAAAACAAGGTATTAAATGTCAAATAACTTTTCAATCTTTTTTATCTTTTAAAGTGGTATTGTGCCACCCCTATATACAGCTCTGGAAACAAAAGAGAGCACTTCAGTTTCTGAATCAGTTTCTCTAATTTTGCTATTTATAGGTTTATGTTTGAGTAAAATGAACATTGTTGTTTTATTTTATAAACTACAGACATTTCTCCCAAAGTCATTTAGAGCATTTATTTGCAGAAAATTGAATGAAAAATGTCCGAAATAACAAAAAAATATGCAGAGCTTTCAGACCTCAAATAATGCAAAGAAAACCAAAAGTTCATATTCATAAAGTTTAGTCAGTAGAGATCAGAAACCTTTGAATGTTTGGTGGAATAACCCTGGTGGTTTTTAATCACAGTTTTTCATGCATCTTGGCATCATGTTCCATCATCCTCCACCAGTCTTACACACTGCTTTTGGATAACCTTATGCTGCTTTACTCCTGGTGCAAAAATTGTATTAAATTCCAGAGGTTTTCAAGTTGGTAAAATCAAATAAACTCATCATTTTTAAGGGGTCTCTTTTTTATTTTATTTTATTTTTTTAAGATTTTTACCATCTAGTTCAGTGATTCTGGGCTAGTATTTAATTGAGGAATGGAAATTAATCCATGTTCCTTTTTCCTCAGCTCTCCTGTCAGAATCCTCTTTTTAATTTGCCACTGCTGCCCTTTTGTTGACAAAGGTAAACTGATGGCGGTTGAGGAAAGGCACCACTCAGGCTTGTTTAGATGGAGAAAAAGGTCTGTTGACCCTTCTTAGATTGAATTTAGCACCATGTGGGATCGCAGTTGTAGACATGATGGATTATTGTAATGACCACCTCTATGGCCTTTTTGTCATGTTTAAATGGCAATAAATTTAACTAGGAGGAGGGCGATTTAGCACGGCGGCGGCGCTGGGGGGGAAAAGGTGTATTTGAGTTGTAAATAAAATGCACCTCATTAGAGATGCACATATTAAGCTCCTGCTGAACGGCAGGATTCAGGCTGTTAATGTTTAATCTGTATTAAAAGGGTCCATCGTGGTCCACTCTTTGTGTTCAGCCAATCGTAACACGATGACCGTGCAAGCTCACATTGTACTCATCTTACCTGTAACAGGTAAAGTAAGCAAACCTGAGGATGCTATTGAAGAATGCCGGAGAGAGACGGGTGGAAATAAGGAAATAAATACACAATACACAATTAATTAGAAAAATAATCCATATATTCTCTTTTATACAGAATGATAGAAATCCTCACAATTATGTATACGTATTTTAAAATTATTATTATAATTATAATTATTTATATAATTACAATTATGTAAAACAAACAAAAAAAGTTCAGTTGACAGTAATAAAATGTTAGTAAAGGAGATTCTGGAGAGATTATACAGAGTCAGACATCTCTGTACCAATTTAAAATAAAGCTCCTTTATAGCGGGTTTATAAATGGTATATAAATGAGTCTATAAATGATTTTTTATCATGTTGTAAATACTTTAAGTCTCATTCCATCTTTTTTTCCATTATTCATTATTTTAAAATGTCTTGTTGTGTCTCTAGTATGAATGAATACCATGTGCGCTGTTTTTTTGTAAAAAAAAAAAAAAAAAAAAAAAAAAAGAGGTGATCCTGTATAACACTACTTTAGTCTTGTGGAGGAGTGGGCGAGGAAAAACGATAGAATTTCTGCTCTTGCTCATGAATATTTATACATGCAAACATATCACCTCTAATTGGCTAACAGCTCTGAGATGATTATCAGTTAGAAACGTTTTAAAATAAAGACATTTTTACACTAATAACAGTCTTTGCAATGTCATATGTTACTTTACAACATGTGTAATAATGCCCTGCTAAGTGCAGTTCAGCCACTGATCTAGTCTTAGAGTCTCTGTAAAACACCAAATCCACCGGAGATCCTATTTAAACCTATAATTACTTACACAGTTTTATATAAACTACATAAACTATAAACTACAGACAACATTTCTCCCAAAATCCAAATAAAAATATTGTAATTTGATCATTTATTTGCAGAAAATTAGAAATGTCTAAAATAACAAAAAAGATGCAGAGCTTTCAGACCTCAAATAATGCAAAGAAAACAGGTTCATATTCATAAAGTTTTAAGAGTTCAGAAATCAATATTTGGTGGAATAATCCTGGTGGTTTTAATCACAGTTTTTTTTATGCATCTTGGCATCATGTTCATGTCCTCCACCAGTCTTACACACTGCTTTGCTTTTGGATAACTTTATGCTTTATACACTCCTGGTGCAAAAATTCAAGCAGTTCAGCTTGGTTTTATCCTATGTAAACCTATAGTTATAGTTAATTACACACAGAGGTGGGTAGTCCAGGTCTGGAGGGTAAAAATAACAAATAAAGACTTAAATCAATCAAAAATCACTAACATTTTTGCTTATTTTGAGTTTCAGTGACTTTATTCATTATTCATAAAATATCTAAAATAATTTTATGCTTAATACTGCTTACTAAGAGAAAACAAAAAATTCTAAAAACTCTCGCTTTGTAGGTCTTCATGCATCTTGGCATCATGTTCTCCTCCACCAGTCTTACACACTGCTTTTGGATAACTTTGAGCTGCTTTACTCCTGGTGCAAAAATCCAAGCACAGTTTAGTTTGGTTTGATGGCTTTTGATCATCTATCTTTCAATTTAGTAAAATCAGAGAAACTCCTCATTTATTTTATTTATTTTTCAGGTGTGTGGGATTTGGAGGGGGGGGGGTGGGGGGGTGCTGCAGGGTGTCTCTCTGAATGGAGAGTTATTAGGGAGGGATGTCAGGATGTCTGTACTGAGCTGGAGTTTGTGTTTAGCTCTGTGTTTGCTTTTGGATCATTTGTCAGGCTGTGGAATCAGCAGCCTTGGAGGAGTGAAGGCTGATACGGCGCTGTGGTGAGAAGATCTGCAGTTGTGGTGGTTTAGCGGGTTTACAGACGGGTCGATGTGTTCAGTGTGTGGAGGTGCGAGTCTCCACTGCTCTTATCTCTGCTCTGATACATTTTAAACACCAGTGATTGAGTAGAGAGGATTAAACCCTGAGGGCATCTACTTTCACACACACTTACTCACACACACTCACACACACACACACACACACACACACACATCCATACCACAGTTGGAAAAACTATACCAACTTAATATAACAGGAAGGATAAAGAAGAGAATGAAGCATAGCTGCTGTTTCAGTTTTTTACATACTTACTGATGTACATAATGGGAAAATATGGTAAATGTTTATATTGTATATACTGAATGGACCATTAATGTAGAAATGGCCCAAACTGTACAGTGCAGCACTGTGCAGTGCAGAAATTCAGTATATGTATATATACAGTTGTGGTCAAAAGTTTACATACACTTGTAAAAAAACATAATGTTATGGCTGTCTTGAGTTTTCAATAAGTTCTACAACTCTTATTTTTCTGTGATAGAGTGATCGGAACACATACATGTTTGTCACAAAAAACAGTCATAAAATTTGGTTCTTTCATAAATTTATTATGGGTCTGCTGAAAATGTCACCAAATCTGCTGGGTCAAAAATATACATACAGCAACATTAGTATTTGGTTACATGTCCCTTGGCCATTTTCACGGCAACTAGGCGCTTTTGGTAGCCATCCACAAGCTCCTGGCAAGCAATTGGTGCAGTTCAGCTAAATGTGATGGTTTTCTTGCATGAACCCGTTTCTTTAGCACTGTCCACATGTTCTCAATGGGGTTTAAGTCAGGACTTTGGGAAGGCCATTCTAAAACCTTAATTCTAGCCTGGTTTAGCCATTCCTTTACCACTTTTGATGTGTGTTTTGGGTCATTGTCTTGTTGGAACACCCAACTGCGCCCAAGACCCAACCTTCGGGCTGATGCTTTTAAGTTTTCCTGCAGAATTTGGAGGTAATCCTCCTTCTTCATTATCCCATTTACTTTCTGCAAAGAACCAGTTCCACTGGCAGCAAAACATCCCCAGAGCATAATACTACCACCACCATGCTTGACAGTAGGCATGGTGTTCCTGGGATTAAAGGCCTCACCTTTTCTCCTCCAAACATATTGCTGGGTGTTGTGGCCAAACAGCTCAATTTTTGTTTCGTCTGACCAGAGAACTTTCCTCCAGAAGGTTTTATCTTTGTCCATGTGATCAGCAGCAAACTTCAGCCGAGTCTTAAGGTGCCTTTTCTGGAGCAAGGGCTTCTTTCTTACACGGCAGCCTCTCAGTCCATGGCGATGTAAAACACGCTTGACTGTGGAGACTGACACCTGTGTTCCATCAGCTTCCAAATCCTTGCAGACCTGCTTCTTGGTGATTCTTGGTTGACTCTTGACCATCCTGACCAATCTCCTCTCGGCAGCATGTGATAGCTTGCGTTTTCTTCCTGATCGTGGCAGTGACACAACTGTTCCATGCACTTTATACTTGCGTATAATTGTCTGCGCAGTTGCTCTTGGGACCTGTAGCTGCTTTGAAATGGCTCCAAGTGACTTCCCTGACTTGTTCAAGTCAATGATTCGCTTTTTCAGATCCACACTGAGTTCCTTTGACTTTCCCATTGTAGCTTTTGTAGCTGAGTCTAATCACTGGGTCAAATGAGCCCTATTTAAATGGGCTCATGAGAAGTCAACAGCTGTAGTCAATCAGAATCACTTACAAGAAGTGAAGAGGCCATGACATGAAGCTAATTTGATTGACACAACTCGCTACATCACCAAAATTGACAAATTTTGTTGCTGTATGTATATTTTTGACCCAGCAGATTTGGTGACATTTTCAGCAGACCCATAATAAATTTATGAAAGAACCAAATTTTATGACTGTTTTTTGTGACAAACATGTATGTGTTCCGATCACTCTATCACAGAAAAATAAGAGTTGTAGAACTTATTGAAAACTCAAGACAGCCATAACATTATGTTTTTTTACAAGTGTATGTAAACTTTTGACCACAACTGTATATTATATTCTGTATTCGCATTGCAACTTATTAAATTGTAAATGTTATTTTTTCTTTACCGTATTTTTTGCACTAGAAGGTGCACTTAAAAATCTGAGAAGTGTGACGTGCAAAAGTATTCAGCCCCCTTTACTCTAAAACCACCAAAAAAAAAAACAGTAAAATCAACTGCCTTCAGAAGTCACTGAATAAGTTAATAGAGGTAATCCAGCTTTTCAGATGGTTATTCGATTAAAAATAAAAAATACATGTATCATTTTCATTCCACTTCACACTTACGCAATTCTTTGTGTTTGTCTATCGCTTAAAATCTCAATATATAATATAAAATACATTTAAGTCTGTGGTTGGAAGGTGATAAAAAGTGTGGAAAAGTTAAAGGGGTATGAATACTTTTGAAAGCCACTCTATATATACATATGTATATTGTCGCTGTCCAATGAAAAACATTTTTCCACAAAACAGCAACTTTAGAGGAGAGAGAAAAAACCTTGTAAAAAAAACTCAATGTAAAAAGAGTTTATTTCAGTTCAATTTGAAGAGTTTCTATTGGTCCGTTCATCAAGAAATTTTGGCCCAGTGTTGGACAGTTTATCTGTTTAAATTATGTAATAAACTAAAAATTGACAAAAATGGAGACAAGTGTTTTTCATAGGACAGCGATGATATGTTATATATTTATAAATTATATTGGACAAGTTCATTTATTGTACGATAAATCTGTATATATATATATCAGATTTCGCAAACAGCACGGTCCATTGGTCTAAGGAATAGACCAATAGAAATGATCCAATAGAAATGATCCAATCAAAATTGAATATTTCATCGTAGATGGACCAATAAAAATTATCCAATCGAAATTTAATATTTCACCATGGATGGACCAATAAATATGATCCAATCAAAATTGATTATTTCATCATGGATGGACCAATAGAAATTATCCAATCAAAATTGAATATTTAATCACGGATGAACCAATAAAAATGATCCAATGGAAATTGAATATTTCATCATGGATGGACCAACAGAAATTATCCAATCGGAATTGAATATTTCACCATGGATGGACATGGAAGTGTTGGATCAGCACTGGGTGCTATTGAACGTTGGTTTTTGATGGTGAGCAGTGCAGAGCTCTGATGATAGAGAGTGAATGAGTGGGACAGGTTCATCTATTGGGTGATGGACAGTCTATAAGAGCATGTAAATGAAGTAGTCAGTGCCAGAGCAGCAGCACTTTCTCTTTATCATGAATAAATATTGGTGGTTCTCACCATCCTGCTGCATTCCGCGCTACTTGTTGCTACACTCGGCTCTTTATAAAAGCGCCAGAGCGCCGGAGATCCGAGCGCTGCTTTATCAAAGAACAGGTTAGGAGGTAAACACCACGTCATTAACCTTTGACCCTAATGAATCTGAGGCAGAGGAAGCCCCGCCTCCCCATCTGATGGTTTGGGAAAGGGATTCCCAGGAGCTCCGGAAGTGTGGAGTAAAAATGCTGCGCTGTGTTTAAAAGATCCGAGTTCTGCACCAAAACTGAGAGCGTTAAACTACATTAATCAAATCTTCACTCATCTAATACACTGCAGAGTAGATGTTTGTTCAATGTAAAATTTAAGGCTTGAATGGACCAATAGAAATGATCCAAGACTGTAATATTACAGGACAAATGAAACAATAGAAGTAGTGTAAACTTAATCAACAGAAGGGGCCTAATATTTAAATATTTCATAAGGAATAGACCAATAGAAATGATCCAATCGAAACTGAACATTTTATCATGGATGGACCGATAAAAATTATCCAATGGAAATTGAAAATTTCATGATGGATGGACCAATAGAAATTACCCAATCAAAATGGAATATTTCATCATGGAGTGATAAATAGAATTGATCCAATCAAAATAGAATATTTCATCATGGGTGGACCAATAAAAATGATCCAATGGAAATTGAATATTTCATCATGGATTGACCAATAGAAATGATCCAATCAAAATGGAAAATTTCATCATGGATGGACCAATAAAAATGATCCAATGGAAATTGAATATTTCATCATGGATGGACCAATAGAAATTATCCAATCAAAATTGAATATTTCATCATGGATGGACCAATAGAAATGATCCAATCAAAATGGAATATTTTATTATGGATGGACCAATATAAATGATCCAATGGAAATTGAATATTACATCATTGATGGACCAATAGAAATTGTCTGATGTTTTTATTATTCATTATGCACCAAATGTGATGGACTAATTTAGTGAAAGTTTTATAAGGAATGGACCAATATAAATTATGCAATCTTTGAATATTTCATTAAGGATGGGCCAATAGAAATGGTCTAAAATGTACAAAAAGTTATGAGAAATTTACCAATTGAAATAAGTTGATGCTTGAACATTTGCTTGAACATTATACAGTGTAATGGATAGACCAATAGAACAGTTTATTATGGACCAAAAGTCGTGGTCTAATTTTGTGAAGGTTTTATAAGGAATAGACCAATAGAAATGCTTAAAAGCTTTTTTACATTGCATAAAGAGTGGACCAATAAAAGTGGTTTAATGTTTGACCAGTTAATGCAAAAATGTGCAAATAGAAAATGTCCAACCTTGCAAATGTCTGAATTGTATAAGGAATGGTCCAATGTTTGATCTTCATGAATATTGTTCCTATAGAAAAAAAAGAGGAGTGGACCAATGGAAATGATGGAAAATTACAATAAATTTGTGTACTATCTTACATCAAAACTGATGTAAAGTACAAATAATAGTACTTTGGTTCTTTTGTACAGTAAATTGTATAAATGTAATTTTAAATGTTTAGAGTTTATGGCATTAACAATACAATCCACAAAATTGTCCAGTAAACATTTAAATTTAGGTCAATTCAAAGTTGACACAAGCTTATTGGGATTTTGGAGCATTTCCATTGGTCCATTGCTCTACGATTTTTTCAGACATTAGATTGTTTCTATTGGACCAATGTTCATGTTCAAGTGTTCACACATTGGACCATTCCTATTGGTTAATTCGTTAGAATTAGGATTAACCGTAGGTTAGATTATTACTACTGGTGCATTTTAGCATTAATTGTCAAATTAATCAAACATTAAACCCCTTTTGATTGGTCCACTCTTTATGCAATATCAAAGCATCAGAGCATTTCTATTGGTCTATTCCTTATAAAACTTTCAAAAATTAGACCACCAATTTTGGTCCGTAATGAACTGTTCTATGGGTCCATCCATTATGTAACGTTTGCACAACAAACCTTTCCTATTTGTCCTTTTTTTTATTAAATGTCTTTTTTTTTTTTTTTTTTTTTACACTTTAGACCATTTCTACCATTTCTATTCAAACATTGGATCATTTTTAATTGTCCATTCCTTATGAAATTATAAAATTTTTCATGTAAAAGATGTAATATTACAAATTTGGTTCATTTTTTTCAAAACATGTTCATCATTGCAATTAATCGTTTTCTTTTTTTTTAGCAAATGTTGGAACATTATACATTATAACAGTTCTATTGGCAATTTCTTAACAAAATTTTTAAATATTTTAATTTTAGACTGTTATTTCTACTGGTCCATTTTTGAATTAAATGTTCAAATATTGGACATTTCTGTTTCAACCTCATTCTATTACTATTGGTCCATTGATTGAGATGTATGTTGAGATGCCATGCTGATATAAAGGGAAACTGTAGTGTGTTGTAAAAGTGTTGGATGTTGTTGGATGTTTTTGGATGTTGGAGTTATGAGCTTTAGCATGTTAGCGGCGGCGGCATCAGTCAGGAAAGGTTTAGAAAGGAATCATTGGAAGAGCCTATGATCTGTTTGGAGGAGAGAATTTCAGGCGTGTTTTGTGAGACAGAGCGAGGAGAATAAAAGCAGGTGATGAGATAATAACCCGCAGGACTGAGCGAGGAGCGGGAGATTGCTGGGTGTGACCTGAGCGGGGGAGGCATCTTCAGGAGCTGATTTGAAGCGGTGTCTCTGGTGACAGAGCGCTGTCTCCTCCGCGCCGGGGTATAAATGGTTCTACTGTCGGGGGGGAACGGGTGGAATAAACTTCACTCTCTAATCCCCAGACCCATTTAAACAGCAGATGAAAAAGTGGACAGACAGGCAATACATGTTACTCCTCCTTCATTCAGCTCCCGCCAGCTGATAAACAAAACAGCAAATATCCACTGCATTTCTGACAGCCACTTTTCACCTGTCACTCCACATAAAGAGACAAGCGTGGACTTCACACACACACACACACACACACATATATATGCACTTACCAGCACACACATTGCATTCCCCTTCACTACGTCCTCAGATCCCACATGCGGCACCTTCATGTTTTGTGCAAACTGTAATAAAACAAATAATGAAATATACTACTTTAAATAATACTTTTTTTCTGATTATTTCATTTACACACCATTTTACTTGACTTACTATCTTTATCTTTTACAGTGTTTTTTCAACTTGATGTTTCATTTCATGATGTCTCTTAATATTAAATTCCTTAATTACAACAACTTTTAGACTCTTTGGCCGTTTTTCTGTGCTACAACTGCGCACCCTCTCCGCTATTAGACTCTTTGGCCCGATTTTCTGCTCTAGAAATGCACACTCTCTCCACTTTTAGATTCATTTGCCCCGTTTTTCTGCGCTAGAAATGCGCACTCTCTCCACTTTTAGACTCTTTGGCCCATTTTTCTGCGCTAGAAACGCACACTCTCTCCGCTTTTAAGACTCTTTGGACTGTTTTTCTGCGCTAGAAATGCGCACCCTCTCCGCTTTTAGACTCTTTGGCCCGATTTTCTGCGCTAGAAATGCACACTCTCTCCGCTTTTAGATTCATTTGCCCTGTTTTTCTGCGCCAGGACTGCGCACCCTCTCCGCTTTTAGACTCTTTGGCCCGTTTTCCTGCGCTAGAAATGCGCACCCTCTCCGCTTTTAGACTCTTTGGCCGGTTTTTCTGCGCTAGAAATGCGCACTCTCTCCGCTTTTAGACTCTTTGGCCCGTTTTTCTGCGCTAGAAATGCGCACTTTCTCCGCTTTTAGACTCTTTGGCCTGTTTTTCTGTGCTAGAAATGTGCACTCTCTGTGCTTTTAGACTCTTTGGCCCGATTCTGACACCTAGCATTCAAACTTTGAATCTCACATTATAAAAACCTGCTTAACAGCGGGCCAACTTTCATTCTATTTCTAAAATACCTCGCGGGCCGCTCCAAAAAAAGAAACAGGCCGCAAATGATCGTAGTTTGGACACCCCTGGTTTCCATTGTTGATTCTCACTAAAGGCATCAAAACTATGAATGAACACATGTGGAGTTTTATGTACTTAACAAAAAAAAATGAGCTGAACCTCCACAGTCACCGGACCTGAACCCAATCCAGATGGTTTGGGGTGAGCTGGAGCACAGAGTGAAGAAGACAAAGGAGCAACAAGTGCTAATAAACACCTCTGGGAACTCCTTCCTTCCTTTCTTCAAGACTGTTGGAAAACTTTTCATTTCATTTCAGGTGGCCACCTCTTGAAGAAGACCTCATTGAGAGAATGATGCAAAAGAGTGTGCAAAGCAGTAATCAGAGCAAAAGGGGGCTATTTTGAAGAAACTAAAATATAAAACTCCACATGTGTTCATTCATAGTTTTGATGCTTCAGTGAGAATCTACAATGTAAATAGTCATTAAAAAATAGAAGAAAACACATTGAAAAAGAGAGAGAAGGTGTGTTCAAACTTTTGGCCTGTACTGTATGAGACCTCTAATTCTTTTCTTCACTGCTGAAAATGAGACTAAAGGCTAAAGCTGCTGTTTCCATGTGGGTCAGCCAGACGTCTTCCTGTAGCAGTTTTTTTTTCTCCAGTTTCTAAGAGTCTTTATTTGAAGGTGTAGGAAACAGTACTCACCGCTCTCTGACTTCATCTGTAATTTCTCTAAAGAAAAGAAAGAACTTCTACTTTTAATAGTTACAGAGTTCTCTGTGTTTTATCTGAGTCTTTTTCTAGTTATTATGATGGTGAAATTGTGAATGTGCTGTAAGTGTGTAAGTGTGTAAATAATGCTGCAGTAGAGAGTAACAGCAGTAACGCTAATCTGTTCCACCACTACAGCTTTACTACAGACTTAGAGTTTATTTCTGTTGCTACTGACCACCTGTAACTGTAAATCAATTAATTGTTATAAAAAACAATATATGATTTTTTCAGGCAGTGAATGATTTCCATCTTTTGAGTAAACCTGCAGAGCTTAAATGGCAAAAATAAAGGAAAAAATGAGTGTTCTAAAACTTTTGACTGGTAGTGTATGAGCCAACTATATATAAAACCTGTTAAACCTAAAATAAAACCAGTTCTATTGGTTCATTCATTCTATTGGTGCATTTTTCATGACATTTTTAAATATCAGACCATTTATATCTATCAATTCTTTATAACATTACATAACATTACATTTTAGCCCATTTCTATTGGTCCGTTCTTCATGAAATGTTCAAGCAATAAACTGATTCTATTGGTCCATTCATCACAACTTTTTAAAGGATTTCTATTGGTCCATTTTCCATGAAATATTCAGACATCAGATCACTCTTATTTGTGCACTTTCCTTTAAATTTCCAAGCATTGCACCATTTGTATTGGTCGTTCCACATTAAAATTTAAAGCATTATGGCTTTTCTATTGGTCCATTTTTCATGAAATAATAAAGCATTAAAGGATTTCTCATTTTCTCTCTCTATCTTTTTTCTCTATCTCTCGTTACTCTCGCTCTCTCTCTCTGTGTCTCTAACTCTGTCTTTTCTCCCTCTTTCACTTACTTTCTCTTTCTCTTTTTTCTTTCTCTCCCTCTCTCTCTTACTCTCGCTCTCTCTTTCTCTCTTTTTGTCCCTCTCTGGCTTATTCTTTCTTTCTCTCTTTTTCACCTGTTCTCTCTTGCTCTTGGTCTCTCTTTCTTCCTCCCTCTCTTGCTTAGTCTCGCTTATTATTTCTTTCTCTCTTTTTCTCCCTCTCTCACTTACTCTGTCTCTCTCTCTCTCTCTCTCTCTCTCTCTCTCTCTCTCCATACCGTACTCTCATATATACACACGCAGGATTGATTCCAGTAAGCTGCTGAAAATAATTATTGCATTATAGGAGCAGTCATCATTATTTAGAACATGATTAAATATGTCTCCTCTATTGACTGCAGAGGCTTTGTGATTGATGCATTTGTTTAGTCAATATTCTGATGTAAATGATGTAATTAATTATAGACGGCGGGTGTCGGGTCATTGATGAGGAGAACGAGTGCAGCATGTCGCTCTACTGCGTGTGACAGATGTAAAAAGATGGATAAGAGCAGTTCAGGGAATTCCTCTATCCCCAAATCTATTTATTCTTCTTCTACTTCTTCTTCTTTCCTGTTATCCCTTGTTGTTGCTTTCTTATCCTCTCCATCCCATTTTCACCCTTTTAAAATTCATGATTCAAAATAGCTTTATTAGCAAAACTGTGCCAATAGTGAGGGATGGGGTTGTATGGTAAGGTATGGTGAGGTTTAGTGAGGTATGGTGAGATATATCAAGGAAAGGTCAAATATGGTGAGGTATAGTAAAGAATTGTGAGGTATTTTGAGGTATATTATACCACAGTTAGTTCTGACCCTGCAATGTGATTGGCTGAGAGATGTTCTATAAATACCGTTATCAGCCGGTAATGCTGAGAGGAATGTTGAGGTTTAGTGAGGGATGTTTTTTTTTTTTTTTTTTTGTTCTTACATAGTGGTAGAAGTAGATATTTTGTTAAAAAAACACACACATCCACAAAACACTTAAATAAATATATATATTTTAATATATATATATATATATATATATATATATATAATGTATACATGTTTGAAATATACAGCTCTGTCAAGTAATTTGTGATATAATGTATGTTAAAATCATAGCACTAACCATAAATGTCCTTTAAAAAAAAATCATCCAATTACATTTACAGATGAGAACTGAAAAGGTTTCTTTTGCTGGAGCGGTCCTGATGAGTGCCAGTTTCATCATTCTAACGTTTTTGATGGTCTTTGCGTTGCACTTGCTGCACTTGAGGATACTTTTAACCCTTGTGTGGTGTTCGGGTCTGTGGGACCCGTTTTCATTTTTCATCAAATGATACAAAAAAATATTTTTTCTAACTCAAACTCATTTGCATTGGCTCATTTTTTTGTGAAAAACATATATCAAAACACATTTTCAATAAACACACACTGTACACCCCCCCCCCACACACACACATACACACATTTATATTACATACAGTATGTTTGGCCAAGGGCTAATAAACATTGCTTCATTTGTAAATTTGAAACTAAACAAATTTTCTACTTATATCTTGAGTTTAATCATTTTTTTTTTACTTTTTATTAAAAAACTAATAAAAAAAGAGTAGCACTTTTTGAAAGAAATGTAACATAAGAAAGGTAAATAGCAAATATTAACCATGTAAGCTGTTTATATTGCTTGCAATTTAGGTGAAGCGAGCATGTGTAAAGCATTTTAATGTAAAATTGCTTAATTTTGCTGAATTAAATACAAGTAACAAAGTAAACGAGTAACAAAAATATGAACACCACACAAGGGTTAAAGTTCTTGAAATTCTACTTTTCGGATAGACTGACCGTCATTTTTTTTTTCTTTATTTAGTTGAGTAGTTCTTGCTTCTTATAACCTGGATTAGAACATTACTCAAATATTCACTATTCACTGTATACCTGTAACTCTACCTCTTCACTACTTTACTTTAACTGATGCTCTCAAACACTTTATTAAGAGACAAGAAATAATTCAAGTAATTGACTCTACCTCATAAAGCTGACTGAGAAAATCCAGCAGATATGCTACTGGTTTGTTTCTGGCAGTTAGAGGGAAAGATAAAGGGATTAAGGTTCTTTAAGGAACCAAAAATGGTCCTTCTGCAGCTTCATCGCTCCAAATGACTCTTTTATCACCTTTGTTTTAAAGAGTGGAGGATTGAGAGTCCTCCTCCTCCTCCTCCTCCACTGTTTGATTGTAGGATTAAGTGCTATTGGAAAATTGAGTTTGTACACAGCTGCCTCCAGCAGTGGAGGAGAAGTGTCATCCCTCGCTCGTGCTCTCTCTCTCTCCGGACCGCTTCATGACCATCTCCCTCTCTGAAGGATCATTCGGTCAGCGCTCGGTCTCAGTGGGAGGTCAGGGGTCAGGCGGAGTCCCTCGTCAAGCTGAAGAGAAGTCATTTCCATTTTAATGTCGCTCTCCTAATCTATCAAAGATGCAATGTACAAGACACAAAGGCATTAAGTGATCTTCATATATCACTGAGCCCTTGTGCTTTTACTCCTATAATTGTGGCTATTGCTCTCCATATCTCACCGTCTCCTGCCCCCGGTGCAATAACAGTCGGCCTGTGAGGAGAGCGGGATTTGTAGGATGTTTCCATTCACGTCTCGCGAGCTTCTCGCCGCCGGGGGACCGGGAGAAGTTAACCTCGTCCACTTAGCTGTGTGTCAATAATCTGCTCATTTGGGATTCCTCTAATGGATCTATATCCTACTAAGATGTTATTCACTGACCCTAACCATTATTGTCATCTGAATAGCAGTGTCACCGCGACGGTTAGGATCATAAACACGCAAGAAGACTCAGAATAAGATACGAAATTCACTTTTACTCATCCTAAAAACGATTTATCTTTATTTATTGTATTTATTCAACAGGGACAGTGCACACTGATCAACATTTCAGATGATACGTCAATGGAAATGTGCCAGAGTTAGCTAAAAAGCTCATGTTCATCTGTAGTCCCTAGGCAGGTTGTTGTAAAACAAAAAGAAATCTACCATTTAACCCCCACCCCACACCACCCGTACCAGAAAAAAAAGACCAACAGAAAGACCAATATTGGATTTTTAACAATATTGTCTTATAACATTCTCTGTAAGCTCAAAATTGCCTCTTCAAACACTTTATATAAACTATTATAAAATTTGCTGCTAGACCAAATATAAAGAAGTGTACAAATGATCTATAAGAGAAGTAACAGACTTAACTATATATTAAACTTAATTATATTATATATTATTGAACAAAATGTATTTAACCAGAAGTGCTCAAACCTTTGAATGAGACTGTATCGTAAAGCCTTCAGCACTCTATATAGAATAAAATGTTGTGAAACAGACTGTAATACTTGAATAACACATGCCCATGCCCATGCATTTAAAACAAACAATATATCTTCTGAGCAATCTTCAATCGAAATAAAGCCTCAGATCAGACCCTTTACATCACCTAACCCCCAGGGGTGAGTGAGACAAAGACAGATAGTGTATGAGAGACAGGGAGAGAGATACTAAAAGAGAGAAATAGAAAGAGATGGTGATAGAGAGAGGGGCACAAAGAGAGAGATAGTTAGAAAAAGAAATAAAGAGATGAAGTGTGTGAGACAGGGAGAAAGAGGGATAGTGTGTGAGACAGAGGGAGAAAGAGAGATAGTGTGTGAGACAGAGGGAGAAAGAGAGATAGTGTGTGAGACAGGGAGAAAAAGGGATAGTGTGTGAGACAGAGGGAGAAAAATAGATCGTGTGTGAGACAGAGGGAGAAAGAGAGATAGTGTGTGAGACAGAGGGAGAACGAGAGATAGTGTGTGAGACAGAGGAAGAAAGAGAGATAGTGTGTAACCCCCAGGGGTGAGTGAGACAAAGACAGATAGTGTATGAGCGACAGGGAGAGAGATACTAAAAGAGAGAAATAGAAAGAGATGGTGATAGAGAGAGGGGCACAAAGAGAGAGATAGTTAGAAAAAGAAATAAAGAGATGAAGTGTGTGAGACAGGGAGAAAGAGGGATAGTGTGTGAGACAGAGGGAGAAAGAGAGATAGTGTGTGAGACAGGGAGAAAGAGGGATAGTGTGTGAGACAGAGGGAGAAAGAGAGATAGTGTGTGAGACAGGGAGAAAAAGGGATAGTGTGTGAGACAGAGGGAGAAAAATAGATCGTGTGTGAGACAGAGGGAGAAAGAGAGATAGTGTGTGAGACAGGGAGAAAGGGGGATAGTGTGTGAGACAGAGGGAGAAAGAGAGATAGTGTGTGAGACAGGGAGAAAAAGGGATAGTGTGTGAGACAGAGGGAGAAAAATAGATAGTGTGTGAGACAGAGGGAGAAAGAGAGAAAGTGTGTGAGACAGAGGGAGAACGAGAGATAGTGTGTGAGACAGAGGAAGAAAGAGGGATAGTGTGAGACAGAGGGAGAAAGAGAGAAATAGAGATTGTGTGTGAGACAGAGGGAGAAAGAGAGAAAGTGGAGAACTTGTGTGAGACAGAAGGAGAAAGAGAGATAGTGTGTGAGACAGAGGGAGAAAGAGAGAAAGTGTGTGAGACAGAGGGAGAAAGAGAGATAGTGTGTGAGACAGAGGGAGAAAGAGAGATAGTGTGTGAGACAGAGGGAGAAAGAGAGATAGTGTGTGAGACAGAGGGAGAAAGAGATATAGTGTGTGAGAGACAGAAGGGTAGTGTGAGACAGAAAGATAGTGTGTGAGACAGAAGGGTAGTGTGAGACAGATGGGTAGTGTGTGAGAAAGAGGGAGAAAGAGAAATAGTGTGTGAGACAATGGGGATAGTGTGTGAGAGAGGGAACAAGAGAGGTACAGAGATAGATAATGATAAAGAGTGAGAAAAAGATGAGAAATAGAGATAGTGTGTGAAAAAGAGGGAGAAAGAGAGAGGTGCAGATATAGATAATGATAGAGAGTGATAGAGAGATAAAGAGAAATAGAGATTGTATGTGAGACAGTGGGAGAAAGAGATATAGTGTGTGAGACAGAGGGATAGTGTGAGACAAAGATAGAAAGAGAGAGGTACCAAGATAGATACTGATAGAGAGAAAGAGATATAGAAAAAGCGAGAAAGAGAGATAGTGTGTGAGACAGAGGGAGAAAAAAGAGGTAAAGACAGATATATTGATAGAGAGAGAGATAGAGAGAGAGAGAGAGAAACAGGGAGAGGAGATGGGGAGTGTATCATTTTCTCATAAGCCTGTAAGACCTTTAGCACATAATTTAGAGCAAAATACTGTGAAACAGACAATAATACATGTATAATATATATATATATATATTTTGTCTGAATAAACTACATGCCTGTTCACATTTAAAACAAACAATATATCTAAAGCTTCAGATGAGACGCTGTAAATCCTGTAAAAGGTGGTTTTAATGGTGTTTTTGGGATGTAAGAGGCTATTGAGGACGATATGCAGAGTGTATGTTTTGAGTGCAGTCAGTGTAGTAGAAAAGCAGTAGGAGCCCATCTGGATCCCGGTCAGGCTGTGCCGCCGTACCCGCCGTGTCCGGGTGACTGCCCGCCCGGCCCGCCGCGCCCCATCATTCCTCCCTGTCAGAGACGCCGGGGGGACGGGGGGACGGAGGAACCCCAGCGTGCAATGTTTATATTTCATAAACAAAATGATGTTTTCACCACTGGCTGCGATGGGCGGTTCCAGTTGCTGCGTTCCCCCCCGGCGCTCGCCACAGATTATTAATGCGCTCCAGTAACTGTTAATTTCACTTTGGGGGAATGATTTATGGGGAGGCTAAGAAGAGAGAGGCATAATCTAATTGAGATCAGAATAGCGGTTTCTCACATATTCACACCACCGCCATCCAGATGGGGCTCTGTGATTAATGCCTAATGAGCAAATAATCCATGAAATTAATAAAAACAATTCCTCAACAACACGCCTCACTTTACAACCAACAAACAAATACAGCATCTTCTTCTTCATCACCCCTACCAGAGAGAGAGAGTTTCAGTTTCTCTGATTTTGCTATTTATAGGTTTATGTTTGAGTAAAATTAACATTGTTGTTTTATTTTACAAGTTTTCAGATCTCAAATAATCAGACTGCAAAGAAAACAAGTTCATATTTATAAAGTCTTAAGAGTTCAGAAATAATCAATATTTGGTGGAATAACCCTGGTGGTTTTTAATCACAGTTTTTGTTTTTAATGCATCTTGGCATCATGTTCTCCTCCTCCACCAGTCTTACACACTGCTTTTGGATAACTTTATGCTGCTTTACTCCTGGTGCAAAGATTCAATCAGTTCAGCTTGGTTTGGTGGTTTATGATCATCTATCTTCTTATAGATAGTGATAAAAAAATGGATGGAAAGAGAGAAGGAAACAGAAAGAGAGAGATGTGAGAGAGAGAAAGAGTGGGTGAGAGATAGCGAGAGATAAAGAAAGTAATGGAAAGAGAGAGGGAAACCGAGACATAGAGAGAAAAAGACAGGAAAAAGAGAACTAGAGAGGAAGATAGAGAAAGGGAAAGAAAAATAAAGGAAAACAGAAAGACGGATATATTGATGGAGAGAAAAGGACAGGGAAAGAGATGAAGAGAAAGAGCTAGTGATGAGAGAGAGAGAGAGAGAATATAGATTTAGTAGTAAAAAGAAAAGAAAGTGAAAAAGAGAGATAGTGATAGAGTGAGAGGTAAAGGGTGAGAGAAAGAGAGGAAGATATAGATAGGGAGATATAGATAGAGAGATAGTGTGTGTGAGAGAAAGAGAAAGAGCAAGATAGGGGGAGAAAGAAAGTGATAGAAAGAAAAAGAGGAACAGATAGATAATGATAGAAAGATGGGGAGAAACAGAGAGATAATGATAGAGAAAGGGAGAAACAGAGAGATAGTGATAGAGAAAGAAAGAGAGCAAGAGACAAGGAGAAAGAAAGGGATGAAAAGTGAGAGAGAATAGAAAGTGATAAAGAGAAAAGGACAGAGAGAGATGGAGAGAAAGAGAGATACCGATGGAGATAGTGAGAAAGGGAGCTAGTGATCAAGAGATAGAGAGAGGAACAAAAGTGAGAGTTAGTGATAGAAAAAGAAAGAAAAGAAAGTGAAAAAAGGAAGATCGTGATAGAACATTAAACTTAGTAATGTCTTAACTTTTGGCAAATGATAATTAGTCGAGACACTGAACAAAATTTATTCTGTTTAATTCTAGTATTACATAATTATAAATTAAACTAGCCCAAATTACTGAACAGTGCAACAGTATAAAAGAAGAAAAAAATACATATATATTAATATTAATATATATATTAAAATTAATAATAAATCTCACCAAATAAGGAGAACGCTGCATTAAAATTCTGTATGTTTCATGTTAAAACACAGGCGCTACAGTCAGAGAGATTTATCAGACTAAAAGCTGACGCCTCCCCAAGCCATCGCTGATATTGATTTTTAAATGATGGTTTTAATCTGTGAGCTTTATAACATACAATACAGCACCTTCTGCTGAGCAGCTGAACCCAGAGCCACTGAGAGCATTAGGATCTTTTTATTCCTCTAATGCTTCATTAGTGAAATGGGGTGTTCCCATCATTCAGCCGGGCTGCTAATGAGGTGCGAGCGAATTTGGAGGGACAGGAAAGTCTTTTTATACCATTACGTCAGGTTATTTATTTGTGTAGCAGCGGCGTGCACCACGCTGAGCTGCAGAGTTTACACTGCGCCGCAGCATCACGGGTTTATACAGCTGGACGCTCGCCTTCCAGAGCCGGGAGGTGTCAGAACTTCCCACTGGCTGAGTTTCCAAACTCGCTTTCTGCTCGCGCCAAATATTCCTCCCATTCCTCCTCAGATATCTGAGGAATTGTGCTTTTCTCTCCAGGTTTCCGATCTGAGGCTAAACCAGAACTGCTCTCCACCCATCAGGAGGGGGAGGAGCTTACAGATCTGACTGCATACAGAGTATTAAAAGGATTATGTACACCTTTATTAGTTATTGATTATTCAGATCTGTAATTTTAGTTAAATACAGCTCTGGAAAAAAATCATAATCAAGCTGAACTACTTGAATTTTTGCACCAGGAGTAAAGCAGCATAAAGTTATCCAAAAGCAGTGTGTAAGACTGGTGGAGGAGAACATGATGCCAAGGTGCATGAAAAAAACTGTAATAAAAAACAATAATTCTGAACTCTTAGAATTTTATAAACATGAACTTGTTTTTTTTTTTTTTTTTTTTTGCATTATTTCAGGTCGGAAAACTCTTTTTTTTATCATTATTTCAGCCATTTCTCCTAATTTTCTGTAAATAAATGCTCTAAATGACAATATTTCTATTTGGAATTTGGGAGAAATGTTGTCTGTAGTTTATAGAATAAAACAACAATGTTCATTTTACTCAAACATAAACCTATAAATAGCAAAATCAGAGAAACTGATTCAGAAACTGAAGTGCTCTCTTCATTTTTTTTTCCCAGAGCTTTATTTGACAAGTGAAATAAAGTTTATAGGATATACAGATAATAATAATATATTATATAAAGCCACATTTTTGTTACTCCCATTAAAAGTTAGAATTTTTTCTGCAATTCTTTATAATCACCTGTAAGAATAGACTGACAGGGTTAATACAGTTAATATAATGTATCATTGCTTTCTGACATTTTTTAACATAGTGTGAATGTGACTGTTGTTCTTTACATTGTATCTAAGTTTAATAATGAATGGACCAATAGAAATGCTACAAATGCTATACTCACCTGTAGATTACTAAAATAGGGCCCTGTACCTTATTTTATGTACCACTACTTTCATATATATGTATATATTCATGAAAGCCTCTTGACCTAATATGTCATATATGATCTTAATTCAGCATAAATGAAACTAGAACTGTAATGAAGATCTTTAAAACAACCACATGCAGAGTTATAATGAGCTATTTATGATAAATTCACTGCAGGTTTTGAATATTGTATGTAAATATAATATATTGCAGTAAAGATACAGGATTCTCAGTGTATTTATGTATATGAGACTTTAGCATGTGGTCTCCACAGGAAAAGACAGATTGATCCATAAGCTCCTAATTCTATAATGGTTTGCTTTAAGATTGTCTGGACTGCCTCCCTCTAACCCATTTTCATTATAATTTCTTCATCATTATATTATATATTTCCCAGCTGGGCTTTACTTGGCATGGTAATCTGATTACCAATCTTCAAACTCAGTCTTTCCCCTGCGCTGCATTGTTCTCTATATTCCCTGTGACTTCTAGCAGCCGGTGGAATTAAGCTGAAAGCCATAAAGATGCTGCAATAAAAAGAGCACAGCTAAATAAAAGTTGATTTGTCTGTTTCTAAAGGGGAAAAGACAAAAAGACACGTGCGTATTCCTGAACACTCACTGCATGTGAGTTCTGACTGATGGGATTGGTGTCTAGGCCTGGATTTATTTTTCTTTTCTATTATATCTATTTTATCTTTTTGGTTATATGTTATTTTTATATGTTATAAAATTAGTTAGTTACTATTAGTTATGTAACAATATAGGTTTTGCAGTATATGTGAATAGACCAGAATAGTTTTTTTTTATTTAAATGGCATATATTTTTTTCTAATACTTCATTAGTAATTTTTTGTAAACTTTTGTATATTTGTACATTTTTTTCATCTTTTGTACATTTTTTAATTTTTGTATTTTTTGTACATTTTTGTATTTTTTGTACATTTTTGTACATCTTTTTTATTTTTATTTAATATTTAATTTAAATAAATTTTAACTTTATTTAATAATAAATTTTATATGTTTTAAGCTTAGATTAGTATTAGTATTTATTGTTATTTTTGCAGTTCCAGGCTAAATGATCTCAGACATGTACAGTAAAAAGACAAAGTTTATCAGTATCACTAAAACAAAAGGATAAAATAATTAAGCAGTAATTATTTATTAATTATTATAATTGATTAATTGACATTATTAAGATTTTTTTTTGTTGTTTTTACCAATTTTTTAACAGATTAATTACAGTTCGACCTGTTATGTAATTTTATACACAACTTATACTCCTAATTACACAATTAGAGACACTTATTCTATTTAGCGAGACCATGTGAATTAATGAACAATTTAACGTGTTTATTACAGTCGTAAGTGCTGTTAATTGATCTTCCCTTATTGTAAAGTGTTTTCAGTTTATCTATTAGATTATTAGATAAGATAATAATTTCTAAATTATAGATAAATATTTATATATATATAGTAAGCTTAGATTAGTATTTTATTGTGATTTATTGTTATTTTTGCTGTTCCAGGATGACTGACCACAGGCATGTGTAGTTAAAAAAAACTAAATGTATCAGTTACACTACACCAAAAGGATACATTAATTAATTTAGCAGTAATTGACTAATTATGACATTATTCAGATTACAATATTTTAAATATTTCACCTTTTTTTTATTAATTACAGTTGTGCAGGTTATGAATTTTGTACACAACTTATACTACACATATTTGCCCTAATAAACAACCTGTATAACTGTAATCAACCTGTAACAATGTGTACTTCACCATTAGTTACACTGTTATTACATGGATTGTTAACATGTAATTACACAGTTAAAGACACATTATAATGTGAATTAATAAATGTTTATTGACGTATGTTTATTGTAAAGTGTTAACAGTTTGTCTTTTAGGTTATTAGATTAGATAATAATCTCATATATATATATATATATATATATATATATATATATATATATATATATATATATATATATATATATATATATATATAATTATCAATAATACTATACCAAAATGGTATATTAATTAAGCAATTAATTAATGTACCATTTTTTAAAGATTAATTACAGTTGTGCAGATTATGTAATTTTATACACTAAATTTATACTACACACACTTTACCCAATTAAACAACCTGTACTTTTGTAATCAGTCTATAACGATGTGTACTTCACCATTAGTTACACTGATTGTTAATGTGTAATTATATTTTATTTAGCGGGACCATGTGAATTAATGAATAATTTATTATTTAACAGAGTTTATTACAGTCGTAAGTGCTGTTAATTGATCTTCTCTTATTGTAAAGTGTTGCCGGTTTATTTATTAGGTTAGATAATCCTCTCTTTTTATCTGTATGTATATATTTGAGTGTATATGAGTGTTTTATTGCTTTATTGTTGCTGTTCCTGCTGACTGATCTCAGGCCTGTGCAGTGAAAAGACAGGCAGGAGGGGATTTAGCCTCTTTACCAGCTGCAACTGCTGTGAGACAAATTGTTACAAATTGTGAATTTTCCACTTTACAGCATTACAAAGAGCTCCCACTGAGCCTTTCTCCCCATCACACACACACCACACACACCACACACACACACACACAGCAGGAAGCTGCAGCAGTGCTTAAAGAACAATGCAGCTCAGGGAGTGATCTAAGTGACGCTCATTGTTGTGTGATCAGCTCAGCAGCAGACAGGAACTCATGCCAACCTTTCTCATCTTAAACCCTGTTTTATTTAACCACCTTTTCTGGCCACTCTGCTCACTAATGGACACTCCCTCTGAGACGCCCTATTTATATTATTTTTATAGTTTTAGCATATTCTACACTAATACTTTATTTATCATCCTCTTTTTACATCATTACAACTTTGCACTGTTTTATTAAGTTATTAGATTTCTGTGTATTTGTTTTACTGTGTTTAACTGCACCACCTCCATTAAACACACACTTAAAAAGACTTGGCAGATATAATCTCTATAAGTCTCTTATTTATATTTTGAGAAAAACATGATAATAAAAAAATAATAATAAAATACAGGGGTTGGACAATGAAACTGAAACACCTGTCATCATTTTAGTGTGGGATTTTAGGTTTCATGGCTAAATTGGAGCAGCCTGGTGTTCAATCTTCATTAATTGCACATTGCACCAGTAAAAGCAGAGTGTGAAGGTTCAATTAGCAGGGTAAGAGCACAGTTCTGCTCTAAATATTGCAATGCAAACAACATTATGGGAGACATACCAGAGTTCAAAAGAGGACAAATTGTTGGTGCACGTCTTGCTGGAGCATCTGTGACCAAGACAGCAAGTCTTTGTGATGCATCAAGAGCCACGGTATCCAGGGTAATGTCAGCATACCACCAAGAAGCACCAACCACATCCAACAGGATTAACTGTGGACGCTGTAAGAGGAAGCTGTCTGAAAGAGATGTTCGGGTGCTAACCCAATGTGTACCTCAACTCTCCTGTTTTAAAGTGAAAGAGAGAGGACAGAATTGGTTAAATTCTTCTGTTTGACGCTGTAAAGACCTGCAGATTCCTCAGCTGTCCTTTCCTGACCTCCAGCTAACACTGTCTCCAAACCCCCGTCTGAAACAGTCCTGCACTGAGAGCGGAGAGAGCCAGGCGCCTCTGCAGCTCCTCCGCAGATCGGGGTGACATAACTAAAGAGGCATTAACAACCAATTGCAACGTCTCTAAGTAAACGGCAGGGCCGTGGCGAGCATGGGAAAACAGCATTATAGCCTGGGAGCGAATGACAGCAGGAGAAAAACACAATTTCAGCCTTGTTTTGTTCACCCTGTCTACAGAGACCTGACAACTTTCTATCATGTATACCAACTTTCCCAGGCAGGATTAGGTACATAAAAGCCCATTTTCTGGTGAGTGTGGTCATAAATCACACTCTCCCGGGTCTCTCTCTCTCTCTCTCTCTCTCTCACCTCTGGCACTCTCAGCCTACACAAGTCCTCTCTGTTCACGAGGCTGGTGGGACAGTAGTGCAAACAGTAGTGCAAACACCGACCCATTCACAGCTACAGCACGGAAACACTGCTGTAAAACTAGAAGCTAGGCTGTGTTGTAGCTGAGCTTGATTAATGGTGTGTACTGTAGATTTATAAAGAATTATTCTAACTCTCCTGTTATGTTCATTTGTCAGGAACAGCCATTGGCTTTGAAACCGGAGAGATAATATCAGAAATCGGTGGATGAGACAGGCAGCAGAAAAAGCAGAAATTGTTTTAAAATAAACTTTTATTTTGAAAGCATGCCAAAATCTGTACCCCCGCCATGAAAAGCAGTTTTTGTCATATGTATATAATTCAGATATTACACGTAGGGGTGGGCAATATTTAATTGTATACAATATATCGTGACACAGAAATATCATGATATTAAAAATCCATATTGTGATAATAGGGCTGTTCTGTCTTAAAAGTAGTCTATTATTTACTGTGAAGCTTTAGGTGTATTTATTGTATAATTGTTTTAGTTTGCAGTTTATATGCATGCACTAAATATTCTGCAATATTATTTGCTGCATTATATTATTTTATGCTATATTATTTATTTTGCCACATTATGATTATTCTGTTATACTATTATACTATATTCCTGAAAGTAATGAATTATTTTAGTTTTCCTATATCACCAAGTATATCGTTATCACAAAAATACCCTGAAATATCGTGATATTATTTTAGAGCCAAATCACCCACCCCTAATAACACGCATATTTTTTCTAATAACAGTAAATGTAATGTGGAGTAACATGTATCCAAAAGAAACCAAAAAAATCCTAACAAGAAGTGAATATTTCATTACTAAATATTCAATCAATATTTAGTGCAATGGTGTTTCTTACTTTTAAAAGGTAATGCTTTAATTAGGATAATTCAAGGATTTAGGATAATTTAAGTTTCACTACTTTATTACTTTTGAAATACCAACATATAAAACACAATCGTTTTACATAACATTAAAACATAACATTGCAATTGGCGATTACATTTTTTCAAGAATATACTACTGCAACAAAATGAAAATTAAATTTTATTGCATACGATATGATACAATATGGCACACCCCTAACTGAGATATAAAAAAAAAAGAAAATATTTTATCAGATTTGTAACAGAAGTCAGTGATCCAGAATGATCAGTCATGATACTAATAATAATAATAATTAAGCACTCCAAATATCTCCATATATCCAGGATTAAATTAAAATAAATGATACTGGACAGATATAATCTGTTTCTAGTAGATATATAATGGGAAATAAAAACAGGGTGAATTTTTCTTTTGATAAAAACAGTAAAAAAAAAAAGTGTCAGAATGGTATATGTTTATACTTCTTCTCTACATCCAAGCACAATCAGATTCACAGATTCTGGATGGAGGAGAGATTTATCTGGATAGGGGTTTTATTGAAGGAAGAGTATATGTTTTTCTTTTCTTTATAAAAGTACTGTCTTTAGCAAGCCCTTAAAGAAGTGTACTTTTTAAGAGTGTAGAAGGAAACATGGGAAGGGAATCTATAGTTTATTAAATGTTGACATTTAAAATGTTGAAACAATGTAGCAATATCAAAGTTGATTCAGCTTTTATGTTTCAATTGAAATATACAGTAATTCAACATGGATTCAATGAAGATTGATTTAGCAAATAAAGGTTAAAAATGCCAGTTGGGTTTCTGCTGTTTGATGTAAAGAAATAAAAAATGTGTGTGTATGTGTGTGTGTGATGGACAGAGACCATAACTACAGGTCAATACAGATGTGTTATAAATTTATAGTAGTGTGTGACAGGAATAGACCTCCAGTTATAATAGGTCTGTGCATTGCCCTCGCCCAGAGACACGGCGATGAACCCTCTCTGGAGGCTCAACTCTTGACCCCCAGCCACAGCAGGACCTGCCCAGGTCTCCAGACTGCCACTCACTGTCTCACTGCAGCGTAATGGCCCTCATTTCTGAGGGAATCTAATCCAGTGTAAACAATGAGCCTCATGCCTCATACACATTCACCTCACACACTCGCAGAGAGGAGCTAGCCTAGCCTGCTTCACCACAGCAGCGCACTATTGTGTCAATATACTAGTGCATCCCAAAAAAGTGCCAATGAAAACCCAAAAACCAGCGTTTCAGAAAATTAAAATAAAATATAAGACTAATTGGTACTTTGGCAGTACTGTGGGCAGTGTGCCGAATCCGAATCCTGCTGGAAAATGAAATCTGCATCTTCATAAAAGTTGTTTTCAGCAGAGGGAACTGTAAGATATGAAGTGCTGTAAGATTTTGCGGGAAAACAAAACTGTACTGACCTTAGACTTGATAATAAAACACAGTGGATCAACACCAGCAGATGACAGACATGACTTTCTCCAAACAAACCATCACTGATCATCAGTAAATTTTCATTTACATTTCATTTGTAAGTCAAGGGAGCAGAGTCTGGAGGAAGAGTGGAGAGACACACAGTCCAAGCTGCTCGAGGTCTAGTGTGAAGTTTCCACCAATCAGTGATGGTTTGGAGAGACATGTCATCTGCTGGTGATTGGTAAAATAAACCAGTGCATCACTTGCTCATCATTCCCTTTAGGAGTCAGGTGAGCTCTGACCTTGGCAGATTGCTATTTTAATGGTGCAGCTACCTGAACGGTGTTGATGCGCCAAGATAGCAATGAACATCTTACTGTTGAAGTCTGTCTAGGTTGTATTCAGTCAGTGGAGCTCCTGTGTTTTCTGTTGTCAAGATAGAGATGGCAATACTCCAGAAATTTACCTGAACACACCTCATTTCCAGACCCCCACACCCATCAGTGTAGATATATTCAGAAGCACTGTTGCTATATATTTGATGCAGTAGGAAGGTGTATAAATAGATGGCAATGAGCATCATGACATGCCTTGCACAGGGTGTAAGGTAAAGCCCTTCAAGTTATAATCAAGTTATATATTAGGGCTGCACGATATATCGTTTAAGCATCGCCATCGCGATTTCACTTAAGGCAATCAAATCAAACACGTCATGTTGCAATGTTTTGATCCTTGACGCAAGAAGTAGATACACAGCGCTGTCTCTGTGTCTGTGTGAGTGACAGGATGCTGCTGCCTGGAAAGCACAAGGGTGAGGGGGAGGGATAACCTCATAGCCTTTATCCACATGGTTGGGCACGTGCTTGTAAACTTGAGCACTTGTGGAAAGCTGTAAACCTCAGTCGAGCACAGTTTTGCAGATATTTCCAGTTACAGCTGAATTCACGCTTTTAATCCCAGAAAAACAAATGCCATTATTTATATACTTTTAAAAAGCCATTTAAATGCCTGATTAAAGGGACGATTACTGTTGTTTCGCTGTTTTCCTCGGGTTTTGAGTTGAGCTCGGCGCTGACTCAGCTCTTGATTGGTCTGGACGTGAGACAGCTCGCGGATGTGGGCGGGGCTGTGACATCATGGACCCTGCATTGTTTAATATTGTGATATATACACTCTAAAAAATAGAGGTATGATATGAGTACTTTTTTGTACTCAAAGGTACACTCTTTATAATTGTACCCTCAAAGGTATAATGTTGGTTTTTACAGGGTCAGATTTGTTCCCTCTGAAGTACAATGTCTTTCCTGACAGCAATAAGTACAGATTTGTACCATTAAACCTGCAGCCAAAGGGTACATTCAGTATTCTGTATCACTGTGCTAATAAACTATATATATTTTAATTGCAATTTTTTTTATTTGAAAGCCAGACAATTTTGGATTATCAAGTTTTTGAGCCATAATTAGTTGATGATAATGTTTATAGTCTTTATAATCTTTACTGGCACAAAAAACATGGATACAAAAAAGGACTTTCACTGAAAGGTACTTTTTTTGTACCTCAATATAAGGTACAGCCTCAGCGACAAGCTTTGTACTTTTTTAAGTACAAATCTGTACTCACTTTTCTTAGTGTGTATCGTCGAAAAAAAAAAAAAAAAAAACATTTTTAATGTAACTTTTTTCCAATATCGTGCAGCCCTATTATATACTGCATTATATTAGAGAGTTTTAGCCAGGAGCTGTTTTCTCTTTGCTTTATTAACAACCCCAGACCAGCGCTCTTCTTCTGCTGTGTTAAACGGCTCCTCCTCTTTCATTGGCAGAGCAATGAGCGAGGTGTTTTATTAAAGCTCTTCAGAGTTTAACAGCTTGGGGCAGCATCTTGTGTTAAGCGGGCTCTTATAAAGTCAAACAAAATGAAATAAAAATCTGAACGAGATGAGAAAACCTCCAACAAAATGGAAAGTAACACCTTACATTAACCCAAGGGAATTAATAGGTAGCTAAGGGTCGGCGGTGTTACATCACTTTAATATATTTACCTTAATGGTGTTGTTCTCATTGCCTGATCGCCACAAAGCTCTCTCCTGTGTTCATTTTCACGCCGTATCACCCACTTGTGAGAGGAGGACAATTGGAGCACAGAACATTATGTCAATCCTCACGAAAAAATGTGAAAAGGTCACTCTGACAGAATCAGACGGAGTTATTTACCATTCAGAACACAGATTTAGGTCAGATTTAGAGTCAAAATCCTATCTTATACAGCCAGAGTCACGAGCTTAGTGTTTTTTCTGTACATTTCAGTTAATAGACATGCAGTTTATAACCCTTTACCAGGGTTTATATATATATACAGTACCTTTATATTCAGTGTTTTTATATATTTTTTGTTTCTACATAGTAAATGAATAGTAAAGTGATCTATCAGATTATGAAGGAACACATAAGGAATCATGTAGTAACTTAAAAACAGCGTTAAACAAACCAACATACTCAATACTTATCCTGTGCAACAGAGGGAACTCTTCCTCTTCCTTACCTGGGGCAGTCCTGATGAATGCCAGTTTAATCATAATATTTTTTTTCTTTGTTTAGTGGAGTAGTTGTTGCTAGAACATTAATCAAATATTCACTATTCACTGTATACCTGTAACTCTACCTCTTCACTACTTTACTTTAACTGATGCTCTCAAACACTTTATTAAGAGACAAGAAATTCAAGTAATTAACTCTTGATGAGTTCAGCACAGCTGTTAACTGAA
The DNA here is from genome assembly GCF_023375975.1 of Astyanax mexicanus. Taxonomy (NCBI): domain Eukaryota; kingdom Metazoa; phylum Chordata; class Actinopteri; order Characiformes; family Acestrorhamphidae; genus Astyanax; species Astyanax mexicanus. The sequence continues at coordinate 2,641,552 of NC_064424.1, read as the reverse complement.
AGCCTGAATTCCAGGTGACTCTACCTCATAAAACTGACTGAGTAAATCCAGCAGAGATGTTCAAAACTGTCTAATCTAAGCAACATTAAGTGTTGACTAACTAACATGAATTAATGCATTAGTTACAATGAACAAGACATGAGGTAATACATGAACATTGCTTAGGTAATGTTAGTTTAACATGGAAAAACAGCATTAAGTAATGTTTCTTTTACATGAAATGTAGTTTAATGTTACAAGTGAAGCATTGGCTAAGATGAATAATAAATAATTAAAGTGGCCGCAAGGTATTTTAGAAATAAAATGAAAGTTGGCCCGCCGTTTTTTATAATGTGAGATTTAAAGTTGAAAGGATAGATGTCAGAAAACGGGCCAGAGAGTCTAAAAGCGGCGAGAGTGCGCAGTTGTAGAGCGGGAAACAGACCAAAGAGTCTAAAAGCGGCGAGAGTGCGCAGTTGTAGAGCGGGAAACAGACCAAAGAGTCTAAAAGCAACAAGAATGCGCAGTTGTAGCACAGAAAACGGGCCAAGTAGTCTAACAACTTCAAATTAAATGAAAAATGGACAACAAATACAGAACATTTCAGGCATGTTGGAAAATTACTGTTTTTACTGAGTTCAGAGGGAAGTGTTTAATTTTGTCAGGAATGAAGGAGTATAATATTAAGAGACATTATGGAACCAAATGGTGTGTAAATGATAGTAATCAAGAAAATGTATTATTATAAATAGTATATTTCATTATTTGTTTTATTACAGAGTCTGTGGCCTGTGACTGCACATATATTTCTCCTTCTGGTCCCCAACAAAAAAAGTTTGGACACCCCTGAGTTAAGGGGTTGAGTTGTTTTTTTTTTTGCTGTGAATTATTTAAGCAAAAGAACATGAGAGGGAGTGTGTTATCACGAATAACATCACGGCTGTGATTCGGTTGTAGCCATAGATTATTAAATATGGACTGCGCCTTCCGCCAAAAAGTAGTTCCACCACAACTGTAACAGAACTGAAAATTAACTACAAAACACGGTGTATGGTTCATACAGACTAACACCACGAAAGTTAGCTTGAAATCAACGTTAGGAGCATGAAATAACGCTGATACTCTCCTCTCCTGCTCCGTGGAGTCGTCTTCAGGTGAAAGCTGCACATTTTTTGAGCATTTCTGCTTGTTTTGCTGGGTGGTGTTGGTGGTTTTAGCTAGCCGGCTGGACTGTAGTTAGGTTAGCGTAGCTTGCTTTAGCTCAGCATTAACTTAGCCTAGCCTAGCCTGGCAGGTTAAGTTAGCGTTCTGTCTGTCAGACGGTAGTAGCCGAGCAATTTTCCTTCCCTGTTTTTTCACAAAAAGCGAGTCAGTGCCGTGGTTGAGCGCTAGCCTGTGCTAAGCTAACGCTGCCGCTGATGCCGCTGATGATTCTAAGCTGTCCTGTGTGTATAAATACGCCATTACTCGGCAACATATCGGCGGAGTGATACAGGTTTAGTGTGAGAAGGCTGTGATGTTATCACAAATATCATCACGGCTAGAACACTTCTCAACCAATCAGATTGTGAGGTCAGGACTAACTGTTGTATAAAGTGAGATGTGAAAATGAAGAGAATCAAAGCTGCACAGGTGTATTGTCTTGTCTGGTATCTCAGTCATTCATTCATCTCACTGGTTAGTTTCACTGTTTGAAATCCACAAGAGGCAATAAATAACATTATGAAAAATGGGCAATGAGGAGTAGGACCCTAACCTGATGATCCTGAGGTCTCGAGGATATTGATCAGAGTAATCCGGCTGACTGTGTGTCGCTGCGGCGCTGGTATGAGTCTGAAGCATTGATTAAATACACATCAAAACAGCCCCGGCAGCAGCCGATTTCATTAGCGGAGCCCCATTTAGAGCGTTTCCTCTTTAAAAGATTTTCATTGTTTTATGTATAAACTCGTTCTTTAGAGATTAGATTAAGGCCCGGCGACGCTGATGGCGGACGACCTCAGGTGGAACATTTGCCCTCTGACTTTTGACAGGAAGGAGCGTCTGGGACGCTGGTCATACGGTGAGCCGGAGTCGAGAGAGCAGAGAGGTCAGACCAATGCACTTACAGCCTGCTTTCTCCATCGTCTTACCCCAGTTTGCATGGGGCCACGTCCTTAGATTTGGCATTCAGATCAATAGAATTTCAAAGATTGACTTCATAAGTAGGTCATAAGAAGCATTTTAGATATTAGCGCTGGTCGGAGAGAGGCTGCTGCAGAGTTCATGCTCTGGCCTCTCACTTAAGCTCTCACCCCGGCAATAAAACACAGCAAAATATACATGAATCATTGAACCAAATTCAATAGGCTGCTGAAGAGAGAACCACGGGAATGGACAATAGTCCCTCCCTGCTGTGCACAATGAGCAAACGCTTCAAATCCAGGAATTTCATTATTAGATTGCCACTTTTACATTTCCTTTCCTCCTTTTAGTGTGCTTATTGTTATGTTAAATACAACCAATCTATACTTTTATATACATACACTACCTCTCAAAACTACAAAAAAAATCAGAACATACACAGTATAAGTATTAGTGCTGTATGACCCAGACACGCAGTTTTATTATTTTATCTTATCTTATCTTTATTTAACTTCTCTTTAGTTCTGCTAAAAGTGAGACTCGGTCCTTAGAATCATGTTAATCTGAGCTAAAGGCTAAAGCTGTTGTTTCCATGTGGGTCAGCCAGACGTCTTCCTGTAGCAGCTTTTTTCTCCAGTTTCCAGAGTTCTCCAGAGTCTTTCGAAGGTTTAATCTGTAATTTCTCTAAAGAAAAGACTTCTACTTTTAATATTTACAGAGTTCTCTGTGTTTATGTGTCTTTTTCTAGTTATTATTAAGATGAAATGATGAATGTGCTGTGTGTAAAACACTGCAGGCAATGGCTTTGGAAATTTGCACTGTTTAAACCCATTTCTAAAGCTCAGTTTATTTACTTTATAGCTACTTACCAGCTATAAGCTGTTCACCAATGCTAAATTAGCTTTTTGTCAGTTTTTAGTTCATTAGTTTACCTTAAATGCCCTGGCAGTTTACTGCTTAACTTTGTACACTTGATTTTGGAACATTTTGGACCTGAAGAGCTTTACCTATTAACATGCCTTGTCCTCTATACGGGCTACAGGTGTAGGTGATACAAAACCTTTATTCTCTGCAGTAAAATAAGTAAAATAACTTACTTACACTCTGAAAAATTGAGGGTTTTAAATATCCTACAGGACACTTTGAGAAGCTGCCTGTTTAATAATTCCACATCGTTTATAGGAATCAATCAGGAATCAAACCCAAATTCTCTAGTTCATAAAAACTAGACAAACAAAATGAAACTAAAGGTTTGGAGGACGTGAACTGGTTAATTTTTGTATTCAGGTTTTGTATTGATTTCAAAATAAAGTTCGGGAAAGAGCCAATTTTATGATTATTATTATTATTATTCATTATACTCTATTTTGGCTGTTGCAGATTTACTTGATTATTTTTCTATATTTTGTATTACAATTACAGTTATGATTATTAGTAGCAGGCAGAGAGATGGAATTAGTTTTGACTGGATTTATGTAAAACAGAGAATATAAAACATTATCAGAGTGTGGCAAATGACTCCGGCAGATCTAAATAAAACAGCCTAACTAAAGGCAGAGAGCCAGAAGGTAACATAGACATGGAGGCTCCCTGAAACACTGGCATCCACCCACTCCACCCTCCACAAACCTGAGTGACCGTGTGCAGTGGGAGAACAACAGCACCAGCATCTCAGTTTACCCACAATTTCCTCTGTCCATGAACCCCTGAATCTGCAGCCTTATCTAAAGGAAAAAAACATTAATTACCAAAAGCTAAACTGAACAAGTACGTTTTCAGTCTAGACTTAAAGATTGAGACTGTGTCTGAGTCCCGAACATATTCGGGGAGATTATTCCAGAGTTGAGGCGCTTTATAAGAGAAAGCTCTTCCTCCTGCAGAGCTCCTCTGAATTTTAGGAACTACTAATAAACCAGCACCCTGAGGTCTAAGTAATCGCGGTGGTTCATAACAGGAGATGAGGTCTTGTAAATACTCAGGAGCGAGCCCGTGTAGGGCTTTATACGTTAACAGGAGAATTTTATAGTCTATGCGGAATTTGACTGGAAGCCAGTGCAGTGCTGATAGTACTGGACTAATATGGTCAAATTTTCTAGTTTTAGTAAGGACCCTGGCTGCAGCATTTTGAACTAGCTGAAGTTTATTTAAGTTACTGCAGGAACATCCAGACAGTAGCGCATTACAATAATCTAGCCTTGAGGTAATAAAGGCATGGACTAATTTTTCTGCGTCATGCAGTGATAGAGCATTTCTTAGCTTGGCGATGTTACGGAGGTGTAGAAAAGCTGTTCTAGTAACATTAGATATGTGTTTATCGAATGCTAGATCTGAATCTATGATAACTCCAAGGTTTTTAGCTGCTGAACCAGGGGTGGCTGAGAAGTCAGCCAGATTTAGCATTAAGTCTGATAATTTATTTCTAGCAGCTTTGGGGCCTAATAGGAGAACCTCTGTTTTATCACTATTTAATAGGAGGAAGTTGTGCGACATCCATGATTTTACATCTTTTACACAATCCTCGATTTTCTTTAATCTCACTCTGTCATCAGGTTTGGCTGATATGAAGAGCTGCGTGTGATTCCGCATAACAATGAAAATTCACATCATGTTTTCTAATAACTTTGCCCAGTGGGAGCATATATAATGTAAATAATAACGGTCCTAATATAGAGCCTTGTGGAATTCCATATCTTACCTTGGTATAAATAGAAATCCTTAGTATTTAGAGCTGTAATGTCAGACAGACAATTGACAAAAACCCTGGCCTGTTAAGGGGTTAAAATAAGGCAAAAGTTTTAAAAAAGCCAAAAAAAATTTTTTTTCTAAAACATTTAACCAGTAGTATGCAATGTAAACTGACATACTACCGTGTGCAATATCCATCTCACTGTACTGTGATCCCCTTATCACCATTTGGTGCTATATGTTTAACGTGCAATATTTTTTTTCACCTTTTTATCTACTTTTTTATTTGATATTTATTCACTGTTACTCTTTGTGCAATAATACTGCTCACACCCTACCCTAATCATATCTCTATACACTAGATGTATATATTTTTTTCTTTACTATATATAATTTTTTTATATATTTCCTGTAATTGTATTTGTATACATAGTTTTTATTATTATTAATATTATTAATATTATTTGTTTATTATTAGTAGTAGTATTTGTTTCTGAACTGTTTCTCTGTTCTTTCCTCAGTGCTGCTGTAACATTGTAAATTTTCCTATAGTGGGATTAATAAAGGATTATCTTATCTTATCTTATCTTAAAATTATATATAAAAGGAAGAAAACACACTAAATGAGAAAAGAGAGGTGTGTTTAAGCTTTTGACTGGTATCTGCAGCCTATAATAAAGTAGCAGGTACAGCGCAGGGTCCCTGTAGGATTAGCTGTGTTGTGTTTGGCTGGGTGTTGTTGTATGTTTTGGGGGCCAGAGGCTCACCGGGGTTCTGATTACTCCTCGCCGTAATTCTCTGTCGTTTAACGCTTTATCAAGTCCAGTGGATCCTGTCACGGCCGCACGAGCGCTGGATTTTTCTTTTTTATAGCGTCATTAATTCAGTGCGGATCATTAGCTCTCATACAAACCCGTGTTTTGACAAATGTAAGCAGTGAATTATGTACATAATGTACCGCACCGCCCATGAATGCATCACATGATAAACAGGGACTGCCCTGGCATATTACCCAAATGTGTTTCAGGGGGTGTCTCTCTCCAGCTCGTCACTCCATTACAGAGACAGCTCACTCAATAGCAGCTATAGAGAAAGTGTGTGTGTGTGTGTGTCATTGACAGGTTTTAGTTTTTCACTGTGAGCACCAGAGCATTCCATCTAACAGCATTAAATTGTTTATTGTTCCTGTTTTATTGAAAAACTGATGATTAAACAGTCAACATAAAATACTGTATTATTACAGTTCAGAACAACACTTTCTTTTCCATCTTAATTCTTCGTTTTTTCGTTAGATTTCGTCTCCCTAGTGCAAAAAAGTAGATTAAAGTAGTATACTAATAGCATTATTATGCTATAGTGCACTAAAGTGTTCTTGTAACCACATTATTAATATTCAGTATATTTAAAGAGTGATAAAATGGAACAACACTTTTTGTACTTATTATACTTTAATTACTTTAAATAGTACAACATTCCTACTTAAATGGTGCTAAGTGTACTTACTAACTGTACTAAAATGGAACTATTTTAAATATACTAAAGTAACATTTAAACATTTAAACTACTTCCTGTATGTAACCCCATATTTTAAATATGCTTACAGATACATCAGATACATCAGAGTACAATTATGCTGCTTGTTCCAGTCTTTTGTAAGTAGCACACTTTGCTATGTTAAGCGTCAGTCCGTATTATTTAGTTTCTAAATTGAAAGCAGAAGCATTTCTGAGTGGAGAAGAAGTGTGCTGAAACCACTATCCCTGCTAATCCTAATTATATAATCATTCTAAAGACTGGGGTGTCGGGTTGCTTTTCGCGGGAGTTCTTTTTCTGGCCGCGTCACGTGTCTTTACATACTTACGTCATACAGAGGGAAGATTTTGACTGAGCGTTCTCTCTCTCTCTCTCTCTCTCTCTCTCTCTCTCTCTCTCTCTCTGACTAAACATAACCTGGAATCGGATTTATCCCCTCTGAAAGGAGACCGCATCACACCCGCCCAGTTTAAAATAATTCTTTCGTATGCTCGGTGCAATTACCCATTCTCACCAGAGAGGCTCTAAACCCCCCAAATCCCAAAACTTACAGACATCAACTTTAAACAGCGTGACACAAAGCGTAAAAATAAAGAGTGTTTGTGGGGTGTAAGATAGCCATGAGCATCACGACTCGCCTAGTGCAGGGTGTAAGATTGAGCCCTAAATTACATACAGGTGCTATAAATTGTACTAGGGCTGCACGATATTGTAAAAATTTTACATTGCAAATGTTCTTTTTTTTAACGATATATATATGTCGTGATATTAAACAATGCAGAGCTCACTTCCGGATCAATCAAGAGCTCAAAACCCAAGGAAAACAGCAAAACAGCAGTAATAAGCTCTTTAATCAGGCATTTATATGGCTTTTTAAAAGGTAAATAAGAGCGTTTGTTTTTCTGGGATTAAAAGCGTGAATTCAGCTGTAACTGGAAATATCTGCAAAACCACAAAACTGTGCTGGACTGAGGTACACAGCTTTCCACACATGCTCACATTTACAAGCACTTGCCCAACCATGTGGATGCTCGCTCCTCCCCTCGCACTTCTCGCGCAGGCAGCAGCAGCCTGTCACTCACAGAGACACAGGGACAGCGCTGTGTATCTACTTCTTGTGTCAAGAATCAAAAGGTTGCAGCGTGACGTGTTTGATTTATTTGCCTTATTTGACCCAATCGCACGTCCTGCTATGTGACTATTGATTATGACGATGCTTCATCGATATATCGTGCAGTGATTAGAATTGAATTAGCCCATTACTTCACAAATTTTGCTGAAACTCCACGTCCTTTAAAAGCCGTAAGCCCATAAGAGGCTGAAGATCCTCTAACAGCACCCCCAGTCGACAGTCCCCCTGCACTGCTTTAATTTCATTAAGAGACGTAATACATTCAGAGTGCACTTTATCACCTTTTTATTGTCTCTTTAATTCATTGCGCCGCTACTCTTCTTGGCGCCCATAACTTTTGTCCTGGTGAGTGAGGGCTCCGTGTCCCGCCGCGCGATACAGGGCTAAATGAATGTATAATAAGGCTTTGATTAGGATGGCAGGCCAGGCCGCCGCGGCGAGCCAGAGAGAAATCTATTACTTCACTGCCATTTTCCTAAGTGTTTGTACCCTGCCATGACCCTGCCACTTTATCTGTTGGTTTTTATTTTCAGAGTGCATGCTGTCCATATGTTACTCTAATAGTTGCTATAATTCTTGGCCGATAGGGCTCATGTTTTATTGGTATGGAATAAAAAAAAAAAAAAAAACGAGAACGCGCTAGAGAGAGAGAGAGAGAGAGAGAGAGAGAGAGAGAGAGAGGAGACGAGAATGCATTTTAATAAAACCCCCCTCTCGCAATACACTAATGGGCTGACACTGATGTATTTGCATAGAGATGAATTATACTGGGCCGGCTTGACGTGACTTTTAAAATATGATTGAGGAGGTTATTATTGCTGCACTATGATACATGTTAACAGGTTATTTTAGCACGGCTAGTGCTAATAAAATTCCCAACAAAAGACTTGGCCGACGAGGGCACTTTTTTCATGGCTGGAGTCATCTACTGAAGGTGCTCATTTTGTCATTATTTCTCCAACCTATTCCCCCACTTCCCTGCTTCATCACCCCCCCCCCCACGCCATATCGAAACGAGGGCAAACGACAAAGTCTGTGTGAGAAACCGGGAGAAACATCGGGTGAAAAAGCCTTTAAACGAGGCCAAACCAAACTTTAGCTTCCTCATCAATCATCATCCAATATTAAATCCAATATATGGAGCATTTTTACACATAGAATCCTAATGAGAAATTGTCTGTTCTAGAGAAAATCACAGAGAAGGCAAGGGCTGCACCGGTTAGTCGATATAATTAACAGTGTGGATTATAAAAATGTGTTGAGTCCAGTCAACTTCAGTGTGCACTAATAGTTGATTTGTAAAGGTAGCGTTTATACTCAACTCAGTCTGCGTCTCCAAAAGTGCCCAAAAACAACTTTTTCTATTTTTGCATCTTTGAACAAACATAATACCGTTGTACCAACAGATTTTTGTTACAAGATGTAAAAGTCAAACAATTCTTCTCTACTGTACTCAAATTCTTTTTCTCTCAAATTTAACCTCAAGCGATCATTAAAAAATTAAAATTAAACCACCTCCCCACTGACTAAAAAAAACAGTAGCAAATGACAAAGTCTGTTTGAGAAACTGGGAGAAAAAAAATTGTAGAATCAGATTTTTTTGTTACAAGATGTAAACATGTAAAAATCTGAAAATTTTGTCATTAATTTTGTCATTATTACAAACATTTGCTATCAATAATTGTTTTTTAAGCTGTTTTTTTTTTCAGTTTCTGAATTTAAGGAAATATATATAAAAAAATATTCTGTATCCAGTGTTCTGATTTTGCTATTTTTTAATTTTACAACAAATGTAAGTTGGATTATACCATCAGATTTTTGTTACTGAAAAATCCTCTTTACTATACTTAATGGAAAATGTAATAATGCCATTATTATTGCCGCTAACCCAACCCCCCCCCCCCCCCCCGCTTTATACTTCCCTTCACAACACCTCTGAGATCTGGTTGTAGCGTTTAGCGGAGCGGCTAATGTGTGGCTGCTCTGGATAAAGAGCTCATTGATGCTCTGTGGGCTGAACATGTTCTACAGGAGATTAGACAGCAGGACTGAGCGTCGCAGGAGCTTCAGACCCTGTAAACCATCCTGTCCCACATATTCCTGCAGCCTTATCTCCCTCACGCCCATTTACAGCCCTCTGATAAAGAGCCGCCTGGGAGCTGCTGTTATAAAGACCTCGGCAGGGGGATGCTCTGTGTTCAGATTTCTGATCTTTCCTTTTTTTTGTATTATATTAGAGTGTAATCTATTTGCCCCCGGTGTGTTGAACAATAATGAGCCTTTGCAAAGGCTGTAGGAACTTAAATATTGTTAGGAATATATATTAAAAATATATATATTCAGTACACACCTTCTCTTTTTCAGTGCGTTTTCTTTATTTTCATGACTATTTACATTGTAGATTCTCACTGAAGAACTATCAAAACTATGAATGAACACATGAGGAGTTTTATGTACTTAACAAAAAATGAGCTGAACCTCCACAGTCACCGGACCTGAACCTAATCCAGATGGTTTGGGGTGAGCTGGAGCACAGAGTGAAGAAGACAAAGAGCCAACAAGTGCTAATAAACACCTCTGGGAACTCCTTCCTTCCTTCAAGACTGTTGGAAAACCTTTCATTTCAGGTGGCCACCTCTTGAAGAAGACCTCATTGAGAGAATGATGCCAAGAGTGTGCAAAGCAGTAATCAGAGCAAAGGGGGGCTATTTTGAAGAAACTAGAATATAATTTATTTATTTATTTTTGTAGTTATTTCACCTTTTTTTGCTAAGTACATAAAACTCCACATGTGTTCATTCATAGTTTTGATGCTTCAGTGAGAATCTACAATATAAATAGTCATAAAAATAAAGAAAATGCATTGAAAAAGAAAGAGAAGGTGTGTCCAAACTTTTGGCCTGTACTGTATGTATATTCAAAATGTAAAAATGACATATTACAGATTCATGCCATAAACAAAAACAATGCGTTTTAAAAGCTAGGGAATGTATACATAAAAACATTTCAGCAAAAAATATATATGTATATATTTATTTAAGATTAAATATTCCAGATTGATACTTTAAATAATGGCATCGAAATATAAAAGCTGGGGAATATATAAAAATTTACATTTTAGGCCCACTTTTTTTTGGTACTCTATAAAGTGTACACTATTAATGTGTCCGATAATTTGCAATTTTGCGAGTTTGGGAAAGCGTGCACGAATTCATGCACTTTTCTTTTTCTTTTTCTTTTTTTTTTATTATATTAGAGTGTAATCTAGTTGCACCTGGTGTGTTGAACAATAATGAGCATGTGCAAAGGCTGTAGGAACTTAATCAAAGATTGTTAGCTTAATCGGGAATATATATAAAAAATCGTCAAAAAAATTAAAATAATAAAAATATATAAAACATACAATTAAATATTACAGATTCATGCCATAAAAAACAACATTGAAATTTAAAAGCTAGGGAATATATAAAAATGTAATTTTTCGGGACCTTTTTTTGGTACTCTATAAAGTGTACACTATTAAGGTGTTTATGCACGAGTTCGTGCACTTTTCTTTTTTCTTTTTTTTTTGTATTATATTATAGTGTAATCTATTTGCCCCTGGTGTGTTGAACAATAATGAGCATGTGCAAAGGCTGTAGGAACTTAATTAAAGATTGTTAGCCTAATCTGTTAAGCAAATGAATGAGTTGGTTAATCATTCGCGTATCCGGCGGGTCGTGGAGGGAGGTGGAGATGAGGTGAGGGTGAGATGCAGGTGATTGGAGGTTGGAGAGGCTGTAGAGAGTTGGGGTGTGTAGTGTGTGTGTGTGTGTGTGTGTGTGTGGTCTCGAGGGGATATTTGTAGTGGTGTCTGGGGGGGCTCTTATCTCTGTAGGCTGATGCTTTGGGCACCATGGTGGGATGAACTGAACACACTCCAGTGTTTATAATCTCCTCTAATCTCCTCTAATGATACTCTCTGCTCACCCTGTCAGAGTCTGCAGTCCTACTGGCTTAAACACGGATTCAGATATGATACGATTGTGGTAAATAACACCAGATACACCAGATAAGCGTTCACACACTAATCTGCTTTGTGTAGTATTTAAACTAGATTCAATGTAAAATCTCACTTCAGCACATACAGAATCATGTAGTACCTTAAAAGTGTTTAACAAACCAAACTACTCTGTACAAAATAGGTAACTCATGATGAAACTGGCACTCATCAGGACTCTGCCTCAGGAAACGATTAAAGGATTCCTGGGGCAGAGTCCTTATGAGTGCCAGTTTCATCATCATAACATTTTTGCTGGTCTTTTTGTTGACTGCACTTTCTTGAAATTCTTCTTTTTGAATTGACTGGCCTTCTCTTTTTCTTAAACTCATTTTTCAATTCTTTAATTCTTTAATTATTAGTTGAGTAAATTCTTCTCATAATTTGGATTAGTACAGGTCTCAGCAATAGATGTGGCCCGCAAGTGTGAAACATCTGGCCCGTAAGGTTGTTTGAACTATAATGAACGATAATGAAAATAATAATAAACAAAATGCTTCTCTGGTGAGCTTTTGTTTACATTCCTCCCCTGTCTCTCTCTCTCTGTCTTGCTCGCTGTTTTTCCGTCAGTTCTTGGGGTCATTATCTCCCCATCTCATTTTTCCCGACTGTATCCCAAATCACTAGCCTGAGCAGCGATGGTGTATTGGTTTACCTGCTTCATTTTTCAAAAACAGAATTTTGCTTGTTAAATATCTTGCCTGCTGCCAAAACTAATTGCCGACCCCTGGATTAGAGCATCACTCAAATATTCACTATTCACTGTATACCTGTAACTCTACCTCTTCACTACTTTACTTTAACTGATGCTCTCAAACACTTTATTAAGAGTAATTAATCTCCTAATGTGTAATCTCTTATGTTTGGGCACTTTAGGAGACACCGACACCGACCCAGTGCAGAACTATTTGGTGAGTTTCTTCAGAATAGACTATTTCATTTTTAACAATTGCAATATTTTTTGTTTATTTCTTAATTGTTCAATCATGTGGAAACTCTCAAAACTCCCCTTAATAAATAATATATATATAATATAATAATAAATAAATATAAAAAAGGAAAATAATAAAAAAATATATATATATATATATATATATATATATATATATATATTCCAGATTTTGATGCCATAAATAAAACCATTGAAATATGAAACTTAGGGAATATATAATTTTTTTTTTTTCAGCAAAAAAAAAAGCCAAGCGCGCTGTGATGCTGCATGGCAGTGCTGCAGCAGCAGCAGCTCGAAAAGAAGCGGTGTCTGACTTCACATGTATCGGAGGAGGCATGTGCTAGTCTTCACCCTCCTGCTGTGTTGGGGCATCACTAGTGACAGAGGGGAAGTCCTAGTGAGTGGGTTGGGTAATTGGCCGTGTAAATTGGGAAGAAATTTCCAAATTAGTCCAAATTGATACTATGATGAAAGCCCTTAAAATATAAAAACTAAGGAATATATAAAAAATAAATGTTTTTTAGCACCCTTTTGGTACTATCATTAAGGTGTTAATAATTTGTCCCTTCAGTTTAATGAATTCAGTGTAATTATAATGAATACAGTAATTTGTGAGTTCCTGTGTATACGGTGTGTACTGGTACAGAAGACACGCAGAAACAGGTGATAAACTACGCAGGACAAGCTTTCTACTGAGGGTTCAGAGATACAGGGTAGTTATTTTTCCACTAATTAACCTCACCTCCAACAAGTGTGAGACTGGACAGCAGTGGTGACCCTGGAGCACGTGCCCATCTGCAGCTCCAGTAGTGATCCTGGATCAGTGCAGCACCGCAGCAGCACCGCAGCAGCACCGCAGCAGCATCGCAGCAGCATCGCAGGCAACCAGCAGATGCTCCTACCTGTCCCAGCGGTACCCCAGCCATGTTCAGCACACCTGGATCATCATACAGTGATGCATTACTGTCCCTGCAGCCATGAACTCATAATTCTGTATTATAAACCGTGTTAGAGATCATCTGTGTTTAATTCTGTATTCAAGAGGATAAGAAAATATTGAACATATATATAAATATGTAATTTTTTTGTTGGGCAAAAAAAAAGTTAAAATGTATATTCCAGATTGATACCTTTAAGACAACCCTTGAAATAAGAAAGGTGGAAAATAAATATATATATATATATATATATATATATATATATATATATATATATACATATATATATATATATATAAAATAATAAAAAATGAAATATTTCAGATCGATACCCTTAAAATATGAAAGTCTTCGATTTTACCAAATTGAAAACCTCTGGAATATAATCAAGAGGAAGATGGATGATCACAAACCATCAAACCACCAAACTGAACTGCTTGAATTTTTGCACCAGGAGTAAAGCAGCATAAAGTTACCCAAAAGCAGTGTGTAAGACTGGTGGAGGAGGACATGATTGGTTATTCCACCAAATATTGATTATTTCTGAACTCTTAAAATCTCTTTATGAATATGAACTTTTTTATTTCTTTGCATTATTTAAGGTCTGAAAGCTCTGCGTCTTTTTTGTTATTACAGCCAATTTTCATTTTCTGTAAATAAATGCTCTAAATGAGACTATTTTTATTAGGAATTTGGGAGAAATGTTGTCTGTAGTTTATAAAATAAAACAACAATGTTCATTTTACTCAAACATAAACCTATAAATAGCAAAATCAGAGAAACTGATTCAGAAACTGTGATCTCATATTTTTTTCCAGAGCTTCAGTGCTTCAATAACTGCGACTCCACACACACAGTGTGCAGTGACTGCAGTAGGTGAAGAATAATGTAAATTCGTATCTTTTTTTCTGTAATCATTATGTCAGTGCCTTTTAATAGCATTAAAATGACAATAATATTAATATAGTAAGTATTATGATGGGCATTATTTAATCATTCTTTTAATGTTAAATCTAATGTTAAACATAAAATACTATACTAACAAGTCTTTTAACAAGGATTATGTATAATAGTACAGGCCAACATAATGAGATGTATTAGTACAGACATTTATGTTTTAACATTTTTAAACCAATATTATCTCTTTATTCTCATCACACCATACTTTTTTTACAAATGCTGAAAGAGAAAAATATTAAAATTCCCTTCCAAATGCCACAATGTTTAAAACATACTTAAATAATGTGTTGAAAATTCTGGTTCACCTCAGCATGCAATAAATCTCCATCTGTTCTGTTATACTTCTGTTCTTTGTAGTTTTAAAAGGCTGCTTGGTGATTTTATTTTAGCACAGCAACAACAACAGCCAGCCAATATACACACACTGCTGTAGGCCAGACTTTTCTTTTCTTTTTGTTTTTTATTTCGTTTGGTTTAAAGAATAGCTTTAAAAACTGGGGTTGTAGAGGTTATAATGTATATTATGCTTAAATTGCTAGTTTTCTTTTGTAAGTTTTTTTCTTTTTTAATCATTTTTAAAACATTTAAACAAACAGTTAAACAATTTGTTAAACAACCCAGCTGGCACACAACAGACCTCCAACGTTGAGTTGTGTTTGAAATATGATTTAAGTATTGTCTGTTGTTGTTGTTTCATTACATTACATTACATTTAGCAGACGCTTTTGTCCAAAGCGACTTACAATAATGATCATAATAGAAGTTCAAGGTAAAAAAATTTTTTTAGACCGTTTCAATATTGAAACAACGTTGAAATAACATTTAATATTAAATAGCTGTGCAAACATAATGTCCTGAACTTTCTTTCTTTTGAGTTAGTATTTTACGTTTTTATGACCATACAATTTAAAAAATAGTTGGATGGAGGGATGAAAAAGTGGTTTTATTAGTTTTACTGTTTTAGTGTTTTTCTAGATCAAATCTGAGTAATCAGATTGGTAGTGGTGCTGGGAAACTGGTGCTTTACTGCAGTGATGTAAAAGTGTATTATTAACTCTGTTAAACATAGGATTTTCTACTTTTAGTGAGCTAAAATTAGAAAATCCTATGTGTGTTAGTAATAAATTTGCATCACTTTAGTAAAGCTACAGAATATAAAGAACGTTTCCCAGCACCACTAACAATCTGATTACTGAACATCTGATCTCAAAAACACTGAAACAGTAAAACTAATAAAACATGAACTGGTGCTACATTAAAAAGCAGTTACTGCAAATAGAATAAAAGCAATTTTAATTCCTCCTGCAACCGTTTTTAGAAATTAGAAATTGTATGTTGATGAAATGTAAAATACTAATTCTAAAGGCAGAAGGTTGAGGACATTATGTTAATTTAATGTTAGAATTTCACCATTTGCACATCCATGTAACATTAAATGTTGTTTCAAAGTTGTTTCAACATTCAACGTTGAAACAACAATAGACATTATTTCAATCCTATTTCAACCTAATTTTAAGGTTGAAGGTTGGTTGTGTGCCAGCTGGGAAATAAGTCATGTCAACAGTCAACACTCTCTGGGGTCCTTTTTAATAAATAAATGTATGTTTTAAAATATGCATCTAAATGAAAAAAATAAAATATTAAAACGTAGGTAAAATTGTTATATTTTCAATAACAGTGATCATTTTTTTCTAGAGCTGCCACTAGTGATGATCTCAGGTTAATCAGATGATATCTTCCCATCAGCATACTACAGCATGTCCTCAAAATGAAACAGCCCTAGTTACGATGTTAATGAGCATGCTAATATATATATTAGAGTTTGAGGCAATCAGAGATTAATTATTGCAGATAAGAGTTCATTAACTTCTCACTCAAAAGTAATTTGATACCTTATTGAAATCAGGTCATTGGCCTACACGTGTAGCCAAATAAGGACATATTCATTAGGACTCGACGCGCGTGGAAAATCGTTACACCCACACTGCTTGAGCCAATGGCGATCAATTGCATAATAAACACAACATTATATCACTGCATACGCTAATCGGCTAGCTGTAAAATAAGCCATAAAATGCATGCAGGCTGAAGGCGGTGCTGCTTTTACATGTTCATTTAGCTCATTTACAATTTAATTGTGAAGAGAAATCTGGATGGTGAACTTTTAGTAGAATAGTGGATTTTTTGTCGCATTTTAAGAGAAAACATTCAATTCGTTTGTTGATGCGGTTTTATTTTTTTTTTAGCGAATCCGGCTAATCCCGATATTACTATTCAAATGTCTTAAACTGATATGCACCAAATCATTAACTCATACCCAGCTGAAATTTGGTTAAAATATGATTAAAAATAATGCCTGTTCTGTTTCAACGTTGAAATAACATTGAATCAACATTTAATGTTAAATGGTTGTGCAGATGTTGAAGTTTTAACGTTGAATCAACATAATGTCCTCAATCCTCAAGCCTTTTGAATTAGTATTTTACATGCATATTAAGATATGGTTTATTAAAGGTTGAACGTAAGACTTTGAAACAACGTTGCCATATCAACTTTGATTCACTTTTCAGAATCAACCACAAATCCAACGTTGATTTAACCATAACATCAACGTTGATCGTAGCCTTAACAGAATGAAACAGTATTTAATTCTGCGATGATATAGAAATAAACAGAAATGAAAATAAAATCAACTTCTCTCCTGAAAAAAGAGGCCAACAAGACATTTTGTTTTAATCAAGTTATTTGATAAAAAAAAAGTAGGTCTCGCGAACACGCTACGTTATTTTGCATTTAAGAAAAAAATAAAATAAACGTTCGGAATTAAAAATCTCCCAGTCCAGAGCCATTTCTTCTGCTTCTAATGATTTATAGAACTAGTCGTTAGTCTGTAGATTTACTTGAAAAGATGAATCAGTTTCACTCGCCTGTTAAAAATGAAATATCAGCTCGCTGAGAATAACTCGACTGAGTGGTTTCCAATTTTCAGAGAACACGCTGATTTAATCGCGCGAGACAGGCACAGAGAACTTATCTCAACATCAGCTTACAAACCTGTTACAGCGTGGATTTCTTTATAGGTGATGAAGTAACATATTAAGAACTCTATACCAAAAAAATGTAAAATAAAATAAATAAATAAATATTTGAAGCGATGGTGATGTAGTCTATTATAATTTTGTGTGAATCTAGACCTAATAACATTGTGTTTACACAAACACATGCTAATTGAACAGAGACAAGTATTATTATTAATAGTAGTAGTAGTAGAAGAAGTAGTGTTCTATGTGGTTGTTGCTAATATATTATTCGAAGTTAATTAATGCACATACAACAACTACTCTTACTTCATTAAATATTTAAGTCCAAACCAGGGAAGAAACCATTTCAGAAAATGAAGACAGGTTCATAATAATATTCCTTTTTATTAAATAAAAGTGCAATACACACGAATATGCAAAGCGCATGTTCCGGATTCAAACACTGTTACAAACTGAAAGAATCATAAATCATAAATTAGGTTTAAAGAAAAGTAAAGAGAACATTCTTCTATCAGTATGAGACGACCACTATTTTTTATTTATATTACAAATATAGTTTCATTGTTAAACGGCGTTTATTATTTACACTTTCAGTTAGATCAGTGAAGGAACATCGAAATCTGACCGTCAAATGTGACGGAATGTGTGAAAAGAGATTAAATGAAACCAGCTCGTTATTTTCCTCTGCAGGGTTCTTCTTTATTTTAAAGGGCTGAAGCTGTTTAGGTTTAGATTCTTGATGAAATGATAAAATCTGCTGTTTTAGAAACAGCCCAGGGCGGAAAATGTGGACGAATCGGGATCGTATTTTTTATTTTACAAAAAGAAAAAAGATTTTACACATAAATATTCACAGTAATATAATGTCTGATGGACACCACTCACGCGCTCATTGTACGCGTCCAGTTCGCGTGAAACGTCTCTATTGCTGAACTTCTTCAGAAGCGCGTGAAGCTTAATATTTGCGTCCTTTTTTCACAGAAACACGCGCGCGTTTTCAGATAAAGGTGATTGGTCAGGGTCCTCCTCTACGATCCCTCGCTGTCCGCCGTGTGGAGCATCAGCGCCGGGTTCGCTTTGTGTTTCTTCAGCAGCTGTGTGATCTTCTCGTCATCTGAGTTCGGGTCTAAAGGTTTGTTATAATCGTCGTCATCTTCCTCGTTTTCTGAAGATCCCTTCAGCCTTTCGGTCTCCGAGTCCTGCTTCTTCTTAGCTGAAGCCATTTCTGCCGCGTGCCGTTTCCTCCACTTCGTCCTGCGGTTCTGAAACCAGACCTGTCCAAATAAAATACCATACAGTCATTAAAAATGCAAAATTGCTCAAATAGAACACCATAGAAATATCAATAATTCAAACCCGATCCAATAAAACACCATAAAGTAATGAATAACTCAGAATTGCTCAAATACAACATCATAAACTAATAAAAATTCTAAGCTGATCCAATAAAACACCATACAGTAATTGATAACCCAGAATTGCCCAAATACAACATCATAAACTAATAAAAATGTAGAAATTATCCAAAAAAACATCATATAGTAAAACCCAGAATTGCCCAAATTGCTACAAATACAGAATTGCATAAATACATTTGGAACTGCTCAAACACAACACCATAAAAGTATAAAAAAAATCCAGACCTAATCCAATAAATCACCATACAGTAATTGATAACCCAGAATTGCCCAAATAGCTACAAATACCTACAGAATTGCTCAAATAATAGTAACCAAGGCCTAATCCAATAAAACACCATACAGTTATTAATAATGCAGAATTGCTCAAACACAACACCATAGAAAAATTTATAATTCAGACCTGATCCAATGAAACACCATACTAATAATGGATAACCCAGAATTGCTCAAATAAAACATCATAAAATAATAAGAATTCAGATATGATACTGTAAACATCACGCAGTTATCAATAACACAGGATAGCTCCAACACAACACCAAAAAAGTTTAAAAAAATAATCCAGACCTGATCCAATAAAACACCATACAGTAATTGATAACCTAGAGTTGCTCCAATACAATACCATAAAATAATACCGATTCAGACCCGATCCAAAGAAACAGCATACAGTAATTAATAATCCAGAATTTCTCAAACACAACAACATAAACAAAAAAATCAGACCTGATCCAATGAAACACCATAAAGTTATTAATACTCCAGAATTTCTCAAATAGCTAAATATACGTACAGAATTGCCCAGATAGGTATTGCTTAAATACCTACAGAATTGCTCAAATAATAAAAACCAAGGCCTGATCCAATAAAACACCATACACTAATAATAGTCCAGAATTGCTCAAATAATTACAACGCAACAGAAATATTAATAACCCAGACCTAATCCAATAAAAAACATACAGTTATAAATAAACTAGAAAAGTTCAAATAATATACCATACAGTTATTTATAGTCAAGACATGTTCAATTAAAACGCCCTAAAGTTATTAATACTCCAGACCGCATAAAAAAACTACATTTGATTATTATTATGAATAATAATAGCAAGTTATAATACTAGTAATAAACCAAGTACTCAGATACAATTTAAATGTATAGTATTGAAGATTAATAAATATTATCTGCATATATTTTGATCGAATTAGAGCATAAATTTACAATAACTTTATATATAACAATCCAGAATGAAAGTAATTATTACCAGTAATTGTTCTAGATTGTTTGCATCAAAAACAATCAATATTATAATCAGAACAACAATTATAATTGTAAATAATAATAATAAATAAATTATTAAATACTGCTAATATATAATAACGTAATAAAATTGTGTTATTTTTTTCGTACGTAAATAATGTATATGTATGAACTATTATTTATATACAATTGGCTAGATGCATTAATTAATGTCATTATTTTCAACAGCAGCTGTTTTTTCTATATTTATTTTTTTTTTTTCGTTGTAGTTTTGTAGTTTTCGCGCTTGGAAATAATCAAAAATAAAGTTGTTATTCGACATTAATCACTAATGTTTGATTCGTCATCAGTTGTAGGCCCTAGTAGCCCTAGCTCCTGTTAACTGTTAACTTATATCTGTATTAGTAACTGTTCTGATGATAACTGAACTAATAAATATAGGTTCGTGCGCGTGTGTAGTGCTTTTCCTCACCTTCACTTGGCTTTCGGTCATTCCTAAAGAGTAGGCCAGGCGCGCGCGCTCCGGTCCCGCTAAATACTTGGTCTGTTCAAAAGTCTTTTCCAGAGCGAAAATCTGCTGTCCTGAAAACGTGGGTCGAGTATGCTTCCTCTTCCCGTCTTTATCCAGCAGCACAGAGTTCTGATCTGAAGAAAATATAAAAAAAAGAACATTAACTTCACACCAACACAGATAAATCAGATAAATCTTGTTTCTGATTTTAATAAGCAATATAATAAATGCAGAAAGCCCTGCATGTTTTTTTAAAATACAATTACATGAACCGCACAAAGTTATTCATATACGAAGTTATTTGAGCTGTAATTACTGTAATGAACTACATTTTTTCTGAACTTGTGGAGGTGAAGCTGTATGTGGTGGGAAACGTGCTCTCATAAATCAGGTATTAGCGGGTCAGACAGAGCGACAGTGTGTCAAAAGCCTTCAAACAATAAACCAAACTAAAAATAATAAATTATCATTTTATTACTACTATTTATATACGGTATTATTTTAAGGTACCTTTTTGTATAGGATTGAGCATACTCTGAAACGATTGTGAATGAAAGTTTCTCTTATATATTAAATTAAAGACTGCTAAAGATTTAAAAATAATTTTAAAATAAAATTAATCCACTTAATATTAACAAAACCACTTATTCTACTTTAAAACGCGAAAATTCTTCAAGCACAGCAATTACAGGATCAATATTAAGCCATATCGGCCTCTGACATACATGCAGTGTGGTCATCACATTATATTTAGAACATCTGACACCTTATAAAAACTATACCATATAAACATATATATAATTTATATTTGTTTATATGCGTACATATACAGACAGTAGGATTGCCTTAACGCCACTAATACTAATATTGGATACTGGATCCAATATTATACTGGATCCTTCAAATTTTGTATCTATCTATATTGTGTGTTTATGCAATGTATAATTATATTATCATGCTGTTTTAGTAGAATTATGTTGCTGATATAGTTTCGATTAATTAATACATGTATGATAAATTTGTTAGTGAGCTACGACAAGTCATGAAGACACCTGATACACCCGCTTGAGGTTTACAGAAGGTTTACATTAAATTACAGTAATTTATAGTAAATTGAGTCATGAACCAATTTTACTCAAGTTAAAATTTTTAGAAGCATAATAATAATACTTACGTGGTGAGCACGTGAACCTGGCATCCCTCCAGTGCGGGCTCTGGACCATACCAGGCCAGAAGATGGGGGTCCTGGGGGGCAGCTCGGTCAAAGGTTTCGGGTAGCGGCCCACGGCCACGGCTGCCGCCGCCGCCGCCGCCGCTCCGGGGCTGAAGTAAAGGCCGTGGGGCGGAGGGGGGCTCAGGCTGCTGAAGCGGGGCAGTCCGGAGAGCAGACCGGCCGGAGAGGAGGCTGCGGGCACCGTGGAGGAGGAGGAGGGCGACGTGGAGACCACGCAGGGCCGGCTGAGGATGTCGTTTATCCCGTGCGGAGTGGCAATTCCGCACTGAGCGGCTGACGGGGGTCCCGTTGGGGTCTTAGAGCCCGGAGAGGAGGCAGGGAGGCCGCCCGGGTTGGGGGAGGCCGAGGTGGGCGAGGCTGAGGAGGAGGATGAGGAAGAGGGCAGGGGGTAGGAGGGGTACAGTGGAGCCTTCAGCTCGGTCATGGTGTGCAGGGCGGCCAGGGGAGGGGGGCCGAGGAGGAAGGAGCTCTGACGGGACCCGTCCATCTGACCCACGGCGAGCATAACCACTAAAAAACTCGGCCACAAAAATTAAACAAAAAAAGAAGAAAAAAAAGTAAGAAATCTGGGGCAAACTAAAATAAAAAATAAAAATCGAGGATTTTTGCAGAAATATTTCTTCAGGTTTTGCAGAGAGTAAAGCAAAAGAGGACTGATGATAGGAGGCTGTTCTGCATCAAAGATGACTCTGTAGGACAGTAGTACTAATAATAAAATAAGACGATGGTAAAATAAAACTTTTTGCGGCGGAAAAAGTAAAAATAAAAAAAACAGGTAAAATTAAAAAATAGGCTTTGGTTTAAAATTCCCAGTCAGTCAGTGATTCAATCAATCAGAGCTCCGCGTCGTAATCATCCTCACAGGCGAAATCCCGACCGCTCGTTAAAACGCTGCTCATCGTGAAGATGCGGCATTCTTCTTTTACTCGCGATTCAGATGGACAGATTGAGGGTGCGAGAGTGCGTGCGAGAGTGTGTGAGAGTGAGAGAGAGCCGCCCGAATACAAACGCTGCCATTCAGCGCTTTGAAATCTATAAATAAAAGCGCAGTCAGTCTCGGCGGTCAACACGGAGAGCCGCGAGATAATAAACCGTTTTCATCAACCCGCGTCTTTTTGCTGCGAAACTCCAAACTTTGGTGGATGTGGCTGAGAAAGTGGAGCCGCTCGCCGGCGCGCGATTGGACGAAAGCGAGCCGTGACGTGGACTGGGGCAGAACTGAAGAACACCCCTCATACACCCACTATACCACCCCCCCCCTCCTACAACCTCAGCACTGCCTTCATTGGTTCTCTATATTCACCGCTTTCATTTGCACATTAAACAGAGCTGCCGCCCACTATTACACATAAAACAGGCGCGCGATTGACCGAGTTCATCCGGGAGCTTAGTTAAGAGGATCGGCCGGCATCTGCTCATCAACCGAGCTGATTTTCTTACCTTTTTACAGGTGGGATAAACAACCCAGAAAGCTGTAAATAAATATTTATCTATTACCATTTTTGTTTTCATCTAAAAGCATACAGTCTAATATGGTCATATTCACATTTTTCAAACAAACAAATAAACAAACAAAAAAATCAGCTGGTTGGGTTTTTTGTTTGTTTGTTTTGTGCATTTGTATAAATAAGCACACATTTCAGTGTTTCTGTATTTTCAGTCAGTTATAGCTTAAGAAAACTCCACCCCCTCCAGCGCGCTACTTCATCCAAAGGCTGTTATGAGGTTTAAATGAAGCGCATAGAAATGTCTACAAATGTCTGCTTTTCCAGCGACCCGTAAATAAAATGTTAACATTTATACTAGTGCCTATATATACATTACATTTACCAGCGCTAAATCAACAATTATAGGGTAAAAGTTGATGACTTTTAGTGTTATTTTATGACTAATAGTGTTATGATTAGCAGCTGTGTGTCATAGCACATTTTATTAACTTATTAACTTGACCATTTTTTTGCAATGTTGAATAAATGTGAACGTGTATGTTTTGTGCACGTCACATTTTAGTTGTTTATTTGTTTATTTAGTTTAGTTTAGGTGTCTTTTCTGAACACATATATTTGTGGTTATTTTAACCAACTGCTGACCATTACGCACGTTTGTATTTATTTTAATAATACACTGTTCGAGGAAAAGAATCCTATGACTTAAATAATAAAAAAAAGATTTTCTGAAAGATTAAATCAGTAGAAAAATTTATATTAACCCTGTGTGGCATGGATTTTATTCTAGCCCAGCTTAATGTAAAGAAATTGTAGAGAAAGTGCTTTAATTGTGATGCTCGCTCGATTTAATTTACGAATTACTTTTATACTAAATTGCTTTCGGGAAGCTCAGACATCGTACCCTAAAATGTCCTGACATTTACACATACTTAATTTAGAAGTAGTTTAGGGGGAAAAAAATCAGAAAAAAATATTGACATTGTGAAACGTGTTAATTAAACTACTTTTATTTGTAGATAATTTAATTTCGCAGTTTTGTTTATTACAGATGTGACTAATAGTATGCAAACAGACTTTTAACGTGCAATTATTTATTTTACTATTCTTTGATTTGCAATAAGAAAAATATTGTTTGACGTCAGGACAAATAAAAGTCTAAGCCGTAAAATAAGCTTAATCATATTTAAGAAGCAGTAATCGGGAAAAAGGGTAGAAAGATTGTAGTTTATTTAACTGTCCGACAGTTAAAACTGCGCCCGACAGATCAACATGCCTGATTATCTGCGACACTTTACCGCCCTCTGGTGGCAGGACGCTGGTCAGTGCCCCAGAAGGAATAAAAACAAAAAATATATTTCCAAACATTAATAGGAAATAGTTCGTTAATTATTTATGCACCGTATCATAGCCAATATCACGAGCAATAGTAAACAATAAATAAGGAAGTAAAACAGTTTCGCTAGATATTGACATTTAAAAGTCTTTTAATTTCTAGCAACATTTGTGCCTTGGATTAGTGCATGTGAATTGTTCTGCCTCTAAATTAAATACACATAAAAACAATTTTTTTTTTTTTGCATGTTCCTGATCATCAAACAAATTTAACAAATCTAAATATTAGTCAAAAACAACACAAGTAAACACAACACAAAATGCAGTTTTTAAATAAAGGGTTTCATGTCATTCAAACCTTCATCACCTACAAAATAAAAAATCGGCAAACACTTTTCACATCACACCACTGTAATACAAAGGCAAACAAATTTACATTCAATAATTTAACACAAAAAAAGTTCAGTGCTACACATCCAAATTCAAAGGATTTTAAATTTTAAAATATTGCGACCCTATGATTGTCAGACAGGAGACAGGAGACACCAGAGCTTTAGGAATACGTATTTTCTGAGAACTAAAAAAAGTAAATATATATATATATATATATATATATATATATATATATATATATATATATAATTATGTTCCGTAGAATCCTAATCCAATTTTTAACTCAAATCACGATAAATTATTGTGATTAAAAATATTGTAGTGAAGCTGAGGTGAATTTAGTAAAAAGCTTTATTAAAACGCTAGTTATATAGCTTTTAAACTCAGTGCTCTGGCTGTAACTCCAGCATCAGTTCACCAACCAATCAGCTCACAGTAGTAGCAGTGATGCTAGCATCTCTGTGGTCCAAAAACGTTTGCTGTACAACAATGGAAGTTTACAGTTACATTTTATTTTCTTTTTTAGCGAAATATTTTATTCTAATTTCTTAATTAAAGTAATATAGTGGACAAGTCGTTAGATAGTATTTATATTTTAAGTTTTTAGCCGTTTAGCTTCATTCACCCCCATTCATTTTGGACTCACTCGCTGGCGCCCTCTAGCGGTGAGCAATTATTTTCTGATAAAACTGGTGGAGATGGGAGTGGGCGGGCTCTCTGTAAACCGGCTCTGTGGCGTCACAGCTGCGGCCACGCTCCCATTAGTAGCCCGGCCTGTTGTGTAACTGGAGGTTTGTAGCGTTTTAGCATTTCTGCGGTTTATATGAGGATAATATGTAACAGGACTTCGTGCTTCGTGGAAGAGAATACAGACCTTTAACAGCAATAACTGGATAATACCCTGTACAGTGCAGCTTCCAGCAAATACAGTGAAAAAAGTAAGTAGCAGAGCTAACAAACACCACTAACCGAACCAAGCAGCAAACACTGCACTAACTAGCTGGATTAAAATCACTCGTAAACTCTTATGAGGCTGAAGTTAGTTTAGTCTTATTCAGATTTTCCGGTCCACCTTAAAAAGTTGAAATACCAATGATTTGCCATAAGAGAGCGGGGATTGGACCGAGCAAAACCAGTTTGGCATTTCACTTTAAGGAATATACAGTTAGAATAAATAGCTGATTCTGTGTATTTCCAGTTACTCTAACTCCAGATTATTGACAAATCTATGGAGATTGACACCAAATTATAAACATAGAACTACTGGATTATGAATAGCCTAAAAACAAGGAATTTTACTGTACTGTACCATTTGTTTTATGTCCATCTAAACTTGTCATTCTGACCAAACTGTTCAGGCTATTCACAGTCTATTTGGTTTGCTTTCATAAAGTGGTGTCTTCAATAGAATAGTTGATAATACACACAGTACTGAAACTTTTCAAAAACAGACATGCACTACACACCCCATACCTGCTACTGCTATACTATACTGCTATATACCTGCACTGCATTACTCACTATAACTTCTCATAAAACTGTGAACTTTAAGAACTTTACGCATTAATTCACTTTACCAGCCTGTAACATATTAATGGTACAGTAATATTTCTAGTTCTTTTGGCTAGTTTTATTTTCATAATATGATGTCATTCAATTCAATTCAATCACTGTTTGAAAATCTGGAGTTATGGCAACTGCATGGAAACCCATTCCCACCATCTAAAAAAAATATATAATCCTGCACATTTTTTATTTATTATTATTATTATTGTGTAAACTTCTATCTAATTATTTTGAGATACTAAGTCATTATTTTAAGATGCAATACAAAGAAATGTATTCTTAATGTATGTTCCTTAAATGATAAACTCGTCTTGCTCGACCCAATCCTGCTCTCTGCTGGCGAATCATTGATGTTTCCACTTTTTAAGGTGGACTGAATAATCTGAATAAGAATTTGGCAAATAAGAAACTATCTAAACTCCTTCAGCAGGAGTTTCAGTGTTTAAATACGGTTGTATTTATTCTCATACACTTGGCAGGTCTGAATGCTGTTAAAATAGTTTGTGCATATTTATTAATAAGCCTATCATCTATGCCAGGGGTCACCAATCCAGTCCAGAAAGGGCCGCTGTGGTTGCGGGTTTTCATTCCAACCAGGCACGGGCACACCCTCTATGGGTGGCCACCTGTTTGGGGACTGAGACTGAGGCTGATTGAACAGGTGGAATCAGGTGTGCCACAGCTTTGTTGTAATGAAAGCCTGCACCCACACCGGCCCAATGTGGACAAGATTGGTGACCCCTGATCTATGCTGAATAAAAAAAAAATAATAACATTAGTGTATATTAATAGCAGAACAACACATGATTGGGTTTACAACACATGAAAGTGTTTGTTGTAAACCATTTTTAAAAGTTAGATGTAAGGAAAAAAAAGTTTTCTTTTGTTTTTAACACTAATTTCCAGAGAAGTCCAGTTGCTTAAACTTAATTCAGACGTGGTTTATAAATAATGATCTGCTCTACACTGTTTTCTACAGGCGGATGGGAAGACAGCAAGTTAAGGTGGTAAACATCTGTTCATAGCTCTTAGATCCTGAGCCTAAATAAATATTACTACTTAAAATACATTAAAAAACAGCTTGTTTAAAAAGAAAATAATGCTGTTTTTGCTTATTAACTTATTACTTTGATGATAATTCTTTATTCAGCCAGTTCGTAATCACAATACAAAAACGCTACAAACATTGACAGAAAAAAACAAATCACCAACATCAACATAAATAATTTTATTATTATTATTATTATTATTATTATTATTATTATAAAATAATGAGGACAGTTTTAGATAAATTAAACAATGTACAATGAGCTTATATATTAGGTCTACATAACCCAGTGGAATACCCCTTAAAACTTTTCAGAAAATATATGTTCTACCCATTAAATCATTTTCTTGCATTATAATTAGATGACTGGGGTTGTAGCCCACCTCTGTTCTCCCACAGCATTCCCAAATACAGCGCTTTTAGCCGATGCTGAACAGGCTTATAGTGCTAGTGATAGGGGCGAAGAAATCAATATTTTTACACCATTAACAAGCTGAAACTAGCTCCATACTTCATTGGTAGAATTCTGAGGACCCTGATATTTAAAAAGAGGCACTAAGAGCTTTGAAAGTGCACAGATAATTTATTTTTAAAAAACTGGTCAAAGTTTCAAAAGATGTAAGATAACAGGTTTCTTTTGCTTTGAACTAGATTATATTAAGTTTTATGATAAAAGATTCATTAGAATGAAAGGGAGGGTTATAAAAAATACTAAGAATATGATTACTTTTAAGGGGAATGTCCTTACTAATTTCTTTTTTTTAAATATCTATCCAAAAATGGTGAATTCTTTATTCAGCCAGTTCGTAATCACATAATACAAAAACACTACAAACATTGACAGAAAAAACACAGATCATCAACATAAATAATTTAATTTGTGTTGAAATACATTGGATCCATGGGAAATACAAGTAAGTACAAGTAAATCCATTGAATTTACTTCAATTTTCTAAATGTAATTTATCAGCAGCAGCTATGCATAATGGTCTTGTCTGCACAGAAATTCCATGTTTCATGTGACTTTATTGAGGTCCACGCCTTCTTCTTCTTCTCCTCCTCCTCCTTCTTGTCTTATTCTCTGTTTTATATGTGGGGGGTGCAGGAAATGAGGTGATGATCATCAGTGATGTTCCTCCTGAAAATACCCTCAGTGAAGATGAGTGAGCAGCCGTGCCTGTACCATCCAGAACCTGTGCAGCAGTTACACACACAGGTATGTTGGTGCTTATGAGCAGCAATGGTGCTGAAAATTTAACCCCTTAACAGACAAGTGTAGATGATACAAATCTCTTTTTCTCTGTAGTAAAACAGGTTATTCACATTCTGAAAATGTGAGGGCTATGAAATATCCTACAGGACACTTTAGTGCTGTACGATATGACAATACCTTCTATCATCTCTATCGTTTCTACAGTAATTTCATCAATTATTCTTGCAAATATGTAAAGTAGGCTACGATGAAATGTATGGGCGTGGTCACTTTGCATAAACTGGGTTTATATAAGTGATAATAAAGTAATCTTCACAAAAAAAAGCTCCATAATGTGGTTTTGCGACGTGACGCTGCTTTACGTTATTTAAATTAATGAGAGCTGAACAATGGAGACGCATTGTTCTTTTAAAAAAATTGCTATATATATATATATATATATATATATATATTATATATATTGCTGCACTAAAAGGTAGTAATTCTCATTTGTGAAAGTTGGATTTATTGTCACTTTGAAATAAAGTTTGAAAAAAGTAAGCAATGATATTATTTTGTCATATTTTTTGAAGAATAACTGAAAACATACTTAAATGTGGTATATCAAGATATATATCGTTATCGTCATATGAAAAATCCATATCATGATATATATGATTATTCCCATATCGCCCAACACTAGGACACTTGGAGAAGCTGCCTGTTCTCTCTCTACTCCACCTAATAAAATAAAATTTAAAAAATCCAGATCATGATTAAAAATAGATATAAACTCTAAACAACCGTAATGAAACAAAAGGTTTGAAGGACATAAAATATTTGATGTGTATTCAGGAAAATATTGATTTTAAAATTCAATACAGTTCAGGAAAGCTTTAGGTGTATTAGTTATATTTTAACAGTTTGCAGATTTACTTCATATTTGTAAAATATTTTCTACATTAAACTTACAATTATAATTTTTCATAATTTTTATCAAACATGAAACCAATATCGTGAAGATATTGGCATGTAATCAGGCTGAAATTTGAGTAAAATGCGTGCCTGTTAAGGGGTTAAGAAGGGTAAATAAACATAGGCATAAAAAAAACATAAATTACTGTAGGGTAATTTACCCCAGTATAACTGTACATAAGACAAACTGACAAAAAACAGGACATTTTTCATTTTTTTTTTTTTTTCATTTTAGATCCACACTTGAAAGAAGCCTCATTTACAGGTGGTAAGAATAAAAATAATAATTCGCTTTTTTTCTGTTGAATCTCATGTTACAGGAGATGCTGCTATTGGAGAGGGTATTACTTGTGGATTTTGTATACATATATAAATCAATGTGCATGGAAGAGCTGAAATCTGCTGTGAAATAGACTTAGATTGTAGTTAAATATGGTAACAAGTACAAACTTTTGTTGAATATTCCACCACTGTTCTCTCCCAGCATCCCCAAATACAGCATCCCCAATGCTAGTGATAAGGGCATAGAGTTACCCATACCAATAAATCATTATTTTTACATCATTAACAGTGTGAGGGAGATCTCACTAGGAGGGCTAGTACGTTTTGGATAAGCTGCAAACACTCCCGTATGTCGGTCAGGACATAGAAGACAGAGAGGCATAGGATGGTTTAGGTGGCTTTATGGATTTGGCAATTAGCAGTAGTATTACTTTGAGTCTGCAATAACAGAGAAAATACATAACAATATATATTATATATTACAATAAGAGCAATTACAACACAATTGTACAAGTAGAACAAAACACTATAATTTCACTGCATAGCATTCCTATACACTGCATGCTCTAAACAAAATAATAGGGAGTTAGCACCACCTTATGGGCAAAGAAGGTAAAGGCAATGACTCTGCAATTTAAC
This sequence comes from Astyanax mexicanus, assembly GCF_023375975.1. Taxonomy (NCBI): domain Eukaryota; kingdom Metazoa; phylum Chordata; class Actinopteri; order Characiformes; family Acestrorhamphidae; genus Astyanax; species Astyanax mexicanus. The sequence goes on along the minus strand of NC_064424.1, from coordinate 2,610,867 downwards.
TGACTCCGGAAATTTCCACATACAACACTGTTAACCAGCTCAACTACACCATAAATAATTCAGTATGCAACACAGTATCACAAATATTAAGGAATAACATTAAACATACACATATATGCAGGTAACTATACAAATATACTACTTAACTTTTAATCCTATGAGCTGTAAAAAATAGTAGCTAACTAACTAACAGGAATTAAACTAGTAGCTGATAAAGGAAAAAGTCCAGCTTACTTTGTGTCACAGACTCAAACTGCAAATCGCCAAAGTCCACACTCAAACAACTCAGGAACTGTAAGGCTTCTTAGGAGGAATGGAGGAACATGTCTGCCTAGTTCCTTTCTCCACTGCACATTGTTGCATGACCTACTTTCAGCCAAAGCCCTGATTGGCTGAAGGGCTTAATTACTGGACCAATCAGAAGACTCATCAAATGATGGGGTGATTCAGGACCTTTTATACAAACAGTATTTCCACACTTCATTGGTAGAAAAAAACACTTTTAATACACAAAGTACCGTCAGCTAGTTCTCCAGTTGCTGCCCTCTTAAAATTAAGGCACGATAAGTCGAATTATGAGCAGAAATAATAGGTAGAATATGGGAACAGATTGTTAAATTAAATCTGTGAAAATGCGAGAATTACAGCTGTTGCTATAAAAGCCACCAAACAACAAATGCCAAAGTTTTAGTTTTTTTAATCAACATTTTATTTAACATTTTATAATTAGTACAAGTTACAAAGCCTGCTCAAAATACACAGTAGTAAATATCACAGAGTAAAGAGAACAGGGAAAAGAAAATTACAGTATGTTATAATTTTTTTTAAGCAATTCATGCCAGAGTAAATCGATTTGTTACCATTTCTGATACTGTAGTTGCAGCTTCTGTAAAAATACAGTGAGTCTATTTTTTTTATTGTGTTTACAAATTCTCCGTTTTTGGGAAGATATATTTTGAAAATTAGTAAGGACATTCCCCTTAAAAGTCATAATTCTTTATATTTCAATAACTCTCCATTTCATTCTAACGAATCTTTTATCATGAAAATTAATATAATCAAGCTAAAAGCAAAAGAAAACCTGTTATCTTACATCTTTTAATTCTCACTTTTTAATATCAGGGTCCTCAGAATTCTACCAATGAAGTGTGGAGCTACTTTTAACTTGTTAATGGTGTAAAAATAGTGATTTCTTCGCCCCTATCACTAGCACTATAAGCCTGTTGAGAGCATTAGCTAAAAGCGCTGTATTTGAGAATGCTGTGGGAGAACAGAGGTGGGTTATTCTACAAACATTTGAACGTGTGATCATGTTTCACTACAACCCCAGTCATCTAATTATAATGCAAGAAAATGATTTAATGGGTAGAACATGTATCTGAAAAGTTTTAAGGGGTATTCCACTGGGGTATGTAGAACTAATACATAAGCTCATTGGACATTGTTTAATTTATCTAATGTTGTCCTCATTCTTTTATTATAATAATAATAAGAACTCTTATTCTTTTGTTGGAAAGCAGTTGCTAGGGTTAGATAAACTATGAGCTCTTAATGCTGTGTGATTTTGGTGTTTAAGCAATGCAACGGAACAGTGAGCATTTCATGCAGCTTGCCATCAGCTGCCAGAGCCCTGAGAGAGCACTGTTGGCTTTGATCTCTCTCTCTCTGGGTGGGTAGAGTAGATGGTGCTCTTTCCCCTCATCACTCCCAGGGTGATGTGGATGTGGATCCTGTAAACTAGTCTGACTGCTAATTTGACCCATGTTAGTCATTTCTATTTTATCTTATAAAACAGTGAATCTAATAATAATTGTTTGGATAACTAGACATTTGCACAGTATCCCAAAATACCTCTTAAAAAAATAAATAAATATATATATATATATATATATATATATGGGTCAATGACGTATAAGGATTTTCAACATGTATTCCTTTCTGTATTTTAATTTGTTTTAACATAAAGGTCCCAAAGTAGTAGTTTCCTGATGGTCGCACCACATGATATTCTATAAAATGGAGACTATCGGACAAATTTTGCTTGTATATTATGATGGAAGTAAAATTACAAATGCTTTGCAATTTTGCACAGGACTAAAAAACACTTTGAAAATAATGTCGAAAAGGGCAAAAAAAAATAATAATAATAATTTTCAAAACAATGGTCATGGTGGGACGGTCGCATCACATGATATTTTGACACTTTAAATAGCCAAAACTTTCTGATGAACTAATTATTTTTAATAAGTTAAAGTAAGTACAAATGTGGGAGAGAGACTACATATCTATGACAACTTTTTATGTTTTTAAACCTTTTTTTAATTTTAGATTGGAGGAATTTAAGGTGTTACAACAGTCCCTGATCCCCCCCTAAATCTGTCTAATATATTAATTTTAACTTTGTTGGGTTTATTTCATCCTAAAAGTTAAAATAATATTTGTAGATGTATATTATATACTTTCTATAATAGTGCTATCACAAAATCTGTACACTTACCTTCAGGAAATTTACAGAAAGCCGTTTTTTTTTTTTTTTTTTTTTAAAACAGGAAACTCCAGTCTTACAAAGCGTTTTGTAGGAGAGGTAGACCATTAAGTCCCTTCAGCTTCTTGTTTTCTTGTGAAAACCATTCTTTTCTGTGTTGCAGGCAGAGCGATGGGCTGTTCCTTTCTACTTGGAGAAATGTCTTGCTTGGTGGGAGTACTGGAACTGCAACTACAGGACACTACAGGACTGTCCACACCAAGACAGCAGAGAAACAATGTGGCTTGTATTTTCTTTTTCATGTTTTATATTTTTATACTCAATGGGACACAATTGCACGTAGTATTTATCTTTTTAATACTATCTTATCTCCTGCTTTTCTTTTCGTTTTTGAAGCTTTAACCCTTGTGTGGTGTTCATATTTTTGTTACTCGTTTACTTTGTTACTTGTATTTAATTCAGCAAAATTAAGCAATTTTACATTAAAATGCTTTACACATGCTCGCTTCACCTAAATTGCAAGCAATATAAACAGCTTACATGGTTAATATTTGCCCTTTACCTTTCTTATGTTACATTTCTTTTAAAAAGTGCTACTCTTTTTTTATTAGTTTTTAATAAAATGTAAAAGAAAATGAATTAAACTCAAGATATGAGTAGAAAATTTGTTTAGTTTCAAATTTACAAATGAAGCAATGTTTATTAGCCCTTGGCCAAACATACTGTATGTAATATAAATAAATGTGTTGATGAAAAATGAAAACGGGTCCCACAGACCCGAACACCACACAAGGGTTAAGGGGAATCCAGACTCTCTGATCAGGACAGAATATGTGTGCTTCCCTAACTGAGAACATAAGAAGATGCTTTTTGAGGCTTTTGACAAGTTTCTGATCCATTCTGTGAGTGAAACCTTTTCTTCTTTTTTTTAAATGTAAGTGATGTATTTTACATACATATAGGCCTGTCACGATGACACGTTTTTGAGTGGATGATATATTGCCCAGAAATAATTTTGATGAACAATATTGTTATTTAAGAACATTTATGCCACCAAAATAACTGTAATTTAAGCATATTAGCTACTAATACAATTACATAGTTAAGAGTAATTATTTTGTTTAAACATTCAAATTTAAATACTATTTTTTTTTTATGTTTTATTTTATTTATTCCTTTTTTACAATGGCAGCCTGGAAAGATGCAGAAAGACTCTTAAAAAAAACACACACAAATGCACAACAAGTACAGCAGACAATGTTTGATTCATTTGATTAAGCAGCACAAAAAAAAAGTTTTTGAACCTGTTCAACCTTAATAATAATATTTTGTGTCTACATCAAATTCTATTTGAAGGTAAAATATAATTCTTCATACAAAACACGAAGCTTATGTTCTTTTATCTTCAAATAAACTTAGATTTAGATACCAAAGATTAAATATAAAGTTAAGATAAAGTTGAACAGGGTCCACAACTGCTTTATAATACAGGAAAATACAAACATAGAAATAAAATATGATTAATTTTATTAATCACCACAATTACACTAAAGGTCTTGACTGAACAGGTCAAATCTTGTGCCGTGGTTTAGATGATGATCTGTCTGGTGAAAGCCTGGATAGTGATGAACCTGAAAATTCGAACAAATGTCTTATTCTCTGTTTTATATGTGGGGGGTGCAGGAAATGAGGTGATAACTGTCAGTGATGTTCCTCCTAAAAGGACCATCAGTGAAGATGAGCGAGCAGCCGTTCCTGGACCATCCAGAACCTGTGCAGCAGTTACACGTACAGGTATGTGCTGGTTATGAGCAGCAATGGTGTTAGAAGTTTAAGGGGGGTAAATAAAAATAGGCATAAATACACATCAATTACTGTAAGGTAATTTACCCCAGCTTAACTGTACACGAACCAGGAAGGAGTGCCAGTTTTGCATCTGTTATACTCATGAAGTTCGCTTTACAATTACATTATTCTTAGTGCTAAATGCAATGATCAACATTTACGCATTGACTGTAGCCAGATCTTGTAGTAGAGGTGGATTTAAGCTGGATGACTGGGTGTAAAAGTGTATTAGGAAGTTAAAGAAAGACCTGACTCTCTTTTCTGAGCTGTTTTTAATACAGGTATTACTACAGAGCATCACTCCACCAAATCAAGATAAAAGATGATGATTATTCAGGCCACATCAAATGTAAGATGTTTGACGCGCTCACTCACACTCTCTCGCTCTCTCTTACTCTCTCCCTCACTCCCACAGTCTCTCGCTAGCTCTCTCTCCCCCTCGCTCCCACAGTCTCTCGCTAGCTCTCTCTCCCCCTCGCTCCCACATTCTCTCGCTAGCTCTCTCTCTCCCTCAGTCACACTAGCTCTCCCTTGCTCGCAAGCTCTCTCTCTCCCCCCCTCGCTCCCACAGTCTCTCACTAGCTCTCTCTCCCCCTCGCTTCCACAGTCTCTCACTAGCTCTCTCTCCCCCTCGCTCCCACAGTCTCTCACTAGCTCTCTCTCCCTCGCTCCCACAGTCTCTCACTAGCTCTCTCTCCCCCTCGCTCCCACAGTCTCTCACTAGCTCTCTCTCCCCCTCGCTTCCACAGTCTCTCGCTAGCTCTCTCTCCCCCTCGCTCCCACAGTCTCTCGCTAGCTCTCTCTCCCTCCCTCGCTCCCACAGTCTCTCGCTAGCTCTCTCTCCCCCTCGCTCCCACAGTCTCTCACTAGCTCTCTCTCCCCCTCGCTCCCACAGTCTCTCACTAGCTCTCTCTCCCCCTCGCTCCCACAGTCTCTCACTAGCTCTCTCTCCCCCTCGCTCCCACAGTCTCTCACTAGCTCTCTCTCCCCCTCGCTCCCACAGTCTCTCACTAGCTCTCTCTCTCCCTCGCTTCCACAGTCTCTCGCTAGCTCTCTCTCCCTCGCTCCCACAGTCTCTCACTAGCTCTCTCTCCCCCTCGCTCCCACAGTCTCTCACTAGCTCTCTCTCTCCCTCGCTTCCACAGTCTCTCGCTAGCTCTCTCTCCCCCTCGCTCCCACAGTCTCTCGCTAGCTCTCTCTCCCCCTCGCTCCCACAGTCTCTCGCTAGCTCTCTCTCCCCCTCGCTCCCACAGTCTCTCGCTAGCTCTCTCTCCCTCCCTCGCTCCCACAGTCTCTCGCTAGCTCTCTCTCCCCCTCGCTCCCACAGTCTCTCACTAGCTCTCTCTCCCCCTCGCTCCCACAGTCTCTCACTAGCTCTCTCTCCCCCTCGCTCCCACAGTCTCTCACTAGCTCTCTCTCTCCCTCGCTTCCACAGTCTCTCGCTAGCTCTCTCTCCCCCTCGCTCCCACAGTCTCTCGCTAGCTCTCTCTCCCCCTCGCTCCCACAGTCTCTCACTAGCTCTCTCTCCCCCTCGCTCCCACAGTCTCTCGCTAGCTCTCTCTCCCCCTCGCTCCCACAGTCTCTCGCTAGCTCTCTCTCCCCCTCGCTCCCACAGTCTCTCGCTAGCTCTCTCTCTCCCTCGCTTCCACAGTCTCCCGCTAGCTCTCTCTCCCCCTCGCTCCCACAGTCTCCCGCTAGCTCTCTCTCCCCCTCGCTCCCACAGTCTCTCGCTAGCTCTCTCTCCCCCTCGCTCCCACAGTCTCTCGCTAGCTCTCTCTCCCCCTCGCTCCCACAGTCTCTCGCTAGCTCTCTCTCCCCCTCGCTCCCACAGTCTCTCGCTAGCTCTCTCTCTCAGTATTGGGAATATCCCGTGCCTGTAAACAGGGAAGAAAAAATATTAGATATTTAGAAACATGCCAAGTGCTTTTAAAATACTATAAAGGAGCTTTTGACTCTAAATTGCAAAAATAGTCAGTGTGATGCATCTCATTTCAGAGGTGGATGATTCTATATCGATTCTAAAGTTATAAAAGTGGATTTTCTAGATGCTAGCTAGCTAACTGAAAAACATAATGTAATAAAACATTTATCTATACATAAAGCACTTTGTGTATCTTTACTGCTTGTAATAACACTATAATCTGTAGCAGCTAAAGCCCTTTATTTATAAGTGTTATTAAAAGCAGTTAAGATATAAAAGCACTTTAGCTGCTACAGGTATCTTATATCTTAACCACTTTTAATAACACTATATTATCTGCTCTCTCACTTTTCATTGTACATTTTCTAAACATTGTTTTAATAAATCCTAAACAAATATCGCTTTTTATTGTTGTCCTTGTGTTATTTATTTTTTAAGGGTAATTAATAAAATTGTGTACTTAAGTATCAAGTAAGCCACACTGGGAATGGATTTCTGTGGGGTAATTATAGATAAAGCATTTTGACCCGTTTTAAAGTTTCTTTCCTATCTATTGTGTAAAACTATTGTTTTATTTGCTGCTCTTTACTTTTTTTTTTAAAGTTTGAACATGTATTATTATATTAAATATGAGTGAATTATCCGAATTGAAGCATTACCTGTTAGAGGTAAGGAACAGCATTGCACTAAATATTGATAGAATAATTAGTAATAGAGTAACTGCACTAATGATGAAATCTTTTGATGTTTACAGATCTAAAGATGTTTGGTATAAACTAAAATATTAATATTGCATGTTAAATCAATACAAAAACAATTGTCTTCAGTATTTTAGATAGTCATCTCTCAGATTTAGAAATATAAGAAAGAAAATGTCTGGTTAATTTTCTGTATTGTAAAATATAAAATGTGAAATACTAGATATCGTATAACTGTTGATCAGAAATTTGTCAAATGAATGTGTCTTTAAAACTCAAAAAGGTAACAACTGAAACTTGCTAGCTTTTTACTTTTTTATTAGTTAATCTTTTTTCTTATTTAAATTTTTAATTTATTTATTTAGTTTATTTATTATTACTTTACATTTTTTTAATGTTTTGTATTTTCATTCTTGTTTTTAGTTCTATTATTAATTTAATCACTTTTTAACATTTTTAACATTTTACTTTTATTTTACTATTATCTTTTGACTTATTTTATATTTTATACAGTTTTTACTTTTAATGTCATTTATATTTTTCATGGTATTTAAGAATGTTCTGTTTTACATATATATTTTTAATAAATGTTTATTTAAAATTAGTACTTCGTTTATTTTTTATATTTTTTTTAATATTTCTTTTCTTATTATTTCTAAATTATTATTAAATGTGTTCAATGTTTTTTCCAAGTGAAAATAAAGGTTGATTGATTGAACTGTGATTCGTCTGTGTATTATATATTAACGTAAATGTTGATGTTTGTCTGCTTTGATGTAATATGTTGAATTGATTAATAAAATAATTTAAAAAATGAATAAAAAGAGTTAGTACTGAAATATTCTCACGGCTTGTTTGGATTTTTTTTTTGTTTGTTTGTTTCTTTTGGATAATTAAATATGCACCAGGTCAAACTGACCCAGGATCATCATTACTGTTCCTGATGAATGAACATAACAGGAGGGTTAAAATATATAACTTTCTATTATATACTTTATTATATGCATAATATTTTAGAATATTCACACGCAGATCAGCCACAACATTAAAACCAGCTCCGTATATACATATACACACAAGTCAGCCATTACATTATAATCACCTTCTTGTTTCTGATTGTTTCTTTGTAGGTGGTTTTAATATTGTGGCTGAAGCTTTCTTAACCATTACCCTAACAACGTTAATAATAGATTTCTATATTAATCATTTGATTAATTGAAATAATTGTTTTCTTTTTAATAAATAGAGTAAACTAGTGTTAAAGTGTCTATTTAACAGTTGGATTCATTATGGATCATTACAGATACTTTAAAATGCATGTTTAATAATTGCAATAAAGACTCTGAATCATATCATACAACCCAATAAAAATCAAATACTTTAAATACTGTAAATTAGAGCAATAGCTAATAATTATTTTGATACTTGATTAATCTGTCAACAGTTTCTTAATAATTCAACTATTAATCAGATAAAAAGGAAATATATTTATTATTAATATTATTTATTAAATGTATTTGAATAAACACATTCAGATCAGATATGAAAGTTTTTGTTTATTTTATAGGACTGCAAAATCTGTTTTTTTGTATAACCAAATAGACATTTTTTCAAATTTTGGTACCTTATTATTCCAAAATTATACAGTAATATCACTTGATACATATATCTTTAATAATATAGAATTATACATTATTTATATAATATAGAAATGTTTATTAGGATTATTTTTTTTATTTAAATTTGACCAAATATTTAGATCAGATATGAAAGATTTTAAAGAGCTCATTGTAAAGTTTAGTTGGATTGCATTTGGTGGAAGGGTGGCTGTCGTGATGGTGTGTCCATTAAAACACAGGAGGATGAACAGACTTCAACTGATGCAGTTTATTCTCAGAGTCACAGCATATTTCACGATGAGGCAGAGCAGGTGCATGAATGGACAGTTAATGCATGGCTGAGGAAAGGATGGATGGAGGAAAGAAGATGATGTAGGGAGACATAGGGTGAATGGAGAGATTATACAGGATGGTTGTATCTACAGGATGGATGGTTTTATCTACAAATAAACAAAATACAAGGATCAGTAAAACAATACAAATAGTGCAACAAAAGAAACAAACCAAGTGAGCAAACAATAAACCCAATCACAATCAAATTGGACAAGTTAACATAAATGATGTAGTTTATGTAGTTTACCTGCTCCCAGGGAATTTCCAACACTCATGTTGCTGCAATTGTTGCAATAAGGAACACACTAAATAATTATATGTTATTCAAAATATTAGTGTTTACATAAGGAATTAACCCAAGATTAATAATTTGATTAATTGAAATAATTTTGCTTTTTTCAAATAAATAGAGTAAAATAGTGTTAAAAAGCCTATTAAACAGTTGGCTTTATTATGGATCATTTATTACAGATACTTTAAAATGCATTAAGGTGAATAGATAATTGTTTAATAATTGCAATAAAGACTCTGAATTATAACTGTAATGAATTAAAAGGTGTCTACAGATTCCCACCTCTGATAAATATGGTATAAAACAGTTTTAAATCATCACATAGTTAAACGTACCTGTGTGGAAGGAAGGCAGCTGATTGCAGAAATTTGAGTGATGTTTATTTCCCAGAGCCCACAGCTGGTTAGGGGTCCCGTGACTTTCTGTTCCTATAGGATGATCATCCAGAACCAGTGTTAAAAGTATCCTGGTCGTCCTGTAGGCGTGGCAGGAACACAGTGGAAACAGAGGAGCTGTAAAACACCGCCAATGCTGAGGAACCCTCTTCTTCTTTTATCCTGAAAATTATGAAGAATAAAAAAAAAGTTCACCCATTAAAAACCTTCATTAAGTGCCTTTTTTAAAAGCTCATATACATGCATTTAACTATGAATGTACTCATTGAGAACACACCATATTTTAAATTAAACTATGTTACATCAGTGGTGGGTGTGCAGTAAGGGGTGACAATAGGTGCATCTAAATCATTACATACAATATATAATCAGGAAATATATATTACAGTTATTGTAAACTATAAGCATATATTTTATAAATTAACTAAAATAAAAAACAGCAACTAATTCAAAGCATTACTCTTGGTTTTTACTTGGTTTGGGGGGATTGTTGCAGAAGGGGTACCTACTATATTAACTGAACGCCACTGTCTAAACAACCCCCAAAAATTGCATACTTTTAAATTTAAATACTTCAAATTAGGGCCGCAACTAATGAGTATTTTATTGATTATTTTATTAATCGATTATTAATCAGATAAAAGGAAATATATTTATTAATATTATTTATTTGATTTATTTGTCTAAACACATTTAGATCAGACATGAAAGATTTTTTTTTAGGACTGCACATATTTTTTTTACAGTAATATTGATCTATTTCTTTAAACCTTTCAGACCTAAATTATGTGCCAGTGATTAAAATATAAAAATAATAATAATGCACACAAAAAATTCATACATTTTATTAAAAAGTGTTCTTAATCACATACAATTAATACAAATGAGCTCTTTAAATTTTCCTCTTCGGCTCTAGTGCTGGGTGTTTTTTCCAGTGCGGTGGGCGGGGCTAAGCTATTGTTTTATTGGCTTACTTATAGTCTATTCTGATTTAAAACAGGTTTCAATTAGTGTTTTGTGCAACGGAACATTAGAAAAAATAAGAAAATACATGATGTCCATTGTAATGGACGCAGGGTCTGAAAGGGTTAATAGTAAAAGTTTAGTGAACATTTAAGTTGGAAAGATGTGATGCCAATTTCAACCAAAATCTGTTATTTACATCACAAAAAAAATGTGTACAAAGGTTTCATCAACACATCCACAAAATGTGCATGAGTTTTTTTCAATGTCTATAAATTTAGAAAATACAGAATTCACTTATGTAAGAGGAATATGTAAAATTATGTAATATGTAAAATTTATGTTAAATATCTTATGAAATGCAGTCAGATACTTATCTCCCCCCGCTCAGCTGTGCATGCATACACACTACCATAATACATGGTTTATAAGTGCACTTAAACTTGCAGATGGTGTGACTGTGGTTAATTTCCCCTGGGGAAATAAAAAAATTGTTACTTTATGCTATATTTTCTTTTATTATCTTATTTTATCTGCATTCTATTAAAGTCTGCATTAAACTTGGAGCATCTTTTTGTGTTTTTCCTTTCCTTTTAAGTGTTTTGTTACATAAAATTGCAGCAAACATTTAAGGTGAAACGGAAATTAGAATAAGAGCCTGGTAAATAAGCATCTAACTTACTTCAGCCTTTTAATTTACGATTGTATTGACCAGCATGTGTTCAAACACAGCATTTTCTGAATAGGGACTGATATAAGTGCCCATATACGCCAGAATAAACATCCAAACAAGAGAACAAACACAAAGATATTCAAAATTTAAGTTGAGTATTTATGCTGAACAGATATAACTATTTTCCTAGGTTTAGCATCCAGTGCTACAGTAAGATTACTAGATACATACAGCACTAATAGTATGGAATGTGTTCTTTAATGCTTTTATTGTGTCATTTAATAACAGTTTTTTTATATCACTGTTTTTTGTATAACCAAAGTTTGGTACCCTATTACTCCAAAAACTATCCAGTAATATCACTTGATACATATATCTTTAATGATATACGATGTATTAATCTAGGATTTAATGGTTTCATAAAAAAATACAGTTTGATTTGCTGGTTTTCACTGTTAATATTGCCACATGTAATAGCAGCACACATTTAAGATGGAACGGAAATCTTTATAAGACGCAGGTAAATAAGAAGCTAATTAACTTCAGCTTCGTATATTTGCTGTTAGTACTGACCAGTATGTGTCTGAACACAGCCTTTTCTGATTTATGGACCAGTAGAAGTGCAAAATAAGAGTTTAAACTAGATATTTACTGCATTAGTAACCAAAAGAAATGTCTTGTATAACCAAATATACATTTTTGATATACAGAGCTCTGGGAAAAAATAAGAGACCACTTCTTTTAAAATAAAAAAAAAATCGTGATTTTTTTTTTTTGTTTGATTTTACCAAATTATAAACCTCTGGAATATAACCAAGAGGAAGATGGATGATCACAAACCATCAAACCACCAAACTGAACTGCTTGAATTTTCGCACCAGGAGTAAAGCAGCATAAAGTTATCCAAAAGCAGTGCGTAAGACTGGTGGAGGAGAACATGATGCCAAGATGCATGAAAAAAACTGATTAAAAACCACCAGGATTATTCCACCAAATATTGATTATTTCTGAACTCTTAAAACTTTATGAATATTAACTTTTTGTTTTCTTTGCATTATTTGAGGTCTGAAAGCTCTGCATCTTTCTTTGTTATTTCAGCCATTTCTCATTTTCTATAATATATAATAAATGCTCTAAATTATGATATTTTTATTTGGAATTTGGGAGAAATGTTGTCTGTAGTTTATAGAATAAAACAACAATGTTCATTTTACTCAAACATAAACCTATAAATAGGAAAATCAGAGAAACTCATTCAGAAACTGAAGAAGTGCTCTTAATTTTTTTCCAGAGCTGTTTATCTTTAATAATATAGATGCTGGTAAATAAGAAATTAACTTTAGCTTCGTATATTTGCTGTTTGTAGTGACAGTATGTCTCCAAACACAGTATTTTCTGATTTATGGACCAGTAGAAGTGCAAAACAATACAGAAAACCGTTTAAACTAAATATTTGCTGCATAAGTAACCGGTAGAAGAGTCTTAAACACAAATATATTCGATATTATAGTGACTATTAAGTTAATCAACCTATAGTTCTAAGTTAACAGCTTGTTAGGAGTCAGAACACGACATTATTCGCTTTTTACAAAATTACAGTCAACCCGAACACCAGAAATTCAGCTACATAAACTAACGCTAGGTAACGAGCTGCCCATAATCAGTTTTTACAGCTTTTTAATTGGTTAATTAATGAATTAACTAGCGTTAGCGCCTTTATTCGAAGCCCAGCCTCACAGTTCTGCATTAAGAACCTTCTTATAAATAAAACAGACACGAAAAATATAATTTTCTACAATTTAGAAGTGAATAAATAGAGTTAATGTACTCACCGAGCTCCTGTTGTTTGGGTTTGCCGCCATACCTGCAACTCCTGACTGCACCTGTGGGGAGGCGGAGTCACGCGAGGGGGCGGAGTTAAACACTGGGAGGCGGAGTTAGGCGTCAAGCCCCGCCCAATTAGGACGCGTCACAGTTCAGCTCCAATGGCCACAAAGGTATAGAGTCATGTTTAGATATTGTATTATATTGCAATAAAAAATTAATGCAGTAATAAGGTAATCAGAAAAGCCAGATTTGTTTAAGAATCTTTATTTGATCACATGCAATAGAAAAAAAAAAAAGGAAAATCACAAATAAGCACTGCATTAACCCTCTGTGGAATAAATCATATTTTTATAGGTGGAAACGAGAACCACTGCTCTATACTGAGTAATCAAACAGAAGCGGTCTACCCCATAACGTTGCCCAAAGGCAACTAATGAAAAAACACTCACTGTTAGTACGTTTACAGCTTGAAAATTGAAGCAATATTTTGCACATTTACACATTTTTTATTATTATCCACCTGTACATCTGATTGTATTGGACATAGATATGTTTTGTAACATTTTATGTAAAATACATAACAAATAAGGTAGGTAAAAGTTTGGTTTGTTGCCTGAGGGCAACATTATGCCAAAGAGGGTTAAAAAAAGAAAGTGAAATACTTTAAACTTAGTTAAGGTAATACATATAATTTATCCAGTTTTACATCTTTTAGAAAGGTTTAATTTAGATACCTGTTTTTTGAGGATCAGAGAAGAAAGCTTGTATCATATTGATTGATATATTTGATGTATTGTTTTATTTTAGAAGTGATTATTTATATACTTCAACAATCTTGATACTTATTTGTTTATGGTCCTTAATTAATCAGGGGATTTTCATATTGAATAATCGTTGTTAATGTTAAGTTAAAGCTGTTCTATTTTAACATGCTTACCTAGCTAGAAGTGAGTTACTGCTACTCACTTAATAATAATGGCTTTTAGCCAAAGGAAATGCTCACATATATGTTTTTTGTATTTAATTTCCCCAAGTATATTTGGATTTTCTTTATATGTTCTTCTGTATTTTTTATTGTAGTTTATTAACAATTTTGTACTGCTTAACATTGTTGTATTCTGATTAACTTGTGTTCCAAAAATTCCATTTGTCCAAAATTTAATTGGGTCACTCTGTGTAAATTACATTTTTAGCATAGAAATTTAAATTAAAGTTTCCTTTAAGTAGGGTAGGGTCCAGTTTATACACAGATGCATCTATAAAAAAAAAAAAAATACATGCACACATTTTTAACAGTGTAAAGTGAAAAACTGTGAAACTCATATAGATGTATTAAACACAGTGATCTATTTTAAGTGTCCATTTCTTTTATTGTTGATTATGGCTTACAGCCTCATTAATGTTGCGCTACTTTGTGGTGAAAACAAGACTGAATTTGGACACAATCTTACAATCATTATGTTCCAGCACGTGAATGGTTGAGCAGTGTTTAAAACTCCATAAACATACTCTCCGACCGTTATATTGACCCTTACTAAAAACAATCCTTACATTAATACGGAAGTATATGAAGAAACACTTGAAATTAACAGCGTCCACCGGCTCACAATGTTGCCAGATTGGATGGTTTCATGATTAATGTTGAGCTGTGTCTGAAATTGACTTGAGAAATGCTGTGCTCTGACGGGGAACAAAACCACCAGGTGTTAAGAGCTTGGAAATTTAACTCAACTGTTGTAGATACCTAACCTTGCACAATTTAAAGAAGCTGTGTTTGTGTTGGTTATTATATATATATATATATATATATATATATATATATATATATATTTATATATATATATAGTTCATGTTCTATTATACAATGCACAAAACATCACACAAAGATGCAGATACAATAATTTAAATATATATATATATATTTTTTTATTCGTGATGATATTTAAAAAGGTATTTTCTTTAAGATCACGTTGGAATAAACCCTGTACTATTGTTGATCTACTGATCAGCTGTTTGGGAGGATTTCTCAGCATTTTAGTGGATTTGAAGCGCGTTTTACCCAGCAACTTGATTTTATATGAATCCCACTGTAATAATCTGGCAACCCTGGTGGCTTACCGTCTGCTCCGGTGGATGGCTGTCTGTTCCAAATCCACTTTATGATTGACACTCGAGAAAAATGGCCGACACTCAATAGTGCCCTAAAAATAGTGAACATTGAGCCATTTCGGTCACACCTGGGTTTTGGAAGCCACAGGCTGCGTTACACTAGGAGGGGCTGCTGCTGCAAGCAAACTATTAAACTAAGAAGTTTAGCATTTTGGCTGCTTATGGACAAGTAGTTACTGCATCTATGCAAGCAGATTTAATTTCATATACTTTGTAGATATGACTATTTGTGTGGGGGAAAAAGAGCCATTATATATTTTGTTAATTAAAAAGCAAAACAAAACAATCAATTTCATTTAATTGGTTAATTAATTGAGCAAATAGTGAAAACTAATGGGTCCTATTTTGGAGCCCAAGTACCTACCTTCACATGCATTATAACCATCAGGGTACAGTGTGTTTAAAAAAATTAAAGAAAATGCTTTTTGCCACTTTGAAAAGGGGTTAAAAAGGTGTGTCATTTTGAGAACCTTGTTTGTGCAAACATGAAGATTGATAAAGTGATGGTGTTGTGAAGGAGAAAAACAAATGGAGACAGACCACTGTTTGTTACGAACGTTGGAATTTATTTACATTTACTCCCGAGCCATAAGTTTCTGCTTTTTCAGCTTCTTCTGGGAAACCTACAGGAGAAAACAAAAAATACAAATACAAATGTAAATCCAAAGATAAATCAAACCAAAATCATTAACCCTTATTTAAATATAAATGTTGCTCAGTTTTTTTTTAAAAAGTGGTTTCATGTCAGCTTCAAAGGTCCTAAAGAAGTCATCATCGCAACACTTAAAAATAACACAATAATAATAATACAGCCTGCTCCTATTCATTTGGGTTACATCCACTTGGGGTTAGGGCAACAGAAGATACATTAACCCTTTCAGACTCTGCACCCATTGAAATGGACATTTCATCTTTTCTTCATTCTTGTGTATTCTTGCACTTAATGCAGATCAGACCGGTGTTCTATCAAACAGTGCTACCCTGTCAAACAGTGCTACCCTGTCAAACAGTGCTACCATAGTGCATATTTAACTGTAAAAATACAAAAGAAGCACATTAGAAGTCCCAGTAGATGCTGGTTAGTTTATTTGGATAGCATAAATCAGTGTATCAGGGCAAAGTTATGGCAATGAGAGTTTATTAAATAATGATTGTTGAATTAGTTATTATTAATTTCTATTTTCTATTTGTGTAATGCACATAAACCCCCTAAAAATATTTATTTTTTATTTATATATATATATATATATATATATATATATATATATATATATATATATATATATATATATATATATATATATATATATTAGTGTAGTTCAGCGCATGCACAGTATCTTTAGGAAGCATTTATCGATCGGCAGCATAATTCGACAGAACACCGGTTGTCCATCAAAATAGAATCATTTATCAGCCAATCAAACAGCATATCAGCCCTGTCCACAGCATTGAAAAATTCAAGGCTACCGAGGCAATATATATATATATATTTACCCCCCATCATGTATTTATTTTTACTGCATAGGTATGATATATAGTAAAAGTTACATGGGATAATAAACTTTTTTTTTATGAATTTATTCATTAATTAATATAATATAATTTACTGAATCTTGTTTAAGTAAATTACAGACAAACAGCTTTTTTTCCATCACTTGAACATAATTTAGGTCTGAAAGGGTTAAATATCTGACCAATAATGCCCATTACCAAGCAATTAAAGCATAAATCTGATTTAAAGTAGTTGTTCAACAGCATTAAATACAGATTTTTAGTGATAAACACATTTTTTAAGCACATTCATACCTTTTTCTTCTGGGCCACCTCCTCTTCAGGTTTGGGGACGATCTGTTCTTTCTCAGTGAGGATCATCTCGATGTGGCACGGGGAGCTCATGTAAGGGTTGATGCGTCCGTGAGCACGGTAGGTACGCCTGCGCATCTTGGGGGCTTTGTTTACCTGGATGTGCTCAATCACCAGAGAGTCCACATCCAAACCCTTAAATAAAAAGAAAAATCAAACATGTAAACACTTACTTCAGTGCATCACTTGCTGGTAAACTGAACAGTCAATAGCCAGTGTAGTACAAACCTAAGAACCAATAAATAACGTAAAATAAAAATAAATAAATAAATTTTAAACACAAAGGTTGCTCAGATTCAAGAAAATAAGTGGTTTCACGGTCAATTTCAAAGGTGTCCTAAGATGTCATCATTGCAACCCTTAATAATAATAAAAATATTAAATATAAAACAAACAAGGTCTAACCAACTATGACAATTGAATAAAGTCAAAAGTTTCATTTTTTTATGTTCTGCATTGTAGATTAATACTAAATTAAACAACTATGTTAAACAAACCAGAATGTTTTTTATTTTACATTCTTCAAAGTAGCTCCTCTTGCTTATATCTTTAAGGATTTACTAAGTCAGTTTTATGAGGTAGAGTCACCTGGGGCCTCATGTACTAAGACTTGCGTGGACTTCCTACTAAAATGTTCCGTACGCTCAGATCTGAAAAGTTCCGTACGCACAAAAAAATCCGGATTTATCAAACCGTGCGTAGGCAGAATTCCACGTACTTTCTCTTAGTACATCACAATCAACCTGAAATCAAGCGCAAATGCACGAAAACACACCTGCCACGACTCCTCCCTCAATTACGCAGAGTATAATGTTATATTATTATTAATAATAATATTATTATTATTATTATTAATAATAATAATAATAATATATACAGATAGCGTATAATTACCCATGTTTTAAGTTTTATTATTCTAAGATAAATGCTTTCATTTAAATCACATGTGTCAAACACAAGGCCCGCGGGCCAAATGTGGCCCGCCACGTCCTTTTATGTGGCCCGCGAGAGCTTGTAAAATCTTAGTGTCCATAATAAATAGGTCAGAAGCATTCTTTGACCAAAAACTACATTTCCCACAATGCTTGTCGATTGTATTACCCGCGAGGTTACGGCTTACTGCCACTAGGAGAGATATTTACTGCCATTTAGGAGAGATATAAGTTATGTGTAAATATTTATAAGACAATAGCTGACAAAATATGTTTTAATGACGTTAATAAAAATCACTGTGACAGCGCTAGTCGCAGTTTCACCACAGCAAAGGACGAAGACGTGAATCACTTATCTAACCAGCCTTTACTGATTTCTGCCCCCAATAACCGTTTCAATAACCTCCAATAGCCTTTAATAGTCTTCAGTAGCCCAACAGTCTAACCTTGCCGCCGTGGTGTGTCCACTAAACTCCGTAGTTATAAACACCATGAGGTTAGCAGCGCGCTAACTGACCTGTTTATAATGTAATCCGAGCAGTGACTCCGTGATGGCTGCTTTAAACTGCTACTGTTAGCTGCTTGGGCTGAAAGATGAACTGTATTATCCGGTTAGTGGGGTTAAAAATCTTTATTTCATACACGGAAGAACTTAAAAATGTTAAAAACGCTCCAGACTGGCTCAGCTGAGCCCTGTAGCCCGTGGCTGGGCTGTAGCTCTGACTCAGTAAAGACTGCGGGCTTGTGCTGCTGCAGCTCCCACTAGTGGTTGTATGAGGAACTGCTAAATCTGAGGAAATGCTAAATCTGTCATGTTCTTAACAGCTCACAATTTTTTATTTTATATTTATTAAGCCTTATTTCAGTATCAAACGTTTTTATCAAAGTTAATATAACTTGTATTTTATGTCATTTCTATTCACTTGAATAGTTTGGTTCTTGATTGATGGAGTTTTTGGATTTCATAACATGACAAATTAAAAGGATTTATGTTAATAGAGCAACAAGCTAACATTTTTTCCATGCAACTGTAATATTTGATTGAATAAATAATATATTGAGAGTTACTTAACATTAAAGAGTAATTACATTCATTTTATATTACATCTGGTTACATTTCTTACATTTATAAGTTACATCTGGCCCTCAGAGGACAGCCAATATGCCAATGTGGCCCTCGGCCAAAATGAGTTTGACACCCCTGATTTAAATGCTTTAAATGAGTTGCCTACCAAAAAGACACACGTCACTCACTCAGCTTGTTTTCTTATGCTCTTGGAAATCTAAAACTGCTTATAAGCCAGTCATCATGGGCCAAAAAAACATAATGGTCACGGAAAATGCGCGCTCAATGAATTCGGCCATTAGCAGTATTTTCCAGTAATGCCAACGCTGCATCTCCAACAACTCCAGCGCAAACCTGATCTAGGCTAAGTGGAAACACGTTAAACGATTATTTCTGTAAGACAATGAAACTGTCTGATTAATTTACTTTATTTTACCCAATAATGCTTACTTCAATGTGTGCATAAAGGATATCTTAATAGTTGTAATTTTAATGCATCGCCTCTAAGTGTCGCCAAATGACAAAAACACAATACATACGCACAAAAAAAAAGGCGTACGCCCAAAACAAAACTTCCGTGGGGGAACGCACTTTCACACGTTCAAGTCAAATTTAGTACATCAGACCGTGAGCGTGAAATATGGCGTACGCAATGTTTTTGTGCGTACGCACCTTTAGTACATGAGGCCCCTGGAACTCAGGCTTTCAGTTAACAGGTGTGCTGAACTCAAGAGTTAATTACTTGAATTTCTTGTCTCTTAATAAAGTGTTTGAGAGCATAAGTTAAAGTAAAGTAGTGAAGAGGTAGAGTTACAGGTATACAGTGAATAGTGAATATTTCAGTAATGTAAAAAAACTAAGTAAAAAAAATACTTTTAAGTATCAAGTGCAGCTACTGCAAAACAATCAAAATAAATTATAATATTGATAGAACTGGCACTCATCAGGAGCGCCCACGATAAGAGCACCTAAATGCTTCTTCAGAGTATTTTGGTTTGTTTAACACTGTTTTTAAGTTACTATATAATTCCTTACGTGTTCTTTCATAGTCTGATAGATCACTCCCCTATTCGTTTATAATGTAGGAAAAAAAATGAATAAAAACATTAATTTAGGAGAACTTTTGACTGGTACTGATGAATGATGAAATGGTACAGCCTTTTTTCCCCCCAAATACCTTAAGCTCAGCGTTGCTCTCAGCGTTCTTCAGCATGTGGAGGAGGAACTCTGCACTTTTCTTGGGCCAGCGTCCCTGGGTCCAGTTATGCTGCTTGGCCTATAAAAATATATATAAACACAATGAAAAACAAGAAAACGAATGTAGATTCATCCACTAAGTAAGTCTCAGGCTGTTCAGATTTCTTTAATGCAATTTTTGTTTTCAAACTTAATTTCAAAGGTGTCCTAAGTTTGTCATCACGGCAACCCGACTCAAAATCATTCGTCAGAAGGACCCTAATACAACGCAGAATCTCACCTGAGCACAACGGCCAACACCCCCGTTGTAGCGACGGAAGGGGACGCACTGGTGCTGGACCACAACATCCTTCAGGTACTTGGAGGCCTTGCGGATGTGCATGCCTTTGATGGCCTGGGCGGTCTCACGGGTGTTCTACAGAGAGAGGGAAACAAACACTTAAAGATTTAGGCAAAATGAAGAAAAAGACTTAATATAACTTTAAGGATAAACTGCAATCCACAGTGACTAAAGCTGCTCAGAAAAGGTACGCAGTTGTTTTCATCATTATTATTGCAGAGGTGTCCTAAGTTGTCCTCATTGCAGCTGTGTGGATTTGCAACACTTTTGGGAGCTTTAGAAAACCAAAAACAAAGGTGCCATAAATACTTCCAAACAACTAAAAAAGGTGCCAATTTTATATATTAAAATAAATAGCTGAAATGTGTTCATTTGAAGTAATATATCATACCAGTCCTGCTTGTAATTTCTAAAAAGGCACACTACTCAGCCAGCACAATCAGCTCTACCTTCAACCCCACCTCTAAACCCATACATCACCCAGGGCCACTCCCAAACTACTTAAACTACTACTTCAAAAAGTGAAAAAAAAAAAACCCTAAATACTAATAGTTAGGAAGTTGTAATTTGTGGTACATCAGTTTTTATTTTAAACATTTAAATTAATTTAAATTTTGACTTCGACTGACATAGAAATGGGTAATAGTAAGAAAACATACCACAATATAAAATAGATATATTGTCCAGTTTTACCATCAGCAACAATAACTACTAAAATGCACTTTAAACAAAAATAGGTTCCTTATCTAATTTTAACCATTACAATGCTTAAGTAAAATGTTTTACATTCCATAAAACTAGTTCTGGCCTGATTTCTAGAACAAAATGCTAAGTTAAAACAGTTTTGAAATACTAAGGTATCAAATGTTCTGAAAAGGGTTTGGACTGGAATTTTTAATACTCTACAAATACTCAATATAACAAAACATACCACAATATGATAAAGATATATTGTCCAGTTACAAAACTACTAAAGTACACAATTACACACAGAAATAGCGTCAATCAGATCCATTACCTTGGTTTTAACCATTTAAATCACTCTTTACTTCTACATTTACATTTAGACAGTAATAGTATACAGAAGATTCTCCTTAGATTCCTTTTGTTTCTGTTCATAAACAAGAATGAATCTACTTTTACAGTAAATAAATTAATTCAGTCTAAGCGTTTGTGTTCATACTGCTGTGTAATGCGCTGCACTTAACCAAAGGAAGACTGATATCGGCACAACACCAGTCCTTTATTCCTCTGGTTTGTTTAAAGATTGATTCAGTTTTACTGTAACTGGTCTGAACTATTTAGAGAAAGTGTATTATACTGAAGAACCGGACCGAACTAAACTCTGTTGCTATGGTTTGGACCCAAGGTACAGCACGTGTGAAAGCATCCTTAAATATCTTAAGAATTTTCCTGAAACCCCTGATTAAAGAAAAAGTGTAGGAAAATAACCCAATGGTCTTATGTAGTGCAATGCATTGCCTACAATGTGTTTAATTTACACGTTACAACCCTGCCAGTACATAAGAGACAGTAGGGGTCTATTCATTACAGGAGAACATTAGAGTCCAAAACATGATTTATTTAATAAAAAGGCATATTTTTTTTACCTTGAAGTGAACACGGAGGTTGGAGCCCCGCGACTTGCATGCTGTTGAGAAGAGACAAAAACTAAATCAAACCTATGAATTTACATTTACAGTATTTTCAAAACAGATAACAGCTTTAAAGTCTACATATGCAGTTAAATCCACATATCACTATACAAACACATTTTTATAATCAACGGCAATCCATAGGCAAAGCTGCTCAGAAAAGGTACGCAGTTTTCATCATTATTGCAGAGGTGTCCTAAGTTGTCATCATTGCAGCTGTATGGATTTGCAACACTTTTGGGAGCTTTGGGGAAAAAAGGTATTAAAAAAAATGGGACTACGTTCACATTACCATGCTGAAGTGACTCAAATCTGATTTTTTGCTCAATGTGGCTCAGATTAGATTTTTTTTTTGTCAGATTTAAGTGACTTTTTCTCATGTGGTCCTAAATCAGATACGTATCCGATCCATGGACATGCGACATGAATGTGAACAGTCAAATCTGAATTCATGCTTCGTCTTTTTGCTTTTACACATTAGCGCTACATGCTTCTCTTCTCTCTTGTACCCACACTGCATCTCTTGGTGCATCTGTGCAGCTATAGCTGCAAAAAAAAACAGCAAAAGCAAACCACCTGTCCTTTTTTCTCCTCCTGGAGCTGAGCATGAACTTCAGAGCAGCTGTTTACTGTTTCTCCACTCCAGCAAAAGATGCTCCACATATGAGCTGCTAACTCATCCATTTCCCTTTATAAAGCTACGAGTCTCTCCTCTCTCTAATATGAGGGTTTTAGTTGTGGGTGAAGGAGACGTTTCTACAGGTATCAATGTGCAGCATGTGAGACGGTGATTCAGGAACAGATTCTGTGTTCACATTACACACAGATACAGATCACTTACATTTACAGTGAATATGAACCGACAAGATACACAAATCTGATCTGTGCAAAAAATCTGATTTAAAGTAATGTGGTTTGTAATGTGAACATAGCCTTGGATGAATCATATGGTTGGTGCCCTTGCTCTAAACTTAGTGCCACAATTTACAATAAAGTTAAAACTACACAGATGGGAAAACATGAATATTACTTCTGATAATTTACTTTTTGCTAGGGTGTAAATTACTAAATAACACAAATAAACAAGTTAATTATCATTTAAACAAAATTGATAGTTTGTTTTCCTTTCCACACAACAATTCCAACACAATTGTACTTACACTTAGTCGGGTTCTCGGGGTCGAGCGAGTAGCGGACCATTTCTGCAGGTCTACAAAACACAAAAAGCAAAAGAACGTTTAATAACAGCTACAGTAAAGTTACTGAAACAACCATCCAACACTGACTGATAAAGCCATTATACACAAAGGTTGCAGAGGCTACAGGTTGCTCAGATCGTTTTGCATAGTGTTTTCACAGTAGTTTCAAAGGTGTCCTAAGTTGTCGTCATTGCAAACCTTTAATAAGCAAGCTGCAACCTTTTTGCAGGTCATTAAAACACAACCTGAGTTCACAGGCTATCATTATTGGCTTGGGTGTCTGACAATCAGGAATAACGCAAACGTTTCTAATCTATCCTCATACAGTGATTTAGGCTATCTACATATCCTCCCTAGACTTCTACTGGATAAAATGAGTAAGGTTTTTTTCTTTGCATTTTTTATTTTAAATATAAATACACAATACAGCACCTGCGTTAAATAAGAGAGCTCAAGCATAACTGGGTTAATTCTGGTTAATTAACGAGTGGCCATTACAGCTTTTAAAAGATGTGTAAAGTTCCTTACAACACTACTCCTTACTTTACTTCCTCCCCAAGTCCCAAATAACACATACTGACCACCCTGAGAGCATCACAACCACGGGAAACCATGTCGATCTGTGTTCATGTATCTCAATTTAAGATAAATAATGTAGGAGAGCTTTAGGGTTGGTGCTAGAAATTAGACTAAGCTAGCTCATGTTAAAAGTGTATTTTTACTTCTAAAGCAGATCTGTTCCCACCATTTACCATACAAATGATTTAATAAAACGTTTTGCATTTACATAAAACTAGCCCTGACCTGATTTCTACAACGTGCTAAGAGTTAAACAGTTTTACTACTCTAAAAGAACCACAGGTTTATATAATTGTCAATATAACGTTAATTAGAAAACACCACAATATGATAAGTATTGATATGGTGTCCAGCTTTACAGTCAAAAACAAAACCTACTAATATACACAACTTAAACAAAAATCACATCAATTATCTTAGTAGTAACTAACGTTATATACAGCGATTTATGCGAGCCAAACATGCGACATTTTGCGACACACAACCGGCTATGGCAGGTCTCACAATAGTTAATATGGTCATTCTTAGCATTTTTAAATAACTTTTCATATAAAGTTAGATAACCACACTAGGGAAGCACAGTTCGACAGGGTATAACATC
This sequence comes from Astyanax mexicanus, assembly GCF_023375975.1. Classification (NCBI taxonomy): domain Eukaryota; kingdom Metazoa; phylum Chordata; class Actinopteri; order Characiformes; family Acestrorhamphidae; genus Astyanax; species Astyanax mexicanus. Next base: position 2,586,215 of record NC_064424.1, on the reverse strand, counting down.
TCGGCACAACACCGGTTAATAAATCCCCCACACAGACTCTGCTGTACGTAAATGATGTTAACGCTAATACCGGTTGGTTAGGTTAACATGCTAACAGATAGGCCAAACAAGCCAATTACAGCTCACTCACTGTCATAACTCAATTAAACAAAGATACACAACTCAAATAATACGATTTTAATAAACTTTCGATCTACAATTCGACGCTAAAAGCAGTTTAATCGGTTTACATCACACTACTCACACTATCCGCCATCAGCCGCTATCATGGCAGCCGACGCAGCCACACAGACACCCAGAACAGAACAGCTAATAATTCACTAAAATCTTCCTTCATCCGCCTCCATAACCCCGCAATCCGTTACACAGAAGCTCTGTAAGCATGTATTTAATGTTATATCGGTGTAAAACTGCAGGATTGCGAAGATAAAGAGCGGATAAAGATGTATAATAGCTGAGCTCCATATTCAACACTTACGCTCTGAGGCCGCAGAAGGGAAGAGGGAGCGCAGTGCATTCTGGGAGAACTAATGCAGTCCGCCCTGCGCGCGGTGATCAGATCAGTGTAGCGGAGAGAGCGCCGCCCAGCGGCAGGAGGCCACACTCAGCACTTTATAATAAATATACTTACTGTATACGCAGCACTGGAAAAAATAAAGAGAGCACTTCAGTTACTGAATAATTTATCTGATTTTGCTATTTATAGGTTTATGTTTGAGTAAAATTAACATTGTTGTTTTATTCTATAAACTACAGACAACATTTCTCCCAAATTCAAAATAAAAATATCTGATTTAGAGCATTGGTTTCCTCCACCAGTCTTACACACTGCTTTTGGATAACTTTATGCTGCTTTACTCCTGGTGTAAAAATTCAAGCAGTTCAGTTTGGTGGTTTGATGGCTTGGTATCATCCATCTTCCTCTTGATTATATTCCAGAGGTTTTCAATTTGGTAAAATCATAGAAACTTATAATTTTTAAGTAGTCTAAGTGCCATTATTGAGCAATACTGGCACTATTAGCATGAGCAGCTAAAGATCACAAGACAATAATGGGTGAAAATCATGTCTTCTTATTAAAAAATGGTGTTTAAAAGAGAATATTATGCGTTTGCATCAGACACAGTCTATGGTTTGCATCCATTAGCACGCCTCCTAGTGGGACCTGCAGAAATGTGTAAGATTGTTCAGTCAGTACAACGGGGACTATTTATCATATATATACATATACATATACTTGTGCATCGCAAAATAAGAACATTATTAAAAAGTTATTTTATCTCTGTATTTCAGTTCAAAATGTAAAAAACATATATTATATACATGTATTACACACATAGTGATCTATTTTAAGTGTTTATTTATTTTATTGTTAATGATTATGGCTTACAGCTAATGAAAACCCAAAAACCAGATTTCTCATAAAAGTTGAATATTATATAAGATCAATTGGTACTTTTGGCAGTGTGGTCAGGTGCCAAGTCCTGCTGGAAAATGAAATCTGCATCTCTATAAAAGTTGTCAGCAGCAGAGGGAAGCTGTACGATATGAAGTGCTGTAAGATTTTGTGGGAAAACAAAACTGCACTGACTTTAGACTTGATAGTAAAACACAGTAAATGTGTGCATTTTCATTTTAGCCATTTCAATTCAGTTTATTTTTTAATTCAGTATTATTTAGGCTGGATCTACCTCCCACTGAGTTACAGTCACAACATGTTTAAAATGCTCATAACAGGAGTTTAAAATATGTTATAATTAACATATTGTTTAACCACTATTTTGTTGCACTATTCCTGAAATTAATAAAAAATACTGTAGTGTTTTTCCATATGGTTAAGAATATTATTATGGTAAGAAATAAACACTAGATGGCAGCCAAGGACAATCTCACAGTTATACTGTACTTCAGCAGTGTCTAACTGGACCTCTGGATTCTGGACTGGATTCTCCAATAGTTTACTTTAGTAGATAATGATCAAATTTGCCTAATTTTATAATAAAAATTACTTCAAATACAGTTCATACCGTTGTGAGGGACATGTTGGGTACGTTGTCACACATGATGTTTAACCCTGTCAGACCTGAATTATGTTCCAGTGATTAAAACTGCTAAAAAGAAAGCTGTTTTATGTCTGTAATGCACTAAAAACTATATTAATACTATATTAAATAAATATATAAAAATATATATTATCATTTCAGTGGAATCGTTAAAAAAAATAAACGTTTTTTTTTTTTTTTTTTTTTACTTTTTTATTCACAAATCATTCCTTAGAAGTAAAAAAAAATCACATAACTCTCGAACTTTTTTTTCCCAATGCAGTGGACAGAGCTACGCTGCTGTTTGATTGGCTGATAAATGTCTATTCTGATGGACAAACAATAGACAGTGTTCATAAGCTTTTTAACCAATAAATTTCCATGATTTCATAACCATACAATTTTTTAAACATCAGTGCAAACATGGACAAAAAGCAAAAAACAACTAAAACTATAATCGAATTTGATTACAGTAAGCCTAAACTGGAACTTAAATAATAATTTTTTTTATAATAATAAAATGTGTGTCAAATCCTGAGAGCTGCATTGTGTAGAGCTAAAATACTGAATTAACTCTGAACTGATGGATGTATTTGTAGCTCAAAATACATTTTCTCCATCGATAAACCGAACACACAAAGATTCATAGGGCAAATTTCCATGACATTTCCAGGTTTTTCATGAACACAAACTCTAAATTGATCTTTAAGTGCAATACAATGTACAAATACATTGAGCACAGGTTTTGAAAGGGTTAATTCACTTATTACTTCTCCATTAGAAGAGCAGGTACCTAACTGTGCACTTCATCATGTTCTTTCACCTGTAGAAGAACATTGACTCTATACAACACTGCATCACTCTGTATTTACTCTTTTGGTAAAGAACACCTTTGCAACACTAGTTGCAGTTTAATATAGAAGGCACTTCATCTTAGGCTACGTTCACATTACTAGGCTGAAGTAACTTAAATCTGATTTTTTTAATGGCTGTATGAACATGCCAAATCTAATTTATTAAAATCAGATTCAGAGTCACTTTCATATGTAGTCCTAAATCAGATACATATCCGATTCATGGACACGCAACATGAATGTGAACAGTAAAATCTGATTTAATGCTTTGTCTTTTTGCTTTTATGCATTAGCATTAGCATTAGCGCTACGTGCTTCTCTTCTCTCGTACCCACATGGCATCTCTTGGTGCAGCTGTTCAGCTATAGCTGCAAAAACAGCAAAAGCAAACCACCTGTCCTTTTTTCTCGTCCTGGACCTGAGCATGAACTTCAGAGCAGCTGTTTCCTGTTTCTCCACTCCAGCAAAAGATGCTCCACATATGAGCTGCTAACTCATCCATCTCCCTTTATAAAGCTACGAGTCTCTCCTCTCTCTAATATGAGGGTTTTTGTTGTTGGTGAAGAAGGAGACGTTTATACAGGTATCAATGTGCAGCATGTGAGACGGTGATTCAGGAACAGATTCTGTGTTCACATTACACACAGATACAGATCACTTACATTTACAGTGAATGTGAACCAGCAATGTGGCTTGTCATTTGGACGTAGCCATAATGTACTGAAAGCAGGGGCAGCACTCTTGCACACTTTTAGTTTTAGTTTTCTCACAAAATTACTAATGTAAATTAACAGAAGACACGCCTCTTCTTACCCACTAGATGTCACTAAAGGACAATCTCAAACTAATACAGCAGTATGAATTCTGAAGGAGCTGTTTAGCAGTGTCTAACAGGACCCCTGTATTCCTCCTGCCTCCTGTAGTTTAATTTATTAGATAATGATCACATCCTTCTGGAACTGAAACAGGTTTTAGCATTCAGTGCTGCATAGTAAGCATCCACACACCCTTGGCCTTCCAATAAGAATTCGATCAGCCAAAGTGTCAGCCAAATCCCATTAAAATCCATTGATAGAGGTGGGATAATATACCGATATATCGCTATATTCTATCATTTCAATTATATTGTATCAAACAATACACTGTGTCAAATATGGATATATTTATATTGAAACACAGGAGCTCTAAACTCTCTAAGACCTCCCCTCAATTAGACTTACTAAAGTAATTGCTTCATTACTCCACATGGTGGCGCTATAATCAAATTAATAGGGTTAATAAACCTGCAGAAAAGAATATTGGTTGTTAAATTGTGTGAAACCGAAACACAAATAAATCCATAATTCCTGATATTTGATCATTTAGGAGTATTTTATCCTCTTCAGTAACACAGAAGCTGTGAAGTATCATAGAAAATGTATTATGATATATTGAGTATCAAAAAGTCACAGTATTGTGATTATATCGTATCGTACGATTCCTAAGCTTCCTCTTTTGTGAGACTCCTACGGCTAATCTCTTATAAAAATGGAGATACAAGACATTTTATGTCATTACAAGGAAAAGGAAAAGAAAACACTGATATCCAATGATAGGGGTGGGACAATATACCGATATATCGCTATATTTTATCAATTTAATTATATCGTATCAAACGATACACTGTGTCAAATATGGATATATTTATATTGAAACACAGGCGCTCTAAACTCCCTAAGATCACCCCCCTGAATGAGACTTACTAAAGTTACTGCTTCATTTCTCCACATGGTGGCGCTATAATCAAATTAATAGGGTTAATAAACCTGCAGAAAAGAATATAGGTTGTTAAATTGTAAGAATAATAATAACTGAAAAACCAATAAATCCATATTGGTAATTCCTGGTGTTTGATCATTTAGGAGTATTTTAAGGTACAGAGATGCTGTGAAGTATCATATTGTGATATATATCGTATCGTACGATTCCTAAGCCTCCTTTTTAGTCAGACTCCTAAGGCTAATCGCTTATAAAAATGGAGATACAAGATATTTTATGTCATTACAAGGAAAAGGAAAAAAAACACTGATATCCACTGATAGGGGTGGGACAATATAACAATATATCGCTATATATCATTTCAATTATATCGTATCAAAGGATATCCATTATTTCTGGTATTTAGGTATTTAGAAGTGTTTTATCCTCTTCAGAAACACAGAATTGTCTTGTGATATATTGAGTATCACAAAGTCACAGTATCGTGATAATATTGTATTGTAAGATTCCTAAGCCTCCTCTTTAGTGAGACTTAATTGTATGCCTAATCAATTATGCAGATTTCCCCAATAAATGTATATTTTTGTTTTAATACTGTAATCACTTTAATATATCAACATTAATTCACACATATAAAGTTTGTGTCAACCCACTCTAAACCCACAAATCAGTTGGAATTTAAATAAAATTTTGTCTTCTTTGATGAATATTTGCAGCCACATATATAGTCAAGCTGCATCTTTGAGTTGAATAATTGAGTTAGTCTGTTGCCATTGGCTTATTTTCCACTGGCTTCTGAGTAAAGTTGTAGATTTGTAGATCATTTATTTTGATTAACTACCTGCTCTCAAAGTTGTAGGTTATAAAACCAAGCTGAGCTATTAACTCTAATTTTCTATATAGCATTTCAATACTATATTTTAGTTACATTAAATTGAGAAGAAGACTAAATACAACTCTATTTAGTTTACTATTAAGTTGAAATAAAGTGGCAGTCCATATTATTTAGTTTCTAAACTGAAAGCAGAAGCATTTCTGAGTGGAGAAGAATATGAATGAAATATTGTGTTTAATGGTACCACCATCCTTGCTAAGCCTAATAATAAATTAATTCTAAAAACTGGGGTTTCTGGTCTCTTTTCGCAGGAGTTCTTCTTCTGGCCACGTCACGCGTCTTTATGTTCTTTATGTACTTACGTCACACGTTTTACTGAACGGGAGCGGCTGGTGGAGCAACGGAGACTTCAGAAGAGGAAATTCAGAGCTCAGTATCTCATTCACTCATAGTAAATCCAAAGAAATGAAGGAGTGAAGTTTCTGACTGAGCTCTCTCTCTCTCTCTGACTGAACATAACCTGGAATCAGATTCATCCGCTCTGAAAGGAGACCGCATCACACCCGCCAGTTTAAAATGATTCTTCCACCAGAGAGGGCCCTAAATTCCCCAAATTCCAAAACTTATGGACATCAGTTTTAAGTCACGATTTTAGTAAGCAATATTAATTCAATTCAATTTTTACTTATTTAAGAAAATTCTTAAATAAACCCAGGCTTACAGTGTTTTTACAGTGTGTTTCTCTAATAATGCTTGGCAAATCAACGTCAATGTTTCAGGGGATACCTTTCAACAGTATAATGTATAAAAGCTGAATAACCAGCTCACTTTAATGACATGTTACTAAAAAGCTTCACTGCTGCTATTCTTAGCTTTTTCATCACTATACAATCGAGTTAAATATAATGCAGCAACTTTAAATAAAGTGCTTTATATAAAGATGAATAATAGATGGAGGAGATGGAGAGGTCTGGGGTTTGCCTGGAGCTGTGTGATTGTGCAGCATTGCCATTAGCCTTTCTGTTTTTTTTGTTTGTTTGTTTTTTTTTTGTTGCTCTTTTATCAGACAAGCAGAAGTCAGTCAATGCCTCAGCATATATAAGAGCACTTGTGGGGGCAAAAGGCATTTGGAATGAGCTCAGAAATTCTTTCAGCGCGATCCCACCGGAGCCAAGATCTCAATATCACAGCTTTCTTTCCTGTCAAGAGGAAGAATAGTGCAAAGTCTCCTGTTTTCTGTGAGCGAAATGCTGATTGGAGGAATACTGCTGGCTGTGGCTTGCTGCATCAGTCATACGCAGCAGGGTCTAGAGTTTCCTGCCCCCCCCGCCTGCCGTCCACAGCTCCAGCCTACGTCTAAAGCTAAGCGTTTATGGGCTGTACGTGGGTTTAGAGTTTAGGCCAAACATAGAAAACAGAAGGTGCAGTTGTGTCAGGTAAACACAACGTAGCCTAGATATGCTGCAGTGTTGTATTGAGCTGAGATCTCTGCCTGCAGCGTGCAGGTTACTGAAAAGCAGAATTGCAATTTTAATAGAAAGTATAAAAAATAGTCAACTGTTAAAATATTGTGAATAAAATCATAAAATTGGCTCTTTCCTGAACGTATCCTAGAGAAACGATATTTTTCTGAATACATTTTTCACATTCCTCACTTTTCCTTAGATATAATTTTTATTAAAGCATATATAAATAATTCATTTTTAGACATTTTAAGACTTTTTTTTACCTTGATCTTGACACTACAGGAAACACTGAAGCTCTGCTCACTGGGATCACCGAATCATTTCAAACTTTTAATTTCTAAACACCACCAGAAAGTTTAAAGTTAGTTTATCTTTTTCTTATTATTTTAATTTTTCCTTTATTTAATGTAGTATGACTTTTTATTTATTTTTTTATGTTTCAATTCTTATATTCTAAGTTTAATATTATTATCATCCATTTATATAATTCTTATCATTTTGCTTTACTTTCACTATCCTTTTTTTCCTTTATTTTATATTTCATAGTCCATTTGTTTTTTTTTATGGTCTTTTTTATGGAATTTTCTATTTTACATATATATTTTACTCATATATATTAAATGTTGATTTCAAATGAGTATTTCTTTTATTTATTATTTTTTAAAACTAGTTTATTTCATTTTATCTCTAATTTCTAATTAATATTCTTCTATAAAGGCTGATTGCTTGATTGATTGATATGTAAAACTGAATTTAAGACATTTTAAGACATTTTTATCTTGATCTTGACACTACAGGAAACATTGAAGCTCTGCTCACTGGGATCACTTAATCATTTAAACTTTTAGTTTCTAAACACCACCAGAAAGCCTGTGACTGTTTTAAATTAGTTTTTTTTAAGTTATCTTTTTCTTATTATTTTAGTTTTACCTTTATTTAATGTAGTATGACTTTACATTTTTTTTATTCTTTTCTTATGTTCTTAGTTCATTATTATTATCATCCATTTTTTATTTCTTATCATTTTGCTTTACTTTCACTATCTTTTTTTTCCTTTATTTTATATTTTATAGTCCGCTTGTTTTTTATGGTCTTTTTTAATGGAATTTTCTATTTTACATATATATTTTACTCATATATATTAAATGTGGATTTAAAATGAGTATTTCTTTTATTTATTTTTTTTTGTTCACTAATTTATTTTATTTTATCTTTAATTTCTTGAAAAGGCTGATTGATTGACTGATATGTAAAACTAAGTTTAAAACATTTTAAGATGTTTTAAGATGTTTTAAGACGTTTTAAGGACCCGCGGATACCCTGGCGCGGTCCCCATGCCAGCATTCACTTTGCTGTTCTTGTCCAACAACCAGAAGGTTTGTGCTGCTGCACAGAAACTGATGCGCTATCGAACTGCTTTAGTGTCCTGCCTGGAAACTTGCTGAAGCCGGTGGGTTGAATTACGACGCCCCCTTGAGAACAATCCCAGAGCACCTCGCTACAGCACTAGCGCCGCTCGAGATCAATGCGCGCGTGGCCCTTTCCTAACAAGCATCACATTACAGCCAATGCGCAAAGACCTGTTCCATGTGACGACTGTATATATAAATATATAATTAATATATATTTATCGATTCGTAAAAGCAGCAGCAGGAAACAACACGTTTTTGTAGCCCTCAGCTTTTTTAATCGCAGCTACAAAAGCTCTTTTAATAGAGCAGAATTTGTGGTGTCTTCATCATTTTCGCAGCGTTTCGCAGCGTTTCGCTGCTTTTCGTCGCGTTTCGCTGCGTTTCTCCGCATTCGCCCTTTAAATGATATTGACATGGCTGAATTGTGGCTCCGGCTCCGCTCTGGCTCAGTCCACCACTTTCTGCTGACACCTGGCCTTCTGCTATCTTGTCCTTGTCCATCCCATCCTACCCCACCCATCCCATCCCATCCCACCAGAGCTACAGCCACTCGTCGTGTCGTTCGTTAGACGTAGCACATCTTAATAAGTGTGTTTTTTCAGTGCTGGCCTCTCTATGCGCCGCGCTAATGGACGAGCTCTTGGATGAGTTTCGGAAGAATCGAGTAATCCATTTTAATCATGTCTCCTGAAATACCTTCAGCATACATTTCCATTCCTTATAGATCTGGCCTTACTGCTGATGCAATTTAGCTTGCTCCTTGCCCTCACACACACACACCCTCTCTTACACACACACACACCCCAACACTCTCAGCTCGCTCCTGGAACATTTTATATGAGATCACTATTAAGCTGAGTGATGTGCAACCTGAAGATGCTGAGGATGCAGTGTGCTCATCACTCCGCTCTGTGTGTGTTACTGTGTGGAGCTGCTGGTTTATGGAGGAAGACGTATTGCTGAAGGTGGGTAAAGATAGCTGAAGAGCAACATTTGAGAGGGCGGGGGGGAGGAACGGAATAAACGCACAGGATAGAAAGAAGAAGAAGCCTCCACTGAATCACTTTTACAGGCTTCACTGAATCACATCTACATGTTCTACATGGTAACATAATTTAAAGCTTCACCAAAATCACTGAATTATTTTTATTACAAATCTTTCTGATTCAGCCCTAGTGAAAAAAAGGAGATTAAAGTATACACTAAGCATTGTTATTAGGGGTGTCACGATTTCGATATTTCATCGAAATCGATCGAAATTATGTCATGGTCTCGAGCCTCATCTTCTTAAAGAAAAACTTGAAAATATAAAAATAACAGTTGTTTTGTCTAGCCTCAAATATGTTAATAGTTTTGGTACCTTAAGGAGCATCTTTCTCTCAGATAAAGTTAATAATATATCTTTATTAAAGAAAAAAACTTGTCATTCTCAGGGACCGAAAAAGTCTTAAAGTCTTATTTTTCATGTTTAACTGTTATAGTAGGATAGAGTTCAGTTTGTTAAGGCTCTAATTGTTCTATTAGTTTGTACATGACTGTTCCTGTATTTGTTTATTATTTATTTTGTTATGTTGCACATTGCTGCTTTAATAGTGCACACTGCTGCTACCAAAAAAAGCCACTAGATGGCATTACTTATATATCTGAATTAAATTATTTAAATTTGACCATTAGTGTCTAATGTGGTGTATTACAGATCACTTGTATCACTTTGCGTCACTTATATCAAGCCCACCTTTTGAAATAAGATATTGTAAATTTGATGAATCAAACCAATGACTGATCATAGACTAATCTAAAACTGGCATAGACCTCTCTGCTGTAAAAAAAAGAAAAGAAAAAAGAAAATCGAGAATCGAATCGAATCGTGACTCTAAAATCGGAAATAAAAACGAATCAAGGATTTAGAGAATTGTGACACCCCTTATTATTATAGTGCTATAGTGCACTACAATTTTCTTGTAGCCACATTATTATTAATCAGTATATTTAAAGAGTGCTAAAATGGAACAACTTTTTTGTACTTATTATACTTTAATTGTATACAAAATAGTACACTGTACCTAACTGTACTAAAATTGAACTATTTTAAATATATGGTACTGTAAAAGTAACATTTAAACATGCTACTTTTAAATATGCTTACAGGAATTATAATACATTTAATAATGAGTATTACAACTGTAGCACTATTTATTATACACCAGGTATATTAGAAACGTACTAAGAATTGTTGTTAAATATATGTGATCTTTTTACATTAGAGTACAAATACATATCGTCTCTGTCCTATGAAAAATACTTTTAAACTTTTAGAAAAGTTTCTAATTGACCCTCATTTCCTAAAGTAGCTTTAATTCTTTACTTACTAGTTCTACTAGTACTAATTCTTTACTCTTTTCATAATCTGGATTAGAACATTACTCAAATATTCACTATTCACTGTATACCTGTAACTCTACCTCTTCACTACTTTACTGTAACTGATTCTCTCAAACACTTTATTAAGAGACAAGAAATTCAAGTAATTAACTCTTGATGAGTTCAGCACAGCTGTTAACTGAAAGCCTGAATTCCAGGAGACTCTACCTCATAAAACTAACTGAGAAAATCCAGCAAAGATGTTCAAAACTGATCATATAAACAAGAAGAGACACTTTGAAGAATCTAAAATATAAAACAATACACTGGATCATGTTTTAATCTGCTAAATCATTTTAAAGTACTTAATGGAATCCAAATTATTTATTCAATCACTTCCAAATATTTACGGAATCGTTAGCACTTATTAACTGAATCAGTTCCATACTGTGGGGATAGAGATGAGATGTCAGAGTTGATGGGAAGATAGCTGGAGATAAAAACAGGACAATCCTGGAAGAAAAGCTGTTGGAGGCTGTAAAAAACTTGAGACTGGGAAGAAGATTGACCTTCCGGCAAGATGATGACCCTAAACATACAGCACTACAGAGTATAGAGACAACAATCTCTCTAGAGCCTCCTGAGCACTGGTCACTAACACTCTAAAAAACAGAGGTACGATATGAGTACTTTTTTGTACTCGAAGGTACATTCTTTATAATTGTACCCTCAAAGGTACAATATTGGTCTTTACAGGGTCAGATTTGTTCCCTTTGAAGTACAAAGTCATTTCTAACAGCAATAAGTACAGATTTGTACCATTTAACCAGCCAAAAGGTACATTCAGTATTCTGCATCACTGTACTAATGAACAGTATATATTTAAATTGCACATTTTTTATTTGAAAGCCAGACAATTTTGTATCATCAAGTTTTTGAGCCATTTTTAGTTGATGATAATGTTTATAATCTTTATAATCTATACTGGCACAAAAACCATGGGTACAAAAAAGTACTTTCACTGAAAGGTACTTTTTTGAACCTTAATATAAGGTACAGCCCCAGCGACAAGCTTTGTACTCTTTTAAGTACAAATCTGTACTTATATTTCTTAGAGTGAATAGGAATTGGGCGGTCCGGGTCCGGACCCAGACGTTGTCCAATGCACAGGGTTCATACACCTTTTACAAGGTAAAATTCAAGCACTTTTGAAGCATTTTCAAGGCCAATTTTCAAGTTTTTCCAGCACCTTTCAACTGTGGTAAATTAATGATAATAGTGATATCGCAAAACTATTCTACACACCAAGCTACTGAGAAAAAAATACTTCTAAGTAAGTAAATAGCAGGAATTATGGATTTATTGGTGTCAGTTTCACACAATTTAAATACCAATGTTCTTTACCACATGTTTACCCTATTCATTTGATTGAGCAGTTTCTGTAATACGTCAAATTTGGGGGAGAGTTGAGAGCATTTATACACATACATATACTCGAAATTATTGATTTGCTTTTTGTCACACTTAAAGTGCGGGTATTATGTTGGTAACAGCAGAAGGAGATTAAATTAAAGCAAAATACGTTTTGTGAGTGTTGCATCTGGGGGCAAAAAGAGCCGGTTCCTGGTGAGCCAACTCTTCTTAGATTACGAGAAAGAATCAGAGCGAAGCCTTTTTATTTTACGCTCTGCAATTTTTTCTTTAAGCACACTTATTTAGTCAGATAGTTATTTATAGTAAAGTAAATGCAGTTACAATTTCAAGCATTTTCAAGCACTTTCTCCATAATTCCAGCACTTTCCAGGCCTGGAAAACAGAACGTTAAAATTCAAGCATTTTCCAGGACTTTAAGCACCTGTACAAACCCTGAATGTGGACCCAAACTGATAAACTACTGATAAGGATTTAATTCTGACAGTATTTATTTAAAACGGCACAACTTTTCTTGTCTTTTCCATAAATGTGCTTTATTGCAGCGCAGTATTAAACTCACAGACCAATTACGTGTGCTGTAAAATCACCAAACACTCTCCTCGGCCAATCAGACCTGTGCAGATGCAGAAGTGCAGATTACGCACAGGCGAAGTAAAGCTAGGCAGTGAGAAGCAGCAGTCGGAGAATAAAGAGAGAAAGGCTAATTCAGATGGTGCGCACCAGAAAAAGAAATAAAGATACTACATTTATATAAAACATACTAACAGTAATGTAACTGAGCGGTGTTACTTAAAGAGAGAGGAATTAAAGAGAAACAACCGAGACAAGAGTGCAAAATACTCCACTTTACTCCACCTGATCAGAACTCTCTCTTTACTCCTCAAAACTAAGGCAACTCCCAGGGGACAAAAAGCATTGGCAACCCCCCCCCCCCCCCCATCAGTTTTTCCTACAACATAATAAAGTCTGCTACAGTTTTAATAATATTAAATAAAATAAAACTGCTGTTTCTAAACAAAGCTGATATTTTGGCCAAGTTTAGCAAACATTTCTCTATATATTGTACTGATTGTATGACTTGTCATTTAAGTAATTATCATGACAGGCAGGCCAAATCTAATATAAATAAAATCAAATGGATATAAATAAATTTAGCATGTTGAAACAAATTTGACATACATATTTAAATGAACAGACTGGATAATTTAAATTATAAGGGTGTTTATCCATTTATTGTATGATAAGTTGATAATGTAATTATTGTGACAGGTCTATTTAAAACAATACATATTGTTGAAATATACTGAATAGTATGTGTAATTTGTTTTACAGTCTTTCAGTTGTTGATGGCATAAAAAAAAACTGACAGAACTACTATAGGCTTCTTCAGTGAACAGGATATAATACAGCACTGAGTCACAACACAAGTTAAATATGATGAGGGTGCGGACCTGGACCTGACAAACTTTTCTCTAACTGAACCGAACTGAAGTCTAATAAAATACCCCTGGATTATTGGATTAAATTGCTGATTTGTGCACTGTATTTAGGTGCTGCCCAAGGTGGGGTTCAAACTCCCAACCTCCCAACCACATGGCACGGTCAGAACAAAGCAAGTGGTACCAAATAAACTAAAAGAAACTTAGGAAAGCATTTCAGTAAAAGGAAACTTAGAAAACACTTTGAAATCTTTTTTCCTTTTTTGTGTCTACTTTTGAGATCTCTTTATTTTTATTATACAAAGGTGTGACTAGTAACTGTTGCATGACTGGGGTTTTTATGCCATGTCTCACAGCTGAGCCTAATTAGCGCTAACTACCGCTGGGGATTCTGGGACTTGTAGTTTTTTGGCCCAGAATGTTCGTATATCATCAGCATTCCGATTGCCTGAGTGTTCTAAAGGTGATGTGTTCAGCATTCCGATTGGTCAAATGTTTGAGTTCTAACAGTGATGTCATTGCAGGTGCTCAGAATAAATAGGTATGCACTCAAGTTTTTTAGTATTGGTTGGTTTGGCGTTCGAGAGAGAGAGAGGTTTGAGAGTTTGAGAGTATTGGAGAGTGTAGATGGTGCTACCATTTAGAAAGATTGTGGACATTGTGTGGGAGGCGAGGGTGCCAAAGTCTCTGGTTGGGAGGTTCATAGGACAGAAGAGATGGCACGTTAAGTACCTAATGAAGGAATCAGGAGCAAAGATAGATATTATAACATTGACAAGCTCTGAAAAATTCCAGATCATTCGTGTAGACAGTACAGAGGAGCAAACCGGCACAGCTGCAGCCATGATTATAGAGTGGTTTAAAAAATTTGATCTGGATTTGCCGTCTTACACACCGAGACCTGGATTACCAAGGACACAGATCCAGGATCCATTGACCTGCCAGAACCAACCAGAAGTTGTGGGCATGTTTGTGTGGGAGGCGATTGTGCCACAGTGTCAGGTTGGGAGGTTCATTGGACAAAAGGGAAGGCACGTTAAGTACCTAATGAAGGAATCAGGAGCAAAGATAGATATTATAACACCGACAGTCCCTGTAGAATTCGTGATCATTCTCGTAACCGGTACAGAGAAGCAAATCGGCACAGCTTCAGCCATGATTATAGAGTGGCTTACAATAACTGCAATGGAATAACCGTCTTACACACCTAGACCTGGATTACCATGGAGACGATGAGGACTTTTAAATTACAAGAAATTTTAAAATAACAGTGCTATTTTAATATAACTAACTGGGTGGGTTGGTTGGTCTATGGATATATTGATGTGTGGGTGGATAGATATATTGGTGGGTGGGTGGATGAGGTTAGAAATAGCTAGTTAGTTAGAGGTGTTAAGAGAGTAAGAGCTCTTTGAAGAGCTCTGTCTTCAGGAGTTTCTTAAAGATAGTGAGAGATTCTCCTGATCTGGTAGTAGAAGGTAGTTAGTTAGAGGTGTTAGGAGAGTAAGTGCTCTTTGAAGAGCTCTGTCTTCAGGAGTTTCTTAAAGATAGCGAGAGATTCTCCTGATCTGGTAGTAGAAGGTAGTTTGTTCCACCATAGGGGAACTCTGTATGAGAACAGTCTGGATTGCTTTGTGTGAATGTTTGTTTGGCAAAGCGAGGCGGCGTTCATTGGAGGAGCGCAGCGGCCGGGAGGTCTATGGGTCTATGAATATGTTGATGCGTGGGTGGGTTGGTGGATAGATATGATGGTGGGTGGGTGTTTGTATATATATGTCGGTGGGTGGGTGTACAGCATGTGAGACGGGGTTTCAGGAAATGATTCGTTCACATTACACACAGATACAGATCACTTACATTTACAGTGACTGTGAACCGTCAAGATAATGTAGGGGGAAAAATGGGGTGTATAAAATATGTGGGCATCAATATAGGAAAAGGGGCACGTTTATAACAGCCTTAATGTAGAAGGTTTGATGCCCAGCCTCTGAATTCTCAATTAATAAAATAAATGAGTCTCATTAATTAATTAAAAATCAGTCTAATAGATAAATAATTGAATAATTAATATTAATTTCCAACTAGAGAAAGGAATATTAATGATCTGAAGGTTCTGAAGGTTTTAATAAATGTGAAATCTTTTATTCGGTTATTGGCAGCAACCAGCATTCCTGAAATCAACACAGACATTTATCAACGCACAAATATCACAAACAGCAATCAGTATATTTGAAATATGAAAGCTAAATGGTTATTTAGCTAAGTGTGTGTGTGTGTGTGTGTGTGTGTGATTGCGTGTGTTTGTCATAATCTCTGCTGGGCCAGAACAAAGACTGAAGCTGACTGTTTAACAGGATGGGTTTTAAAGCTACTGCTGAATTCTAGCTTTAGAAGTGAGAAATACAGTAGCTGTATTTCAGTGATAGAAAAGAGAGAGAGATATTTGCATGCAAATAAAGGTCTAGGTCAGAGGTCACTAATAGGCGGAGCACAGTCCGGGTCCGGACCCAGACGTTGTCCAATGCGGACCCAAACCGACCCAAAACTACTAAGCAGGATTTAATTCTGCCGGTGTTTGTTTAAAGCAGCAGAACGTTTCTTGTCTTTAGGGTTTACGTGCTTTATTGCAACGCAGTAAACTCACTGACCAATCACGTGTGCTGTAAGATCACTAAACGCTCACCTCAGCCAATCAGATCTGTGCAGATGCGGGAGCACGGATTACGCACAGGCGAAGTACAGTTAGGCAGTGAGAAGCAGCAGTAATAAGAATAAACTGATAAAGGCTAATTCAGATGGTGCGAACCAGAAAAAGAAATTAAAATACTACATTTATAAAAAAAAACATACTAACAGTAATAATATTAAATAAAATAAAACGGCTGTTTTTAAACAAAGCTGACATTCTGGCCAAGTTCAGCAAACATTTCTCCATATATTGAACTGATTGTATGATTTATCATTTATGTCATTATTATGACAGGCAGGCTTAATCTAATAGTAATAAAATCAAATTGAATAAATATAGCATTTTGATTCACATTAATAGACTCGATAAGTTAAATTATTGAGGGTGTTTCCAAGTCAATAATGTAATTATTGTCACGGGCCTATTTAAAACAATACATATTGTTAAAATATACTGAATAGTATTTGTAACTGACAGAACTACAGGATATAATACAGCACTGAATCACAGCACAAGTTAAATATGAAGACAGTCAGGACCTTAGCCTGAGGAAATGTTCTCTAACTGGTAGTGATGCGCGGATCGATACTTAAACATGGATACCACTGATACCAGATCTTTACGCTCTAAAAACGATTTTCTAACCATAATATCAATACTTTTGAGGCAATACATATCACTAACAGGAACACAGTGGAAAGTGCATAATGTGTAAGCACTGCGGCTCGCTGCTCAGTGAGTCACTCGATTTGTTTACCCTGCTTAACCCTAAACTCCTGAATAGGATCAGCTAAATCATAGGAATATCGGCCGATTGCAGATACCTTATTTTGTCTGAAAATCGTCCGATATCGATACATTGCCGAACAATCGTCCCATCTCTACATGTAAGAATATTTAGAAAATAATTCTAATTATTTAGAACTGATCAATTATTAAAATAAAAGTGAATAGTACTTTCCATACATTGTTACATATATTGATGTCTGTAAGTTTTGGGATTTGGGGGATTTAGGGCCATCTCTGGTGAGAATGGGTAATTACACGAGCATGCGGAAGAAGAGTAATTTTAAACCAGTCTCCTTTCAGAGCGGATGAATCCGATTCCAGGTTATGTTTAGTCAGCGAGAGAGAGAGAAAGAGAGAGAGAGAGCTCAGTCAGAATCTTCACTCCTTCATTTCTTTGGTTTTACTATGAGTGAATAAGCTAATGAGCTCTGAGTTTCCTCTTCTGAAGTCTTCATTGCTCCACCAGCCGCTCGAGTTCAGTAAAACTGAGCCGGATCCTCTCTTAGAGGCTGTACGTATGACGTAAGTACGTTAAAAAAAACGAATATATTATTAGGATTAGCAGGGATGGTGGTTTCAGCACACTGCTACCATTAAACACTATATTTTATCCATATCCTTCTCCGCTCAGAAATGCTTCTGCTTTCAGTTTAGAAACTAAATAGGTAGCGCTTTATAAAACAGCCCGCGTTTTAGAGAGTAAGTTCCCTTTACTTATGGTGTAGCTTCTCTGGATGAACCAGTACAATCCAAATACTTACCGGGTCTTACAGGTACTTTAACTGTAGGTATAAATAAAGTACAACCAGGAAAAAGAGAGTAACAACTAGGTAACTTTCTAAAACTTACCATGTACTTTCCCAACATTTATGGTGTAACTGTTCTCTATGAATCAGTAAATACAAAATACTTATTTAGTTTTCATATAAAATAATATATAATCATTTGCCCTTTGTTCATGGAAGTTATAAAGGCTTTATTACAGTAACACTTCAAGGAATTATTATTCTAATAATTTTAAGAGTTAAAAAAAAAATTAAATTCCAGTGGAGCTGGAAGAAAACGTATAGTTTGTAATATCAAGACTAAATAATATTTATATATCTTCAATAACACAATCAGGAATGCTTAGATTTTAAAGAAAAAACAATTGTTAAAACGCAAAAAACACAAGGTTTTATATTATTGGTTAATAAACCCATGTCTCATCTGATTTTTACTGTTCTTACTCTCTAAATTCACAGTACTTACTCAGTAAATACTCAACAAACAACAGAGAGCGGGCTGTATTATGTAGAGTACAGTGTTTTACCATCCTTACTCTACAAGTACAAAATACTTACCCTCTAAAACAAGGGCTGTATTATAAAGCATTACCCCCAAAAAAACGTACTGAGACTTTAAAGTAAGTTTGAGTAGAAGTCTCTGTGCTGTTAGGGACAAATGGAAATCGAGTATTATTGAGAGCCTGGGGGCTTTAAATAAATGGAAAAATCTATGGTGTCATGACTGAGCTACATCCTGTACGTCTGTCCGTGAGTCGGTGAGTCTGTGGGTGGGGAACTCTCGTACAGTGCTGCAGTGAGCGTCACTCTTCCTCTCGGCAGCCCTCCTCCTTCTCCTCCTGACTGCAGAGAGAGGAAGAGTGGAGGAAGAGGAGGAGAGGAAGAGGGGAAGGAGGGGGGTCTGGTGATGGGGAGAGAGAGAGACTGCAGCACTGCAGAAGCTGGGCGTTGGCTCTAAATTAAAGAGAGACAAAGCCAGCGGGAGAAAGAGAGAGAGAGAGATGTGCAGAGGGGGAACACGTAGAGAGACAGGGGAGGAAGGGTGGAGGAGGAGGAGGAGGAGGTGGTGGAGCGAGGTTGTAGTCAATAAGACGTTTCCCAGTGTTAACAGGATCACTGAGGAGTCACTTCACCGCTCGCTGAACACATCTTACGAGAAGTGTCATCTGCCCAGTCCCATTCAGAGCTATTATCTTTCCTTCTGATTGTTTATTGATGATCTATAATGAAGCAGAGACAGTACTACAATACTACAGTACTACAATACTACAGAACTTCAATACTACAGTACTACAATACTACAGTACTACAATACTACAGTACTACAATACTACAGTACTTCAATACTACAGTACTACAATACTACGGTACTACAATACAACAGTACTACGATACTACAATACTACAGTACTACAATACTACAGTATTACAGTACTACAATACTACAGTACCACGGTACTACAATACAACAGTACTATGATACTACAATACAACAGTACTATGATACTACAATACTACAGTACTATGATACTACAATACAACAGTACTATGATACTACAATACTACAGTAATACAGTACTACAATACTACAGTACTACAATACTACAGTATTACAATACTACAGAACTACAATACTACAGTACTACAATACTACAGAACTACAATACTACAATACTACAGTACTACAGCACTACAGTACTACGGTACTACAGTACTACAATACTACAGTACTACAGTATTACAGTACTACAATACTACAGTACTACAGTACTACAATACTACAGTATTACAGTACTACAGTACTACAGTACTACAATACAAAAGTACTATGATACTACAATACTACAGTACTACAGTTCTACAGTACTACAATAGTACAATACTACAGTACTACAGTACTACAATACTGCAGTACTACAGTACTATGGTACTACGGTACTACAATACTACAGTGCCGCAGTACTACGGTACTACAGTACTACTGCACTACAGTATTACAGTACTATGGTACTACAATACTACAGTACTACAGTAATACAGTACTACAGTTCTACAGTATAACAATAGTACAGTACTACATTTCTACAGTACTACAATACTACAGTACTACAATACTATAATACTACAGTACTACAGTACTACAATACTACAGTACTACAATACTATAATACTACAGTATTACAGTACTACAATACTACAGTACTACAATACTATAATAATACAGTACTACAGTACTACAATACTACAGTACTACAATACTATAATACTACAGTACTGCAATACTACAGTATTACAGTACTACAATACTACAGTACCACGGTACTACAATACAACAGTACTATGATACTACAATACAACAGTACTATGATACTACAATACAACAGTACTATGATACTACAATACAACAGTACTATGATACTACAATACTACAGTAATACAGTACTACAATACTACAGTACTACAATACTACAGTATTACAATACTACAGAACTACAATACTACAGTACTACAATACTACAGAACTACAATACTACAATACTACAGTACTACAGCACTACAGTACTACGGTACTACAGTACTACAATACTACAGTACTACAGTATTACAGTACTACAATACTACAGTACTACAGTACTACAATACTACAGTACTACAGTACTACAGTACTACAGTACTACAATACAACAGTACTATGATACTACAATACTACAGTACTACAGTTCTACAGTACTACAATAGTACAATACTACAGTACTACAGTACTACAATACTGCAGTATTACAGTACTATGGTACTACGGTACTACAATACTACAGTGCTGCAGTACTACGGTACTACAGTACTACTGCACTACAGTATTACAGTACTATGGTACTACAATACTACAGTACTACAGTAATACAGTACTACAGTTCTACAGTATTACAATAGTACAGTACTACATTTCTACAGTACTACAATACTACAGTACTACAATACTATAATACTACAGTACTACAGTACTACAATACTACAGTACTACAATACTATAATACTACAGTACTACAGTACTACAATACTACAGTACTACAATACTATAATACTACAGTACTACAGTACTACAATACTACAGTACTACAATACTATAATACTACAGTACTACAGTACTACAGTATTACAATACTACAAAACTACAGCTCAGCTCTCAAATGACTTTACTCGCTTTAACCCTCCTGTTATGTTCAGGATTCATACACTTTTTAACCTTCAAGGCAAATGTTCATAAAACATCAGTGCAGACATGAACAATAAAACCAAAAATCAACTAAAACTATAATTAAAATTGATTATAGTAGGCCTAAAATGAAGCTGACGCACAATCTTAAATAATAAAATCTGTGTAAGATTCTGAGAGCTCCCTTGTTTATGGCTAAATTACTGAATTAACTCTGAGCTGATTGATGCATTTAAATATCCATGACTTTTCCAAAACTTTTCCAGGCCTGGAAATGGCTGTTTTCAAATTCCATGAATTTTTTCCAGGTTTTTCATGGCTGTATGAAACCTGTATGTGTTGGGTCAAATTGACCCGTTTTAAAGTGTAAAGATCTAGGAAAAATAGATAAGGGTATATATTTTTTTGAGTACGAAACTTCTTTTGCTTGACTTAATTACTGTAATCAACATATATAATATAAAAGTGGTTAATCTCTTTACAACCACCACTCCCACCCCCTGCAAAAACTAAAACTGAAACTAAAACAAAAAATTGCAATGTTATGTTTCAATGTTATGTAAAACTATTGTGTTTTATACAGTATGTTGGTCTTTTAAAAGTAATTAAGTAGTGAATAAAGTAGTAAAACATTAAACAAAAATTTTGAACATGTATTTTTTTATGTAAAACGAGTGAATTATGCTAATTGAAGCATTACCTGTTAGAGGTAAGGAACATCATTAATCATAACTAAATATTAATAGAATAATTAGCTTAGTAATGGAGTTAGTAATAAAATATTCACACTTATTATTAGAATATTTTTTAGTTTCAGATCATCTTTTGGATAAGAAAACATGCATCGGGTCAAACTGACCCAGGAACAGCATTACTGTTTCTGACAAATGAACATAACAGGAGAGCTAAATGAGCAAATACAGGAAATCAATACAGGAATTACTACTAAAGTATATAAACTGGCAGAAACACTTAGCTGTGTTTATTTGTTCTTAATGTGTGCAACAAATCATTATCGCATGAGAAATCGCATAAGGATTGAATTTGCATGGAAAAGGAACTTTAAAAACTCAAATTTAATGTTTTAACTGTTTGGCAAGTGCGATGGAATTTAATGTTCAATGCAACATACAGTTTAGACACACATTCAGTGCAGGAGACTCCGCCCACATATCCCACAGATCAGTGCAGCATTCCATATCTCATGGAAGATATGGAATGCTGCACAGATCTGTGGGATATGTGGGCGGAGTTACTAGTTACTTTTTAGTTACTTTTTAGTTACTTTTGGCATGGCAGTGCATTTAAATCATACCTGTTTAAATCTCCTGTTTTGGTCTGTAAACTACCGTATTTTACCCCTCCTTCCTGCCGCTCATCCTGTATTAGTACTTTTCTGTACATTTTCTGTATTATATATATATATATATATAATAAAGCGAAAAATTCATATGTCTCTTTAAACTGAAATATCACTAATCTCGAGAGAAAACTACACTATTTATAGGTTTATATTTGAGTAAAATGAACATTATTGTTTTATTCTATAAACTACAAACAACATTTCTCCCAAATTCCACATAAAAATATTCTCATTTAGAGCATTTATTTACAGAAAATGAGAAATGTCTGAAATAATAAAAACACAAAGCAGATGCAGATTCAAAACTCAAATAATGCAAAGAAAACATAAAGTTCATATTCATAAAGTTTTAAGATTTCAGAAATAATCAATATTTGGTGGAATAAACCTGATGGTTTTTACTCACAGTTTTTTTTTTTCATGCATCTTGGCATCATGTTCTCCTCCACCAGTCTTACACACTGCTTTTGGATAACTTTATGCTGCTTTACTCCTGGTGCAAAAAAAATAAGCAGTTCAGTTTGGTGGTTTGATGGTTTGTGATCATCCATCTTCCTCTTGATTATATTCCAGAGGGTTTCGATTTCAACTCATCATTTTAAGTGCTCTCTTATTTTATGTAATTTATGCCATTTTTGTCTGGATTAATGCATAACTTTTGACTTGTCGTCAGTCACTACAGATTTCTCTAAATCTTATAAATAGAAAAACTTAATTTGCAGTACAGTCTGCCACTTTATGTACACACTCTGAAAGATAAAGATTATAAATCACCCTCTTCAGTGAGCCACACAGTGTTTAATTACCCAAACTGACCCTTTCATTTTTACACTGTGTGAAATCCTAAAACCCTTCCCGTTCCCTGAGGAGCGGAGCAGGCCTCACTTTTAGTTAGTCAGGGAAAAACAGGAAGCTAGATTACTAATAGCTGCGCTTAGAGTTTTAAATATTTAATGAGAGCAGTCTGCAGAGGCTGTTCTGCGGGATGCCGCGGGACTCGGGCTTTTTCAGGAACGTCTTTTCATCAAGGACTCGCTGAGTTCTCCCGAGGTTCAGCAACAGCCTGACACACCCGGCACACACAGTGCGTACCACCACTGCGTACCGCCACTCCACCCGGCTCTGAAACGAATACTGATACCTCACTCCTCTCCAGAGAGACACAGCCTCTCTACACACTCTGCTCTTCTGCTTTCATCTCCCATCATAAAACAAAGGGATGCACAGAAATATCTCTCAGAGAGAGAGTAGAAAAAAAGCGCGGGATATGAGTCATCGGGTGTGAGCTAAAACAAGTTTCCATAAAAGAGTGTTTTCCTGTCATACTTCTGTGTAGTATAACAGTGCACTGCACAAATATACAAAAATAAGAGAGCACTTAAAAATAATGAGTTGCTTTGATTTTACCAAATTAAAAACCTCTGGAATATAATCAAGAGGAAGATGGATGATCACAAGCCATCAAACCACCAAAAACTGTGGGATAACCACCAAATATTGATTATTTCTGAACTCTTAAAACTTATGAATATGGACTTGTTTTTTTCTTTGCATTATTTGAGGTCTGAAAACGTCTTTTTTTTATTTCAGCCATTTCTCATTTTCTGCAAATAAATGCTCTAAAAAAAACAAAATAATTCTGATTGAGATGCTGTGGATGATCTTAAACAAGTGCTTCATGCTCAAAAAACCTCCAATGTGTATGAATTAAAACAATTCTGTGCCTGTTGTCAATAAAATTCTAGAATTTCCCCTCAGGGATCAATAAAGTATCTATCTATCTATATGTCTGTCTGTCTGTCTGTCTGTCTATCTATCCATCTATCTATTAAAGCTTAATTGCAGTTGTTGATGCCAAGGGTGGCACAATCAGGTTATCATGTCTAGGGGCAAACACTTTTTCACACAGGGTTAGATTGGTTTGGATATTTTTTTTATATGTATATAAATAAAATGATCATTTAACAAGAGCTTTTTAAAACTTACTCAGGTTATCTTCATCTGATAATAAAATCATTGGAAAAAATTATTAAGCAAAAATAGCACTTAGAAGTGATCGAGAAGTGAATTTTACTTCACTACTATCACAGAAACACCAGAGGGGTTGCCAGAATTGCCAAAAACCCCAGCCCATAGTAGCTCAAACTAACAACAATTACATCTCAACCCACCTGAACATTACAGCACAGGGCATATCAATCAATACCCACACAGTCTTATACATTTATGAGCCGTAATTAACACTATAACCCACGCTTCTGCTCATAGCGTGGGCCAGCGGTGCACCATGGGATAGGAAGCACACTAAAAAAAAAAAGCAAGGGATACGGGTAGAAATGAGAAATGGGAAACGCCTGGAAAAGTCTCATTCAAGTCATTCAAGCTGAAAAAAACCCAGACTAAGCAAACACACATTGAAAATTGATTTTCTGTGGTGCTCGTGTGCATCAGTCACTTAAATATTAAAGCTCATGCTTCGTGCTTGGAGTTGGTGCATACACCCTGCTGAATATTTCAGTCCCATTTTCTGCTGAAAGCCAGTGGCCTTGGAGTCAGTCTGCTGCTGTAGGAGAGTCAACGAGATAAAGAAATAAAGAACTAAAGAAATAAAGGATATTACAAAGAAATATAGACATATTAGAGAGCTATAGCACCACAAAGGATTCCAAAACACACAAAAAATGAACCCAAAAAAATGTAATAAAATGTAAAATTGTTAAAGGATGAATAGTATTTATTTCATATAATATCTGCACTCTTAAATATAGTCTAAAAACTATAACTTAGTACTATAAGTAATAAGTATTATTATAAGAATTAATACCTTATTTCTACCATCTTTGTGCTTGTGATTCCTTGTGATTAAGTGATTAAAATATCTTCATATAAAGTGAGACACTCTCAGTAGATTTAAATTTAGAGAAATATAATTTTGAAAGTTGAATATTCTTATAAACCTCTGACAACTACGCAAAATGTCAAAAAAGAAATGTCAGAAATTTAATCTGGATTTAAGAGGATTTAAGTGGCTAAGATTAAACTTTTTTGCACTCTGTACTCAATCCTACAGAGCCCCTAATGGGACATGGTGTCATTTTTAGGGTATAAAAAATAGTGCATCACATACTATGTGGTGAGCAACAGATACTGATTAGTGAACACAAGATACTATTTGGCTCGGTGAACAATGTTTTTTTCTGTTAGTATCTGGAACTTATTACTTAGTAACTGGTGCTTACCACTTAGTATCTGGTGAGAACCACAATTTTCCCTAGAAAAATATTTATACTTAGTGGTGAGCACCACATATTAAGCACCAGATACTAAGTATGTGGTGCACACCACTAAGTATAAATATTTTTCTAGGAAAAATTGTGGTTCTCACCAGATATGTTGGTCACCACTTCTGTTTCTGGTAAGCACCACCAAAAATTAGGTATAGTTAGTGGTGAGCACCACATACTAAGCACCAAAACAGTTTTTTTTTTCTATTAGAATCTGATGTGTACCACTTAGTATCTGGTGCTCACCGCTCAGAATGTGGTGCTTACCATTTACTGTACTATCTGGTGCTCACTGCTTATTTCTAATAGTATTTTAACCTATAAAAATATACACCATGTCCCAATTCAAACTTACATCTGTGAGGAAGTTTCTCCTAAAAAATTATTTTTTAAGCTTAATCCAGCTTTATTCATAAACCTCTAGTGATGCTCCTGCATGAATGAGGATCACAGGAACACAGAATGTGACTACTTTTTAATTAGTGTTTATGTGGTTTTGTAATTAGTATGTGGTGCTCACCACTTAGCATCTGATGCTCACCACATAGTACTAAAAATAGATATACCTAGTGGAGAGCAGCACATATGAAGTACCTGATACTAAGTGGTGAGCAACACATACTACCACATACCATTAGCTCTGAGTGGTCGGAGTGGTACAGATTGCTGGTTGGAAACCCGGTCATGCAGCTTGCCATCAGCTGCCGGAGCCCTGAGAGAGCACAGTTGGTCTTGCTCTCTCTCTGGGTGGGTACAGTAGATGGCGCTCTCTCTTTCCCCTCATCACTCCTAGGGTGCATATATATACATATATATATATATATATATATATATATATATATATATATATATATATATATATATACATATATATATATACCCCATGTCCCAATTCAAACTCACAGCTGAGTTTTTGGAGGAAGTTTTTCTTCAAAAACGATGATTCATAATATATATTTTTAAGCTTAGTCCCTCATTATTCATAAACCTCTATTTATAAAAATCTAGTGATGCTTCTGCATGGATGAGGATCACAGGAACACACAGAACGTGACAGAACTGTTTATTAATTTTAGCTTCATTCTTTTTTGCTCTAGTGTCCTTCAGAAAGACATTAGGATCTGAAACAGTGTTTTGCCTGTTCGTGCTTTTTGAGCAGTGCAACAATAAACATGAAAAATTAATCGAAACTAGTCAATACTGCCCACATTCATCATCTCTCTCCCCCCATCCTGCTCCCTGTCCTCCCTTTCTCCTTACACAAACACACTGTGCACAAACACACTGTGCACAAACACACTGTACCAGTAGCCCCAACAAGGTCACCTCCAGAGCTTCTATAGTCGTGCACTATCACAACCCAACAGTAACGACTCTATAACTGAGGGCCTAATGAAAACGCAGCCATCATAATCAAACCACATCTACAGTAACAAAGCCGAGAGAGAGATCCACTCCTCCTCCTCCTCCTCCTCTGCTGCTGCTGCTGCGTAGTTGTATCAGCACTATCCTCTTACCTTAATGAGTCAGCACTTCAGGGATACGGGGGTGGTGGTTGCTTCAGCATTTGTGGATTTTACTGCCCAACAGAGGGCAGCATAATCTCTGCCTCAGTGTAAAAAATGCACCACCAAAATAAACACGCACTCCGAGCAGGGGGGAGGGGGGGGACTGAGGAGCCCTGCACTGCAGAAACCCGCCTGCACTGTTATCCATTACCCCTCCATCTCGCTCATCGCAGATCAGCCAGCAGGCCTGCAGACGCAGCACTTTACGCCAGCCAGGAGCATAGGGCGTACAGCTCCGAGCTGCTGCAGCTCGCCGCCGAGTTCTGGACCTAATAAAAGCACAGAACCTTCCCTGCTGCTCAGTAAACTACTAAACTAACATATACCACCACACAGACCTGCTGCTCACAGAAACACTCCCAAAATTACACCCCCAGACTCTTTGGCATTTGGACTGCAGTTTGAAGTGTCAGTAGCTCCTCCACTTCCATTTCCCCTCGCTGTTGTGCTTTTTAAATGTGGATCTTCGTGGAAACTGTGGCGAGCCTGGAGTGTAATTATGGTGCACGGCAGTGGCTATTAGCTATTTTATTAAACGCAAGGAGATGAAACTCAGAGATGTGTGTTCGGATGGGACTAAAATTACCGGAGGACCACGAAAAAACTTCAGAGTTCAGAGAAAAACAGTACATAATTCAGCCTGTATTTTTCTCAGAGGATGTCTGAGAAAAAACACTTACATGGTCGTTCTGGACGGGAATAAAATAAAAGAAAGAATTATCCCAGAACCCCCTGAGAAACTAATCCCGTCCAGATAGGGTTTATGAGTTACTCTGCAGGCCTGGTGGTGGTGGTGTCACTGAATACAAAGCAGAGGTGTTTCATGAGTTTTCCAACTTGCCATAAAGATACCAACATGCCAAAGTCAGAGCGCACCTGTATCTTAAAGGTAATGACAAGTTTATTTCCAGTCAACCCCAAACACACCCATGATTAATTAAGAGAATAAGTACATGCCTTTTGCTTTGTGTTTAGAGCCGAGCAAGATGTACTTTTACCGTCGTTATGACAGCAAAGACACTGACTGACACGTCCTAAATTAAGCTGCATGGAGAGCAATTGATGTCTCACCTATAGATCATTAAATAGGGCCCGAGGAAAAGAGTCTCGATTAGATGTTTCGCTGAATCATCAAAAAAAGAGGGATCAGTGGAAGGCCGGAGTGAAGCTGATGCAACTGCGGAAGAGACAGTAAAGGATGAGCCTCAGACTGTCAATCATTTTATCTACCGCTGCACTTTTTTTACCTGCAGTTACTGTAAACCAACACAGACTGTTTACAGGGGCTGCCTCACACTCAGCAGCGCAACACACACACACACATATGCTCACATGCATAAATCCATTCTCTCTCTGCAGGTGAAAGCTGACACATGCTTATTTATTATTCAGCTGGGAACACACACACACACACACACACACACACATGCATAAATAAATATACTGTAGACTATGCTTGCACCAATCTAAAGCCACACCCCTATGTGTCTGACTATGCAAAAATGGTGTTTATTATAGAATTGACACTTTTTCTGGCCATCATGCTCTATTGCTTTATCATTTGATATCATTTTAGCTTATGTTTCTCCTTCTGTTCTCTCGCCTTGTGAAACAGGCCTTTTTCTGCCATAAAGTAATCACACTCATATATCTGAGCCCGTAGGTGCGACAGCAACTCAGTTACATAACGGCCTCTGATGAGTTTCCACCTTCCGCATCAGCAGAGAGAGAGACGAAAAAAACAAAATGTGTTAAAAAAAGGTGTGAAAATAAAGCCTTCCTCTGCTTCCTCTCTCTGCTGCTGGTGTTTTACTGCATCTGCTCGGGTCATAATTCAGATAACTAATGACTGAGTTCTCTCTCCGCCCCCACCCACCTCCTCCCCCGCCTCCCAGAAACACACACACACACACACACACCAAGGAGTCTGCAGCAGTACAGCGCACTTCCTTCCTCAACTGCATTAAACTGCATTGCATTTTTGCTGCTTACTCACTGTGCGAGGCCCGTGCAAAAAACACAGTGATCGGTTATCAATCAATCAATCACTCAATCAATTAATTAAACTTTATTTTCAATTAAACGGTAAATAAATTGAGGGTAAACCCTCATTTTCAATGTAGCCGAGCTTACATAAAGAAACAGGGATTGAGAATTAAGTTTAAATTATAAAAACAAGCAAACAATGTAAGAAAAATAAAATAATTCGAAATAAAAGGATATGCAAACAGGCTAAAATGTAGAGCAATAAAATGAAAAGATAAATACGTAGAATAATAACATTCAAGCACAGAAAAAAAATAATAGTAATAAAACATAAAAAAGAATAAAGGACTAAAATAACCACAATTATAAAAATGTAAATGATGGAACTAAAATAAATAATAATAATAAGTAAAAAATATTTTGGGAAAACAAAAAAGGAAGAAAATAAATGGAATAAAATAAAATAAAATAAAAACGTAAAGGTCAAAAGTAAAAGCAGTAACAAAACAAATAAAAAGAAGAAATTAATAAAATAAATAAAATAAAAGGGCTAAAAGGTAAAACATAAAATTAGATAAATAAAAAAAACAAAATTATTAAATAAATAATAAGGTAAAACTGGTGCACTGTAGCTAAAAGCAGATTTTCCCAGTGCATGCATGTATTACATAGTTATGCTTATCTACAGTATTATAGCAGCTGTATATACTGAATACACTTTTTATGTAATCAAAAATGTAAAAAGTCAGGAAGAAGTACAGATACTAGGGTTTAAAATACTTCAGTAGAAGTTGAAAAAGTATCAACTCAAGCTTTTTACTCTGAAAGTGTTTAAAAAAACTACTTATGTACGCTAAGTATAAAAGTAAAAGTGATGTAAGGGGGCAAATGTCAATACGGGATGCACTAGGTTGTTCCCTGTTTCAGCTGCATATACGCCCATTGTAAATTAATGTATTTTAGTAGAATGTAAATACAGGTCTGAAAAAAGAGATCATTTAAAAATATGAGTTACTTTGATTTTACCAAATTGAAAACCTCTGGAATATAATCAAGAGGAAGATGGATGATAACAAGCCATCAAACCACCAAACTGAACTGCTTGAATTTTTGCACCAGGAGTAAAGCAGCATAAAGTTATCCAAAAGCAGTGTGTAGGACTGGTGGAGGAGACTACTTTTATGCTCTTATTTATTTGGAATTTGGGACAATGAAAACAAGCTGAAATGAAATACGAGTAACAAAGTTCAGATAATTGTGTGAAAATGCAAAAATGTATTACTCCAGTAAAGTATAGATAACCTACATTTATACTTACGTATACGTCAACAAAAAAATGAGCAAAGTTTGTTGAAATAAATAAAAACGGTAACTAAAAGAAAAACGACGAGAAGCTACTCCCTGCATCAGTCAGGGTTAAATACCTTGATGCCAGCTAAAACATAATCACATAATCAGTAATTATTATCCAATGGGAGTCTCTAACATATTTGCTTAGTTAAATCCAGATGGTTAAATCCACCTTTTATTGGCTAGGCATTGTATATTCATAATCATAATCATATTTATCGTTCATATTCTCTGATTTTGCTATTTATAGGTTTATGTTTGAATAAAATGAACATTGTTGTTTTATTCTATAAACTACAGACAACATTTCTCCCAAATTCCAAATAAAAATATTCTCATTTAGAGCATTTATTTACAGAAAATGAGAAATTGCTGAAATAACAAAAAAGATGCAGAAAAGTTTCAGACCTCAAATCATGTAAAAAAAAAAAAAAAAAAGTTCATATTTATAAAGTGTTAATAGTTCAGAAATAATCAATATTTGGTGGAATAAAGCTGTTTTTTAATCAGTTTTCATGCATCTTGGCATCATGTTCTCCTCCACCAGTCTTACACACTGCTTTTGGATAACTTTATGCTGCTTTACTTCTGGTGCAAAAATGATGTCTTGTGATCATCCACCTTCCTCTCGATTATATTCCAGAGGTTTTAAGAAACTTTTTTTTTCTTTTTTTTATATTTATGCACAAAACATCAAAAACATAATAAAGACAAAAAGTTGTAATAATACAAACAGTGCAGGAAAAGTACAAAAAAAGCCAGCAGGGCTTGTACTAGGCACTTTCCCATTGTATTTGAATTTATTACATTTTTATTTTATTACATTCTTCACTATAAAAATGATAGGTAGTTGCAGATAGTGGTGCAGGATGTTTAAAGTAATATTGCTTTAAGTAATAACTGATCCTTGTGAAAGAAAGGCATCTTTAGTGAGCTTTTTGAAAGAAATCAAATTATTGCAAGTTCTTAGGTTGTGTGGTAGACAGTTTAAAATACAAGGACCTCTGTGTGAAATAGTGAACTGACTTAAAGTAGTTCTGTAAAATGCAGGGTGTAGGTTGTCAGAGGCTCTGGTAAAGTGGTGATGAATGTCAAAGTTGAATAGGAATAAGTTTTGGAAACTGTCAGGTAGAAACTGTCAGGTAGGAGGTTTTGTTTAACTAAGAAAGTGGTCGCTTATTTTTTCCGAGCTGTATATACTTTGTATAGATATGTTTTAATGTATTTAATTAGTAATGATAATATGGCACATTCTCCATTTTTAAGTTTATTTTATATGCATCAGCTGTATTGTTTGCACTCAAGCCAATCTTTACATTTCCAGCTATAGCAGAGATGTATTAATAGCTTGCATAAACAATATATATATATACTGTATATTACATTACATTATACCACTTTAGAATGAATTACAGTGCAGAACATTCTGGGATTTATGTTGATAGATGTGCCAAGAAACGTTACAAAGATTCTGATTTATATACCGAATTAAAGCACAGCTGAACACAATAAACTCCAAATGCAGTGAAACAGCAGCCGGTGTTTAGTCTGTGTCTGAGTCTGTGTGTGAATGCTAATGAGAGAAAGCAGGATTAGGGACTGGGGATCACAGTAAAGACCTTTTCTCTTGGTACCACGGCTAAAACGCAAAGGATGCTTAGCAGAGTTCGAGAATGTACACACACTGCAGGTATTAACCCGGCAAAAAACAGCATCTTACAACAAGTACAACACTCAAAACACCAAAAATCACAGTACAATCACAGTAGTCTCTACTAATCTGATCATCTGATACAGAAAGAAATGCATTAGAGTGTATAAAATAAAATATACACTTGCTGACTGTGGAAACTTCACACTAGACCTCAAGCAGTTTGGACTGTGCGTCTCTCCACTCTTCCTCCAGACTCTGCTCCCTTGATTTACTTTAAATGAAATGTAAAATGTACTGATGATCAGTGATGGTTTGGAGAGTCATGTCTGTCATCTGCTGGTGTTGATCCACTGTGTTTTATTATCAAGTCTAAAGTCAGTGCAGTTTTGTTTTCCCACAAAATCTTACAGCACTTCATATCTTACAGCTTCCCTCTGCTGATAACAACTAATGAAGATGCAGATTTCATTGTCCAGCAGGACTTGGCACACTGCCCACAGTATGGCCAAAAGTACCAATTGGTCTTATATTGTATAATATTCAAATTTTCTGAGACACTGATTTTTGGGTTTTCATTGGCTGTGAGCTTCATAATCATCATCAATAAAAGAAATAAACGCTTAAAATACTGTAGATCACTCTGTGTTTAATACATCTATATAATATATGAGTTCAATACATTTTTGAACTGATTTACTGTGATAAAGTAACTTTTTAAGGATATTTTAAGTTTTTGAGATGTACTAGTATCATTTCTTGCAGTGAATTACATATTCTTGGTGCACATATTCCAGGAGGAAAGTTAAATACAGGCACAACTACAGAAATGGAACAATGTCCCAACCAATCTGTACCCACTATTAAACCTTACTCCAATAATTCACATCGCCTTGCCATGAACATGCTGACCAGTGTCTAATCAACCTCACTCACAGGATAACACCTCGCAACTTATACAGATATATGGTTTCCAAGCTTTGCCGTGAGGTAAAACTTTAAAGTCAAGGAACATACTGCTATCCCTTGACTTTTGGCATGTCAGTGTATTGTGCCTTTGGCTACCAGATCTTGATTTAAGGTGGATTCAGGTTTGTACTGCATGTTAGTGGATTTTAAAGCGGCAGTCTTTAAGATGTTTTTTTTTTAATTGAAAGTAGTAAAAATCTGAAAAAAGGAGAAAATAAGAAAAGAAACATAACAAACCACTTAAAAATTATGAGTTTCTGTGATTTTAATTAATTAACTTTAATTAATTAAAAACCTCTGGAATATAATCAAGAGGAAGGTGGATGATCACAAACCATCAAACCACCAAACTGAACTGCTTGAATTTTTGCACCAGGAGTAAAGCAGCATAAAGTTATCCAAAAGCAGTGTGTAAGACTGGTGGAGGAGAACATGATGCCAAGATGACTGAAAACTGTGATTAAAAACCACCAGGGTTATTCCACCAAATATTGATTATTTCTGAACTCTTAAAACTTTATGAATATGAACTTGTTTTCTTTACATTATTTGAGGTCTGAAAGTTCTGCATCTTTTTTTTTGTTATTTCAGTCATTTCTCATTTTCTGTAAATAAATGCTCTAAATGAGAATATTTTTATTTGTAATTTGGGAGAAATGTTGTCTGTAGTTTATAGAATAAAACAACAATGTTCATTTTATTCAAACATGAACCTATAAATAGCAAAATCAGAGAAACTGATTCAGAAACTGAAGTGCTCTCTCCTAGGAATTATTATTTTTTATATATTTTTGGCTATGATTAATTGAGCAACCACAGTGCTGCTAACACTCACTACAATCACCAGATTTATTCACTCTAAATAGAGACTGCATCACAAAGCATGTTTTAAAGTACTTTTTTAGCGTGATCTGTGCAACTACACATTTATACATTGCTACCAAAAATTACAGACTGTCACTTTATATAATCTGATCACAAATTAAACTCTTAAGTGCATCAGTAGGTGTACAGGTACAGTGCCAACATCAGGTTACACTGTTTGTATTGTATTGTCCTGCAAATTGATTCTTTTTCTCTTGTTACAGTGAAAACAATGAAATTACATCTGCTAACATTACTGGACAGCAGAAAAACATGAAAATAGGTCTGCAGCATCCTCCTCAAGTCTAAATAAAGTCAAAGTTGATGTATATATATATATATATATATATATATATATATATATATATATATATATTTGAGGATAAATAACAGTGTACTATGCAGTGCAAGAGAATGCTTCTTTTGAGAAAATGCCCTTAATTAGCTTACTGCACACTTACAGTACTAAAAAGCACTAGGACAGCGAAACCAACTACCACCACTACTATTCACTAAACCGAGAGAGGTGACTGCAATTTCTTGTAAATGATCCCCCCTCTACCAAACTTTACACTCAGCACAATGGAGTCAGACAAGTACTGTTCTACTGGCAACAGCCAAACCCAGACTCATCCAATCAAATTTAATATATATCTCTAACATATATGAATGCAACATATAATAGCACATCAATATGAATCCTGTAGATAATTATAATATCCGCGTATATACATATTTTATTATAGGACATACAGCTCTGAAAACAAATAAGAGACCACATAAAAATTAGGAGTTTCTTTGATTTTACCAAGCCGGGAGTAAAGCAGCATAAAGTTATCCAAAAGCAGTGTGTAAGACTGGTGGAGGAGAACATGATGCCAAGCTGCATAAAAAAAAAACTGTGATTAAAAACCACCAGGGTTATTCCACCAAATATTGATTTCTGAACTCTTAAAAATTTATGAATATGAACTTGTTTTCTTTGCATTATTTGAGGTCTGAAAGCTCTGCATCTTTTTTGTTATTTCAGCCATTTCTCATTTTCTGTAAATAAATGCTCTAAATGAGAATATTTTTATTTGGAATTTGGGAGAAATGTTGTCTGTAGTTTATAGAATAAAACAATAATGTTCATTTTACATTTTACTCAAACATATACCAATAAATAGAAAAATCAGAGAAACTAATTCAGAAACTGAAGTGCTTTTTTCATTTCCAGAGCTATATATGTCATATATTGCATTTCTATGTCTGTAGGTTGGTTGGCTGGTCAGAATCTAGGTAGGTAGCTGGTCTATATCTTATAGTATCTCTAAAACAGATTTTTCTTTTATATGTCCATCCATAACGAAATGCTCAATATAAAGGGCAGTATAAAAGGGAATAAAATGGAGTTGTGATGTAGGTGACAGTGATGATGTATCTCTGTGCTCTGCTGTTTCAGGGCTTTAAGTGAAAGACCAGGACAGAATAGAGCCTGCTCAACAGAACTAAACTCCAGAGGGACAAGCGCGAAGAAGAGAGGGAGACGTAAAAAAAGAGAAGAAGGAGAGTGACTCTGCAGAAAAATGTCAATTTAGAGATCCCTAGAAAGCTCTCAGGAGCAGCGGTAAGAGAGAAAATGAGGGGATGGAGGTTTAGATAGATTTCAATACTTCTCAACAATATATATAACCCCATCGTAATGTCCCACAGGCTGATTCTTACTTTTTATTCATCTGTACGGGAGGAGAGGGCTGCTATTTTTAGGCTGTGGTGCTTTAGGAGTCTTTCAGAAAGAGGGAGGGGGAGGAGAACCTGTGTGTGTAGTTCAATATGTCCTCAATGACCCTCAGATAAAGAGAGAGAGAGAGAGAGACAGACCGAGAGAGAGAAAGACAGGCTCAGACAGAGCTGGTTTTGTATCTCATATGATCAACTATGTTTTTGCCATCTCTGGTCACTTTTCCTAAATTTCTCACTGTTTTATCAAGTTAATGCACCATTCTTACACATGGAAGACATATGGAAGATACCCTATACGTTAATATATATTATATTATATATTATACATGTCTCTCCAAACCATCACTGATTGGTGGAAACTTCACACTAGGCCTCGAGCAGCTTGTACTGTGTGTCTCTCCACTCTTCCTCCAGACTCTGCTCCCTTGATTTACTTTAAATGAAATGTAAAATTTACTGATGATCAGTGATGGTTTGGAGAGTCATGTCTGTCATCTGCTGGTGTTGATCCACTGTGTTTTATTATCAAGTCTAAAGTCAGTGCAGTTTTGTTTTCACACAAAATCTTTCAGCACTTCATATCTTACAGCTTCCCTCTGCTGACTGCTAACTTTTATGGAGATGCGGATTTCATTTTCCAGCAGGACTTGGCACACTGCCCACAGCACTGCCAAAAGTACCAATTGGTCTTA
Source organism: Astyanax mexicanus (assembly GCF_023375975.1). NCBI lineage: Eukaryota > Metazoa > Chordata > Actinopteri > Characiformes > Acestrorhamphidae > Astyanax > Astyanax mexicanus. The sequence goes on along the minus strand of NC_064424.1, from coordinate 2,549,685 downwards.
ATGGTTTAATATTTTAATTTTCTGAGACACTGATCTTTGGGTTTTCATTGGCTGTAAGCCATAATCATCAACAATAAATAATAATTATAACTGAATTACTGACATACAGTAACTTTTGAATGATATTCAATTTTATTTAGATGCACCTGTATGTATGATATAACTACAATAGAGATTAAACCAAAGCTACTCCACTAGATATAAACGCAGCCTGACAGATGAAATACTCTTTGTGTATATAAATTATTTATAAGCCAACCTTTCTACATGCTTCAGTGCCCTATGACTACTCTACTGGCCCAGATACACCCAAACCTACATTCAGTCATCCCAGTTACACACTCACTACACACTCCTGCTGAACTAGTAACAGTAACATCTGCACGCCTGCAATATTTACAGAGAACAGGCCTTCTGCCTTCAGATATACTGTATCAGAACTATTCCCCACTAATCACAGTTCACTGTAAAACCACAACTAGTTTTCACCTAAAGAAATAACTTGTTTAATGCATTTAAATGTAAATTGTAATATTAAAACATCTTTAAGTTGCATCAACTTATAATAGTAGCTGAGTTTATTCTGTTTTCAGGGTGCGAACTATGGGGGGATTAAGACTTCAACCCCCCCTAAAGGGGTAAAAACAATAGTTTGGGAGGGGTGGGGGGGGTCAAAACATTTAAATATACTTCTTACATATAATGTTAAATACTACAAAACAATGCAGTATATTTGCCTGGAAGAATATTGTGATATTGTGATTTCATGCACCCCTAAAGTGGATCATACCATTTCATGTTCATAGTCATTCCTCTCATTTAGAGGAATCATGATTGGTCAGGTGGTTTGTGTCTAAGTTAAGGTGCACGAGCTGCTTGAGCTACAGCATTACCTATAAGTAGCTGCTATCTAATTAGCTTTCTTAAATATGCACTTTAAACACACTTTTCCTTAGATAAATAAATAACTCACGTGAATTAGCTATTCCACCTTAAATGCTGCTAATTTACCATTCCACCTTAAATGCTGCTGTGGCTGTATATACTTTTTTTGGCGCTTTTAAGGTGGAACAGAACATTCAAATGGGAATCCACATTCTGTTTTATTGGGACTGTTTGTGATTTCTGTACAACCTTAAGCAGAAATGTTTAAAACTCTTAAAACACTTTATCATCTACTAACTACAGTCTAAAAGGAGAACTGTGTTTTAACATAGAGAAAATTGTTTTAATGCTGGGAAACTGTTAAGGTGGAAGGAAATGTGTTTTAAGGTGGAAGGGAAATGTAAACAGGTAAAAAGTAAACTGGTGTATTACAATCTATTTATTAGGCTACTTTAAAAAAATTAACAATAGCCAAGCTTTTTAAATGGCATCAGCCAAGCTATATAAATGCATTCCTACATCTCCCCTTAAGATTTAATAGTGTAATCCCAGTGTCATGTGGATGTTGAATTAAAATTAAATGGCGAGAAAGCTGATAAAAGATAACAGCCAATAGCATTGTATGTGTTTTTGCAGGATTAACTGTGGATTTTGCTGTATAATGTATTATTCATGACTATAAAAGTTATTGTGTGGTATATATGTGCTACATTAGCTGATATTATGGGTTTATCTTTTACGTGCTGTAGACAGTGTTACAGTAAAGAAGCGAGACACTGTAAGGATTGTAAGATTTGAGTTTACTGATGCGCCTACCAATTATTATTGTATAATTCGCATCCTGTCTGTTTCCATTGGCAGATTAACGCAAAAGTGTGCGGTATTATCAATGGAGCTGAAACAAGGAGGTGGTCGTAATGTTATGGTTGTTGAGTGTATATTTGTGAACTACACTAGTGCGTGTCGTATTCGTGGCTGCTGAAAGTGACCCGGCGTCGGCTGCTCTGAGCTGCAGAGGGGAAGTATGACTGTCTCCTGAGAGGAACATTGTGTTGACACCAACATCACTAATGTGATCATCCTCATTTACGACTCTCACCTGATAGGGGACTCTGGCGCTGATTGGTCAGCCGAGTCACGTTACCCCACAGCCCACACGCTCTGAGACCTACCTCAACGTGCCAGGGAGATTCAAGGTCAGGAATAACGAAGCGGTCCCGCTCCGGGAGGCATGATCACAGCAGCTTTACAGGACAGAGGAGACGGGGTTGTTTTTCTGGACGATGTGAAACTTTACTGTAATAATTAAAACAGTAAAACAGGCAGATACACTATATAATAACATTCTTACTATTCCTTCAATAACACAAAACAGTGTATATAGTGTGTTTGACTATGCAGGCATTATTAAACTACATATAAATTCATAAAACTAACAATGGACATATAAGAGTTAAACACAAACATGTAGCCTAATAAACCCGATAGCATTGCTGTGTAAAAAAGCGCATCATACAGGATATATATATATATATATATATATATATAGAGAGAGAGAGAGAGAGAGAGAGAGAGAGAGAGGGCTTAGAAAAAGTAAAATAGAAAATGAGAAGGAGATAACAAGAGAGACAGCATGAGTAAGAGAAAGAGAAAACAGGAAAGAGAGTGAATTGAAACAGAGCCAAAGAAAGAGTAAAAGAAAAGAGAGAGAACGAGAGAGAGAGAGAGATACTGAGAGAGTAGGAGAGAAGAAGAGAGTGAGAGAAGAAAAGAATAACAGAGTAAAAGAAGAAGGGACAGTATGAGAGAGTAAGACACTGAGAGAGTAGGAGAGAAACAGAGAGAGTGAGAGAGAGACAGAAAGAGAGAGAAAATGAAGGAAAAATAAGAGAAAGAGAGTAACAGAGAGAAAGAGAATAAAAGGAAGAGAAACAGAAAGAGAGAGAAGAAGAGAAAGACAGTATGAGCAAATGAGAGCAAGAGTAAAACAGAGAGAGTGAGAAAAAGAGGAAAAGTAAAAGAGGGAGAGAGTAAGAGAGAGAGTAAAAGAGAGAGTATAAAAGAGAGAGAGTAAAAGAGAGCGGGAAAGAGAAAAGGAGAGAGAATGAGAGAGTAAGAGGAAGAGAAAAAGAGAGACAGTATGAGAGAGAGGACAAGAGTAAAACATAGAGAGTGAGAGAAAGAAAGAGAGAGAAAGAGGGATCAAGATATTAAAAGAGAGGGAGTAAGAGAAAGAGAAAAGGAGAGAGAAAGAGAGAGAAAAAGAGGAAGAGAGAGAGAGGGAGAGAGCTGCTGATGCATTGCAGATAAACTGCAGATCCTGGGTAACCCCTCCCTCCACTTCTCTCCCACCCAGGCGCACCGTATGACATCACCGCTCCTCCACCCTCGTCTCCTCACTCCTCCGATCGTGAGTCACTCGTTCCCTCGGTGCCCCGGCCCAGACTAATGCCTCTAACGTCTCCCGCTCCTCCAGCTGGAGCTCCTGCCACCTCTTAACACCGTTAGCCCCGCTCCCCGCCGCTCCCTGCCGCTCCCCCGCCGCTCCCCGCCGCTCCCCCACCGCTCCCCGCCGCTCCCCCGCCGCTCCCTCCGGAGCCCTAAATCATCTCTCTGAAGCGTGAGGAGTCCGGAGTGTGCCGGCCGGCCGCACCGTGCCCAGCTTTAATAATCTCACTGTGAGAGCGCCTGTGATTTTCACAGAGTTTCCGCACTGAATCCTCCTCATGTTTGATGTGCTGATTCTCATTCCAGCAGACTCTAACGCAACACCGACTGCACCTTTGCCTCATCCTCAGCTGGGGAACAGATGAAAGGAGAAGTTAAAGTCTGTGACAGGCACTCGGGATGCTCTAGAGAACTGCTTTGTTGAAGACGAGACTACCAGAATGCAGATTTACACCAAAAACATCCAAAATATACACCCAAAATAACTTTAATTGGGCATATCAACATGTTTGTAGAAAGACAAACAGACGAACAGAGAGACAGAGAAATAGACAGATACGTTATTGATATTGAAATTGAATCTATGATATGTCTTTAACTAGATTGATTGTCAGGAGAACGGTACTTGTCTGACTGCATTGTGCCAAATGTAAAGTTTGGTAGAGGGGGGATTATGGTGTGGGGTGGTTCTTAGACGGACAGACAGACAGACAGACAGACAGACAGACAGATAGATAGATAGATAGATAGATAGATAGATAGATAGATAGATAGATAGATAGATAGATAGATAGATAGATAGATAGACACTTTATTGATCCCGAAGGAAATGTAGGATATATCTTTACAAATGTAGACAGACAGAGATAGATAGATAGATAGATAGATAGATAGATAGATAGATAGATAGATAGATAGATAGATAGATAGATAGATAGATAGATAGATAGACACTTCATTGATCCCGAAGAAAAGGTAGGATATATCTTTACAAAAGCAGACAGACAGACAGATAGATAGATAGATAGATAGATAGATAGATAGATAGATAGATAGATTGGTTTGGGGATCATGTTGTGGGGTTGTTCTTAGAAAGACAGATAGATAGACAGACAGACACTTTATTGATCCCAAAGGAAATGTGGGATATATATTTAGAAGACATGGATAAGTGACTTTGGTGTGGAAGAACTTGAGCTTCCACTAGATTGATTAACTAGATTGATTGTCAGGAGAACGGTACTTGTCTGACTGCATTGTGCCAAATGTAAAGGGGGGATTATGGTGTGGGGTGGTTCTTAGACAGACAGACAGACAGACAGACAGATAGATAGATAGATAGATAGATAGATAGATAGATAGATAGATAGATAGATAGATAGATAGATAGATAGATAGATAGATAGATAGATAGATAGATAAACACTTCATTGATCCCGAAGTAAAGGTAGGATATATGGTGTGGGGTGGTTCTTAGACAGACAGACAGACAGACAGACAGACAGACAGACAGACAGACAGACAGACAGATAGATAGATAGATAGATAGATAGATAGATAGATAGATAGATAGATAGATAGACACTTCATTGATCCCGAAGGAAATGTAGGATATATCTTTACAAATGTAGACAGACAGACAGACAGATAGATAGATAGATAGATAGATAGATAGATAGATAGATAGATAGATAGATAGATAGATAGATAGATAGATAGTCCTTGTGGAAAGCCTTCCCAGAGGAGTGGAAGCTGTTATAGCTGTAAATGGTGGGCTGACATCGTATTAAACTCTATAGATTAAGAATGGGACGTCACTCAATTTTATATGCGCTGGAAAGCAGACGAGCAAATACTTTATAATGTATTATAGTGTTTAAAACCAGGCACTATTCTTAATTAGCATCACTCACACGATGCCCAGCTAAGTGACAAAGACGAGGAGGAAACAGATGTATCATCGTTTAAGCCATTTATCTGCGTCTGAGAGAGATATTGACATTATACTGCACTCGCCAGACAGCAGGCATATTGCACCATATTGTTTGCTGTACAGAATCATTATAAGATGCTATTAATGCTGATGTTAAATTTGTTGTGCACTGTCATGGCTGACATTGAGAAGAGAGAGGAGGAGGGGGGAGGAGAAAGAGAGAGAGAGAGAGAGAGAGAGAGAGAGAGAGAGAGAGAGAGAGACTACAGCTGACAGTTCAGGATGAGCTGATATTTATGGCTGTCTAGGTCAGGGCACCTACCTCACCACTTTTGCTCTGCTCTGTCCTTCAACTTAATTATAACCTTCAATTACCTTTATATCACCAATCTATAACCTTTAGTCTAAAAATAGCTATGTATCCTATTCAGCTCGTATCAAAAATCAATATGTTACAAATATCATTGCTGTTGAATCTGTTTTTTTTTATTTTTTGCTATAATACCGATCTGGAAAGAAATAAGAGAGCTTTAGCTTCTGAATCAGTTTCTCTGATTTTGCTATTTATAGGTTTATGTTTGAGTAAAATGAACGTTGTTGTTTTATTCTATAAACTACAGACAACATTTCTCCCAAATTCCTAATAAAAATATTGATATTTAGAGCGATCAGACATTTAAGATCATTTAAGTTCAGAAATCAATATTTGGTGGAATAACCCTGGTGGTTTTTAATCACAGTTTTTTTTTCATGCATCTTGGCATCATGTTCTCCTCCACCAGTCTTACACACTGCTTTTGGATAACTTTATGCCTTTACTCCTGGTGCAGTTCAGTTTGGTGGTTTGATGGTTTGTGATCATCCATCTTCCTCTTGATTATATTCCAGAGGATTTCAATTTGGTAAAATCAAAGGAACTCATAATTGTTTAGTGGTCTCTTATTTTATTACAGAGCTGTATGAGGTAGAGTTGGTATGCAGTGAATAGCTCTGTTTGAGTAATGTTATAATCCATATTATGGCAAGAATAACTTTACTATTAGGGCTGCAACTAATGATTATTTTGGTAGTCGACTAATCTGGCCATTATTTTATGAGATTAGTCGATTAGTCAACGATTATGTGTGAGTACGAGGCCTAAACCGGTGCCTAAAACCAGGTTTATAAATCTGATACAGCAGTTAGACAGAAAGTATGACATGCCTGGCAGAAATTACTTCATTTTCAGACCATTTTATTGTTGTTATTGTCGTTTACCGCTGTCTCTTTGCTGTGAAGATGCTTGAAGATGAGGAAGAAGACACTGCAGACATTGCCTTAGGTGTACTACAATTATTTATTACAAAATGACTAAGCAATATCTTATCAAGGCATTCTAGGCCAGCCTTGGAGAGAGATGTGTTCCCAATTCTGATTTTCCCTCTCCCCTCCTGTTTATAGGTTGTGGTACACATCTGGAAACACTTAAGCCATACAAAGCCATAGACATAGTCATAGGCGGAGTCTTACCTGAAGAATAAGTACATACATTAGTGAAAGAGTGCGAAGATAAATAAAAAGGAGGATATAAAGAAAATACATATGCTAAAAATAAACTTCATTATCGTTTTGGTATCAAAAATCGGCATAATGCCGTTGGTATCATTATCGAAGTCAAAATTCTGGTATCGTGACAGCCCTAATTACTACATGATTTCTTCTCCTGATAGATAGATAGATAGATAGATAGATAGATAGATAGATAGATAGATAGATAGATAGATAGATAGATAGATAGATAGATAGATAGATAGATAGATAGATAGATAGATAGATAGATAAACACTTCATTGATCCCGAAGGAAATGTGGGATATATCTTTACAAAAGCAGACAGACAGACAGACAGGCAGATAGATAGATAGATAGATAGATAGATAGATAGATAGATAGATAGATAGATAGATAGATAGATAGATAGATAGATAGATAGATAGATAGATAGATAGATAGATAGATAGATCAGTATTGTGCCAAGTGTAAAGTTTGGTAGAGGGAGGATTATGGTGTGGGGTTGTTCTTAGAAAGACATATAGACAGACAGACAGACAGACAGACAGACAGACAGACAGACAGACAGACAGACAGATAGATAGATAGATAGATAGATAGATAGATAGATAGATAGATAGATAGATAGATAGATAGATAGATAGATAGATAGATAGACAAACAGCCCTAATTACTACATGATTTCTTATGTGTTCTTTTCATTGTCTGGGTCACTTCAGTATTGATTTACTAAGTAGAAACAAAAGAAAATAATAAAATCATTGAACAAGAAGGTGTGTCTAAACTTTTCTCTGTAAGTAAGTTTTTTCACTCGTTTAAAAACCTCACGTTATATGAAGGCCCTGCTCAGTACAACATGTGGACCATTGGCTTGTGAAGGCTCTGAACACACAACATTGTATACGGGTTTGTTGCCATGTCTGTTTTACTCTATTGGAACTTGTCAGGCTTTTTCACTATTTGCCTCATCGATCGCATGCCTACAAACACAGGTCTGCGTAATGGGTTCTGGAGGCTGTCCACGGTACGGATCGTTACCTCGCTCTGCTAGCATGATCCTGCTGGCCTCCTGCATCGATGTGCTGATTATGTGTCTTCATCCAGAGTCCAGCCTCAGGGGGGTCCGGAGTCAGGCTACGGCTATACATCACCTCCTTACAGCTCTGCAGGGATCTCTCTATCTCTATCTCTTACATATATAGTACACACACACACACACACTTAGCTTCAGTCACTGAGCCTGTCTGTCCGCATGAATAAAACATGAATAAGCGAAAGTATTCAGCGCACTCTAGCGAGTCCAGAGCATCGGTACCGTACACCGAGCAGAACTGAGGATTAAACGAATAAAAACAAAAAAAAAAACAGATGATGGCGTATATATTTAAGCATTGTGTTTCACAGCAGAGGAACATATTCTCTTTATTTCTGCTGAGTCACTGCATCTTACTTGGACGGAGACACTAGAGAACAGAAGAACACCCTGAGGGGTGATTTAGCGGGAGGTATTGTCCTGAGATTTGAATCAGCAGCTACTGTGCTTCATGTTCCTCTACAGCACTTTATCATAGGGCTGAGAATGCTTGTGTTGCAACCAGCGAGTCTTCGCAGTATGACTGGACACAAAGGTTACGTTCAAGAAATCTCCCAGACTCATTCAGATTAAAAAACAGAAAATATAACCCTCTAAAACAAAGGGTACTTTATCAAAAGCAACAGTCCTATATATATATATATATATATATATATATATATATATATATATATATATATATATATATATATATAAGTGTTTCACTTATATGGAAATAACTCTTTAAATACATTACTACTCAAAATTCTGTGTTTTTTTGTATTTGCATTGTAGATTAATACTAAAAAGTAACTCAAACTATGACAAATTATGAAGCTTTATGAGGTAGAGTCACCTGGAATTTCAGTTAACAGGCTTTCAGTTAACAGCTGTGCTTGAATTTCTTGTCTCTTAATAAAGTGTTTGAGAGCATCAGTTAAAGTAAAGTAGTGAAGAGGTAGAGTTACAGGTATACAGTGAATAGTGAATATTTAAGTAATGTTCTAATCCAGATTATGAGAAGCAACAACTACTCAACTAAATAAAGAATAAAAAATGTTATGATGAAACTGGCACTCATCAGGATCGCTTCAGGAAAAGATAGAAGAGTAATAGTTTCCTTTGTTGTACAGGATAAGATCATCAGAGTTACCAGCCTCAGGAACTGCAAGTTAACAGCTCCCCGAATAAAAGCACCTAAATGCTTTTTTTGGAGTATTTTGGCTTGTTTATCACATTTTTAAGTTACTACATGATTCCTTATACGTTACTTCACAGCCTGGATCACTTCACTATTCATTTACTCTGTAGGAACCAAATAAAAGTCTGTGTAAATATAAGAAACACTGCAGTTACTACTTATTTGGTTAGGTTTAGTGCGTTACAAAAAGTTTTAGGAATAGATTTATATAGGCTGACGGATGAAAACCAAATTAATAATAAAGTACAGCACATTTCCAGGAGTGGAATTGGATCCAATACAGGCAAGCCAATCAGAACAGATACAGTAACTATTAGTAACAACAACTAACTATTGCTACAAATTAATTTAAATATGGCCTTTAAAAACCTTTTTAAATATATTGAATACATTAACCATGCCAAATACAGGATATATACCAATCAACCATAACATTATGACCACCCCAAGACTCCAGAGGACCAGTGATAAAACTCCTAAATCAGGACTTTCAGTTGAAAAAACAGGAGGATCAGTGAGTTTTTAGGCTTTCTTGATCACATGACATCACGTGACATCAGTAGCTCCTTCATTTCCACTCGCTGTTGTGTTTTTAACGTGGATCTCCGTGGAAACGCGCGGCCAAAGTGTAATTATGGCAGTGGACATATAGCTATTTTATTAATTGTGAGGTCATGAAACTCAGAGATGTGCATCCGGACGGGACTAAAATTACGGAGGACCACGGAGTTCAGAGAAAAACAGTAGATAATTCAGCCTGTAATTTTCTCAGAGGACGTCTGAGAAAAACACGTACATGTTTGATATGGATGGGATTATTTTCTCAGGGGGATCTGGGGTAATTTTCTCTTTTGTGGGTTTTTTTTATCCTTTGTGATTTTATTCCCATCCGGAAGGACCATGTATGTGTTTTTCTCAGACGTCCTCTGAGAAAATTACAGGCTGAATTATCTACTGTTTTTCTCTGAACTCCACGGTCATAAGGTAATTTTAGTATCGGCCGGACGCACATCTCTGAGATTTGTCTCCTCGCGTTTAATAAAATAGATATTTGTCCATTGATATGCACCGTAATTACATTTTGGGCGCGCGTTTCCACAGAGATCCACATTAAAAACCAACAACGACTGGAAACGGAGGAGCTACTGAACACCTACTAATGTCACGTGACCGAGAAAAAAGCCTAAAACTCACTGGTCCTCCTGTTTTTTTTCAATTGCGGTCCGGATGCAGGAGTTTTATGACTGAGATGGCCATTCTGGACGGCAATAAAATCACAGAGGACCCCCCATAAAAGAGAAAAATACCACAAAACCCCCTGAAAAAAACGAATCCTGTCCAAACAGGGCTTTAGATGATAATCTACTGCTCAGCACTTGCTCCATCACTGTCACGCTCACCTCCAGCCCATATGTTTCACTGGCCTAAAACACTCTAGCAATAACTCACGTGAGGAGGGGACATTATTGGAGCCTGGCTGCATCCATGCATCCATCTATCCATCTATTAATCTATCTATCTATATTTCCATCTCTCTATCTATCTACCTATCTATCTACCTATCTATTAGGCGTGTGCTTCTGCGGCAGGGCTATCTGAAACAGCTCCAAGTGTTCTGCAGTGCTCAGAGCAGGCCTGTGCTGAATGTTAAAACACGCCTCTCCACCCGACACACAGCCACAAAAGCACCTTGAGCTCGGCCTCCCGCTCTGACAGCCTGATTTACACATTTAAGGGGGGATGATCTTCAGCCGGGGCTGACGGAGCAGACCGAGCCGCCGCTGAGGGGCGCACAGGGACGGCGGAGAGATCTGCAGCGTCATTGGTGTCTCTTTTACTGCCTTGCTTAGGCTGGAATGGGATGCTCTCTCAAGCGCATCAAGCACACCCTCCAAAAGGCCAGAAGATAACAGTGGAAGAGCCACAGCGGGACTGAATAACTGAATTAAGTATGTTATTAATGCGAAATCCATCGTACCACAAATCCATTGTCCTCCGTTTAGTCCGAGGGTTAAACTGCACCATCGGTCAGAGCTTTTAATTCTATTTGACCTGCTGCAAATATGATTAGTCTGCGCCTATTTCTGTGCAGAGTGGCTCTCGGGGAAATGGAAATACAAGGAATTTGCACGATCACAGTCTGCAGCAGACTCTCCACACATCTCCACAGCGGCTCACGGTTGCATTATCTGCGGCATGTGCGGTCACAGAGTTTGCAGTGACATCACACTGCAGTAAAAGGAATGAAAATCCGATATTACTGACAGTACTGAGAGTGTGGTCGTGAATTGAATAAAAGTTAAACGTGGTGCCTGTGAGCGAGTCACACCCTGTAAAGGAAGCAAGACTAAACCCTCTACGGCATAGTGTTGCCCGAATGTTTGGTTATTGCATATGTTCATCCCATATTTTATTTATTTATTCATTTATTTATTTACTCATTACTCACTTATGTATTTACCTTTAATATAACGTATCAGGACATACATACATCCAATACAATGAGTGGGTCATAAATAAAAATGTGTATATGTATCTATCTATTCTCTAAAAAACAAATATATATATATATATATATATATATATATATATATATATTATATAATATTATATATTTTATATATTCTTCTTGATTATATATATATATATATATAATCAAAAGGAAGAAGGATTATCACAAGCCATCAAACCCAACTGAACTGCTTGAATTTTTGCACCAGGAGTAAAGCAGCATAAAGTTATCCAAAAGCAGTGTGTAAGACTGGTGGAGGAGAACATGATGCCAAGATGCATAAAAACTGTGATTAAAAAAGGTCTGAAAGCTCTGCATCTTTGTTGTTATTTCAGTTATTTCTCATTTTCTGTAAATAAATGCTCTAAATGAGAATATTTATATTTGGAATTTGGGAGAAATGTTGTCTGTAGTTTATAGAATAAAACAACAATGTTCATTTTACTCAAACATAAACCTATAAATAGCAAAATCAGAGAAACTGATTCAGAAACTGAAGTACTCTCTTCATTTTTTTTCCAGAGCTGTATGTTAACCCTTTCATGCATAGTGTCCACTACAGGTAACATTTAGATTATAAGGACATTGAGTGAATTTGCTAAATTAGCTCTAATTATTGTTATTTTAATATATTATTAATATTATAATACTGTTATAGATATTTTTTATTATTATTATTATTATTATTATTATTATTATTATTATTATATTATTGTAGTATTATTATACATATTATATGTATATATGTATTAGTATTATATATTATTATATGTATTATTATGGAAATATTATTATAAACTAATGTGTTAATTGTAAGTATGTTATTATTTATATTATTTATGATATATTCCATCATATCAACTTTATAAATTTAACTACCCAGATAATGATTTATCCAGTTATCATAATGTGGCGTATACTAACATATATTACATTAGTTTAATTATATTAAACAGACTTTCTATACTAGCTATGTTAATGCTGACTGATGGAAAAGACAAAGTAAGATTAGCATCCAGGCCAGTGGTGCCTGTTGCTCTTACTATTAATGTGTTGTAACTGATTATTAAGCTACTTAATAGCAATTAATAAACAAGTTTATAAACCCTTTATAACCTCTTTATAAGGGACCCATATCTTAAAGTGGTACAGATTTTTTATTTTACATTGAAAGCAGGGGACAAAACAATATAACAAATGGCATCAGTATGCCAGTATACAAACAGTTTCCTGAAAACAAGCAGACTAAGGACACGGATTACTGCAACAATTTGGTGATTTTCACTTTTTTTTCAGTGGTTTAGACATTAATAGCTGTGTGTTATTGTGAGTTATTTTGAGAGAACAAGCAATTTTACACTTATACTGTAGCTGTACACTGACTATTTTACACTGTATCACAGTGTCATATCTTTACTATTGTACCATGAAAATATATAATACAATATATACAAAGCAGTTTTGGGGATCCCTACACAAATGTATAAATGAATGATGGTGACCGGCAGCATCTGGCTAGAATTGTCCATGGAAAATGACAAGTAACTGTGGAAAAAAAATTATCACACGCACATTAAATATAAATGCCAATATAAATGCCAATTTTGCTCCCTCTGGGTGCCGGCAGATAATGACAGAGCTACATGAACGGGATTCGAACCTGCAACCTCCCATTCATAGTGGCAGCGCATTAGACCGCTGGAACACTCAGCGCCCCTGACTCCGCCTCTTTTTGAACTGCTGCTGATGCAGCATTGCTGAGTAGCATCACAGCATTAACACTCAGAGGAAAGCACAGCGACCCAGTTCTGATACATCAGCTCACAGACGCAGCCTTGTGCTGATCCACATCACCCTAGGAGTGATGAGGGGAAAGAAAAGATCGCCATCTATTGTACCCACCCAGAGAGAGCAAGGCCGATTGTGCTCTCTCAGGCCTCCGGCAGCTGATGGCAAGCTGCATGACCGGGATTTGAACCAGCGATCTCCCAACGATCATAGTGCCAATTTTTGCCAGCTTGCAATATTTTCTACAAGTCTTTAGCTGACACTCTAGGATTCTTCCTCCCCTCATTGATCATTCTGCGCTGTGCTCTTACAGTCACCTTTACAGGACGACCACGCCTATGGAGTAAGCTTAGTGGAATAAGTGTGGAATAAGCTTAGATTCCTCTGCAGGCTCTGGGGTCACTGAGGTGGTTTTATTGATCGTGTTCATCTGTGGAGAGACAGGACGAGTTCCAGTGGAGAGCTGAAGCTGGAGGAGGGTATCGTATATCTGTGAAGAGTTATTATAAGCCTCAGAGCAGACGCTGTGTGAAGAAGATCAGAGAGGGATGAGTGTGGAGAAAAAGGAAGTAAAGGAAGAGTTATATCTGAATGAAGGATTTCTCTGATACGAGAAAGATAGTCTGATATATTAAAGACAATGAACGCAGCACATTCTCCTGCAGACTGCTCCAGCAGCCCAGATTAGACTGTTCATCTGCAGAAAGTAATTACAAGCTCTTCAGTGAGATAGATTCTCCTGTCTCTCGCCTCGGCCTGATTCTTGCTGACTATAATTAAAGCTGATACAATAACAGACAAAAGATAATTCAGCCTTTATTAACCACCCAGACCCTTTTAATACCCATATTCTTACTAATTCTGTTGGATTATTTGTATGACTGCATGTGTCACTTCTTAAGTATGATGTTGCTCTTTTGCTACACTCAAAACTAATGTTTAATTATACAGTAGTATACAGAAATATAGTATTATGCATCATACTGCACAAGACAGTTGCAAGAAAACGTAAAATAAAAAATAAAAAACCTTTGGGATTACTTGGATTTCTGTATAAATTGGTCATTATTGTGTTCTGATCTTCATTTAAGTCACAACAACAGACAAACACAGTCTGCTGAAACTAATACCACACAAAAAAAATAAAATTACATGGTTTTATTGAACACAACATGTTAACATTCACAGTGAGGGAAGGGAAAGTATGTGAACCCCAAGGCTAATGACTTTTCTAAGAGCTAATTGGAGCCAGGTAAAAAAAAGTATCTCTAAAAGCTTTGGGGTTCATGTGTCCACGGTAAGACAGATGGTCTACAAATGAAGAGTACAAGTTCAGCACTGTTGCTACTCTCCCTAGGCGTGGTAAAGTCCTGTAAAGGTGACTGCAAGAGCACAGCGCAGAATGATCAATGAGGTGAGGAAGAATCCTAGAGTGTCAGCTAAAGACTGACAGCAATCCTAGTAATCCCAAGAGGTTCAAATACTTTTTCTTGCAACGGTATATGTTTTGACCAATGTAGGATTAATGAACGACTCAAGGGTGGGGGGCAGGGGGGGCAATAACTCCCCTTGGTGCCTCCATTATTGAAAAAGTGCTGCTAAAGTGTTCTTAGTATGTTAACAAAAGTTGCTATGTTAGCCAAAGCTTGGCTAAAATGGTTGTAAATCATTATTAATATTCTATATGAAATTGATTTATGAATATTGATTTATATGATTTATACAGTTTAACTTTTTTGGTTCACTGAACATCAGATATTTATGACGAATAAATGTAAAACACATTTTTACATTTATTCGTCATAAATATCTGATGTTCAGTGAACCAAAAAATGAAAATGTAAATGTTAACATTTCTAATATTAACTTAATATTATTTTTTAATTTACATTTGTAATAGAATATTATTAATGTTTCCAACCTGAGAAACACATATAGGGTATGTTTTTGCCTGGATGACTAGATTTTAAACAACCTTGACCATCAAAGAGCAGCTAAAACCAGCTAAAACCAGCTACCAGCAAACACTGGTCTTGAGCTGGATTTTTAAGCAGATATGTTTTTTTAGGACTTTTTTTTGTTGGTTTTCAAAGCCAAAATTAATTATTATATAATTATTATATATATATATGAACAATTAAATATGAATTAAATATTTTCTGCTCCTATTTATTTTTTTCAAATATATCATATTGTAAAATACATAAAACATATTAAAAGTTACATTTTGTTTGCACATACCACATTTAACCACACCTTTTTCCCCATTTCCTGGTTTTCTCTCTAGCTAAGACTCTTTCCAGCGCACACACTGCCGGCGTTCGGTTCTGTCGAGGTGGCGGATGCTGCGGATGGGTTTTGGCATCGCTTCAGCTTTTCTTGATGATGGGCTAAACACTTTCAGCCTTTAGACAGTTTCACCAGTCAGAAAACCCTGAGTTCTGCTATACTTTCTCTCAGTAAAATGTGTAAGAATGTTCTGTTAAATAAATAAATAAATAAATTTTATTTATTAAATATTTAATAATAATAATAATAAAATATATATATATACATACAGTATTCGGCGACAGTTTGGACACACCTTAAATTCACTGTTTTCATTATTTATGGACAAAAAAGTGTTAAACAAACCAGAATATGTTTTATATTTTATATTTCAAAGTAGCTCCTCTTTCCTAGATGATCAGTTTTGCACATCTCTGCTGGATTTTCTCAGTCAGTTTTTTGAGATAGAGTCACCTGGAATTCAGGCTTTCAGTTAACAGCTGTGCTAAATTTCTTATCTCTTAATAAAGTGTTTGAGCGCATCAGTTAAAGTAAAGTAGTGAAGAGGTAGAGTTACAGGTATACAGTGAATAGTGAATATTTGAGTAATGTTCTAATCCAGATTATGGCATATACTATTGTATAATTGATCCTTTGCTACATCACAGGATTAACAATATACATTGTAAAAAACTACAATACAAAAACATGTGATGATCTGATTTGATATTAGACTTAATCAGCATTTGGGAAAAACAGACATGAAAATTTACCAGCAATACTACAGCAACCTGTTAATGTGTTTATACATTTATATTATTATATATACTGATCTAGCATAACATTTTCACCACTTCTATATTTCTACACCAATTATCCATTTCACTGCTGTATCTGATCCACTTACTGTACCACCAGCTCAACACTCACTAACACCTCATACACCACCACCATGCTAATCACTGCTAATCACTGCTGTATCTGATCCACTCACTGTACCACCAGCTCAACACTCACTAACACCTCATACACCACCACCATGCTAATCACTGCTAATCACTGCTGTATCTGATCCACTCACTGTACCACCAGCTCAACACACACTAACACCTCATACACCACTACCATTCTAATCACTGCTAATCACTGCTGTATCTGATCCACTCACTGTACCAGCTCAACACACAATAACACCTCATACACCACCACCATGCTAATCACTGCTGTATCTGATCCACTCACTACCACCAGCTCAACATTCACTAGAATGTGCTAACTAGCTGTATTAGCAATGCGCTAGCTAGCTGTATTAGCAATGTGCTAGCTAGCATGGGTTCATCAGGCAACTAGCCAGTGATCTAGCTTACAAAAATGAGCCATTTGTCCTTGTCAACATTATGTTTTGTAGGGTGATGTATGGGTTTCGGGGCGGGGCAGGAGGAAGAGCTGATTGGCTGAGCCGCAGCAGCAGCAGTGTCCTTCTGATGGCGATAAGGCGCACATGGTTGAACATTGTCACCAGGGGGGCGGTATTATTGATTGACAGATTTGCATATTGTAAGGAAACATCCACCTCCTCTATAGCACAGTTGAACCTAAAAGGGCACTGCAGAGGCGGAAATTACTGCAATAAAAGTGTTTTTAAAGGTTAGGAAATGTTTGTAAAAATTTTAAACAGGACTGGTATGCTTCATTACTTTTAAGAAACACATTTCAGCTACTAATGAAAAATTTATGTTTTAGGGTTTAGTGCCTCTTTAATGGAGCAAAGTTTAAAGTTTACCGGGCTCAAATATATATATATATATATATCTCTTTTAAAGTGTGTCCTATATGATCAGTGGTGTTAAACAGATGAATAATGGCTGTAGAGACTCACTTTGGGACGCTTTTTGTCCGAGGTGCTGAAAACATCCTTGAGTTGCATTGGTTGCATGATTTAAACCAGAACTGTTGCTTTTCTGGGTTTTATACATGATATATAACATATGTTGGTATGCAGTTCATTGCCTTTATTCAGATTAATTCATTTTTTAGTCCTTTTTTGCGGAACGTGCCTCACATTTCCTTATACTTCCTCCCATAGCCTCGCCCCACGTGCTCCTGATGCTTGACCATCAGGATGCTGAGCCAGGCTGCTGGATGCTGGATGCTCCTAGCCCTCCCCGTCCTGCTCCTCGCGCGCGGATCAATGGTCCAGTCAGAAGCGCCTCCCTCCCCCCTCCTCTATCGCAACGGCACCTCGGATATATAAACCCCAGGCAGGACCGTTCTGAGCGCCGTGAGAGCCAGCCACACACATATACACACACTCATACATACACACACATATACACACACACATACACATATATCCCCCCTTTCTCCCCCCCTTTCGCCTGTCACCTGTCTGTCTACCTGTCTGCGTGCCACCTGCACGGATGAGTTTCTCCGTAGACTCTATAGGAAGCCCGTTCCGGAGGACGATGGATACGCGGACGAGCTACAGCCGCAGCAGCGGCGTCGGGACGCCCAGCAGCGGCTTCCGCTCTCAGACCGCCTCCTGGTCCCGGGCCAGCCCCGTGTCTTCCTCCGCCTCCGTCTACAAGCGCGGCGTGAACGTGCCGGTGCCGGCGGCGGCGCGCGCCTACAGCTCCGTGGTGCTGAGCAGCGTGTCCGACAGCGCGGACCTGAGCGCGGTGGACCCCGACTACAACAAGCGCGCCAACGAGAAGGAGCAGCTGCAGGGTCTGAACGACCGCTTCGCCGTGTACATCGACAAGGTGCACTACCTGGAGCAGCAGAACCGGCAGATCGAGGACGAGATCCACGCGCTGCGCCAGAAGCAGGTGTCGCAGTCGCAGCTGGGCGAGCTGTACGAGCGCGAGCTGGGCGAGCTGCGCGCCGCGCTTGAGACCGCGCACCGCGAGCGGGCTCAGGTGCAGCTGGACACGGAGCGCGCCGAGGAGGACGCGCAGCGGCTGCGTGAGCGCCTGGACGACGAGGCGCGCGCGCGCGACGAGGCCGAGGCGGCGGCGCGTTCTCTGAGGCGCGACGCGGGCGACGCGGCGCTCGCGCGCCAGGAGCTGGAGAAGAAGGTGCGCTCGCTGCAGGATGAGGTGGCGTTCGTGCGCGGCAACCACGAGGAGGAGGTGGGCGAGCTGCTCGTGCAGGTGCAGGAGGCCACGCACGCCGCCGCCGACAAGCGCGAGCACAGCCGCGCCGACCTGACCGAGGCGCTGCGCGATATCCGCGCGCAGCTCGAGGGCCACTCAGCGCACAACCTGCAGCAGGTGGAGGACTGGTTCGTGGGCCGCTACGCCAAGCTGACCGAGGCTGCCGAGCAGAACAAGGACGCCATACGGAGCGCGCGCGACGAGATCGCGGACTACCGGCGCCAGCTGCAGGCCAAGACCGTGGAGCTGGAGGCCGTGCGCGGCACCAAGGACTCGCTGGAGAGGCAGCTGACCGACGTGGAGGAGAGGCACTGCTCCGACCTGGGCGGACTACAGGTGAGTGCTGCTGCATATGCACTTAACATATACTGCTGATACATCTGATAAATGATGCAAAACTGATGCAAAAGTGTGTGATTTATTAGTGTGCATGCATCCTTTTAATGCATTTCCTACACAAATGCATATGCATTCATATTGAGTCTATATATTTGTTATATATTTCTATAACACATGTCTAGTGTCTATAACACTATAACACATGTCTAGTGTCTATTTAACTTATAACACTACACTAAACTATATAGACACTATATATAAACAATAGACAATTAAACTATAAAACTTTTTTTATTACAAAACGAGTATCACTTGTATTGGTTATAAATGTTTAATATGTCTATTTTATTTTAATTCTACCTGCATGTTCATTTACATAAAAAATGTTTCACATAGTCTATATATTTGTAATATATTTCTATAACACACATCTAGAGTTACTTGTATTCACTATAAATAGTTTAAGTACATATTTAACAAATGATCACTCATGTTACTTGATTAAAAGTTGTAATTTATTTATATGTATTTGATAAGTAATGTATCAAATATATATAAATAAACCACTGTTTATTTTTTAAATGTCGTTTATATGTAAACAATAGAAAATGACTGTTAAATTCTACATAAGAACATACATATTTATCTAATAATCACTCAATATATTTTTAAACATTGAAACATTATTATTTAACATATTTGTTAATATATTTGTTATTTATTTCTGTTGCACATATAATTTTAAATAAGTCACTTTTATGTCACTATATTTAACATGTCTGTCTGTTTATAACATCTGAATCTAACTACTTGATATCATGTACAATATAAAATAAGTTAATAGAAAAGTATTTTTTTAAAGTCTCAAGTCTCATAGGTATCAGTAACTTAGTAGCATCCATATACAATATATAGCCAATACATAAACAGCGTATATCAATACATTGCTGTGAATGCAGCAGACTCCCCCTATAGCTGCATTGAGAAAACTGCTGACGCATCACAGGCTTACTCAGGCTGCCTCCTCCTCCTCCTCCTCCTCCTCTATGTACCCTGTATAATGCAGCAGCATAATGCTAATAAATCACCTGCGGCACATCTGCAAACAGTGCAGGACCTCAGATAATACTTAAATACTTTAAATATGTTCATAAATTAGTGTACTGTTTCATATAGAAGGCAAATATTTTTATTTTTCAATTGAATCCTATACAAGCTGGATATCAATCGTGATTTCTGAGTTCTGATGTACATATAATATATATATGTATGTATATGAAAAGCACTGCAGCACAGTGTTTCGAGAGTTTTCTAGGAGTTTTCTGCAGAGGTAAACATATACTACAGACTACAGACTACAGCTGAGGTGCAGTGCAGTGGTGTCATGTTGCAGAGAGTTAGGAGAAAAAGAGAAAGAGAGAGAGAGAGCAGCCGGTCGGATAACCTTATGCAGTCTTATTTACGCAGTTATAATGCTGCTCACTGCTGCAGTGCTTTCCCTTTTCAGAGCTGCGTCCTCATGAACTTATTACAGCAGGAATTACACAGCACTTTTCGTAGTGGATGCCCTTGAAACTATACGGCTGCTACGTAATCAGTGAGTGGGCTTGCAGTGCCCCTACTGCTGCTGCTACTGCTGCAATAAGGAGGGCTAGTTTACAACTTACTGCGTCAAAAAGGTTGTGGGGTACCACAGCCTAAAAAGGGGGAGAGCTTGTCGATTATAATGATGATAAGGACAATAAAAAAGATAAGGACGATGATGACGTATGTTTCGTGCCGCAGTAAACAAGAGAAAGGCATGAATAAACCCTCAACAGATAAAAACAAGACATTAGAAAGATAATAATTTAATTTTAGACAATGTCATTTGCAACAGTTTGCAAACATTTGCAGATAAACAACTTTTTTCTTGCTTTATTCTTTTTTTGCTCTCAGATAAAGAAATAAAGTTGTGTGCTTCTGTGTGTTTGCACCTCCAGGAAACCATCCACCAGCTGGATAACGAGCTGAAGAGCACGAAATGGGAGATGGCTCGACACCTACGCGAATACCAAGACCTTCTCAATGTCAAAATGGCGTTAGACATTGAGATTGCAGCATACAGGTAAGCACACAAACAAGCAGTTGCATGCTGAGTCTATAATGTTGGATTATGGTTGGATGGTTTGTACACTGTGTTAATCCTATCCCTTCTTCACAATCCTTCCATCCAGGAAACTCCTTGAAGGAGAGGAAACCCACTTCAGCACCTTCCCTTACCGCCAGTCCGTCAGCAAAGGCCCCAAGGTCAAATCCGAACCCCCCAAGCTGAGGGTGCAGCACAAGTTCGTGGAGGAGATCATCGAGGAGACCAGAGTGGAGGACGAGAAATCAGAGCTGGACGAGGCCCTGGCAGAGATGGCGGAAGAGCTTGCTGCAGAAAAGCAAGAGGATGAGGGAGAAGAGGAAGCAGAAGGTGAAGAAGAAGCTGAAGAAGAGGGAAAAGAAGACGAGGGAGAGGCAGAGGCAGAAGAGGGCGAAGGTGAAGGTGAAGGCGAAGGTGAAGCAGAAGCAGAAGAGGAAGAAGAAGTTGTCGCTTCAACCCAAGCCAAAAAAGTGAGCGCCAGTGCTCCCGCAGATGAAGCCGAGGAAGCCGAAGAGGGAGAGAAGAAAGGAGGTGATGACGAGGAAGAAGAAGCAGCAGCAGAAGAAGGTGAGGAAGAAAAAGGAGACGATGAAGAAGGAGAGGAAGGAGAGGGAGAGAAAGAAGAAGAAGGTGAGGAAGCTGAGGAAGGTGAGGACAAAGACGGAGAGCAAGAAGAGGAAGCTGAGGAGAAGGTTTCAAGCGCTAAGGCACCCGAATCAAAAGCCGTGCCAGAGAAAGAGAAGGAGGAGGAGAAGGCTGGAGAGGAGGCCAGCGGTGGAGAAGAGGAAGGAGGAGAGGAAGAAGAGGAGGCTGAGGAGAAAGAGGAAGCTGTGACGGAGGACAAAGCAGAACCAGAGAAAAAGGGCGAGGACAAAAAGGCCAAGGAAGAAGTCGAGAAAGAGGACAAGAAAGGAAAAGAAGAGGCCAAGAGCGAGAAAGACAAAGCCACTGTGACCAGTGATTCCCCTAAAGCAGAATCTCCTAAAGCAGAATCTCCTAAAGCAGAGTCTCCTAAAGCAGAATCTCCCAAAGCAGAATCTCCTAAAGCAGAATCTCCTAAAGCAGAATCTCCCAAGGCAGAATCACCAAAGGCTGGCTCTCCAAAGAGCGAAAAACCTAAAGAGGCACCCAAGACAGAAGCTCCAAAAGCAGAAGAGACAAAGAAAGAAGCTCCCAAGAGCGAAAGTCCCAAGAAGGAAGAGCCCAAAGCAGAGCCTCCCAAGAAAGAAACTGCAAAGACAGAACCACCAAAAGCCACCGAACCAGCTGAGAAGGCCAGCAAAAAGACCGAGGCGCCTGCAGAGCCTGAAGAAAAGAAGGCGGACAAGAAAGACGCTCCTTCCGACAAAGCCGACAAAGAAAGCAAGAAAGAAGCCGATGACAAGAAAGACGTGATCTCAAACGGAGTGGACGAAAGCCCCACCAAAGACGACTCCAGCCAGAAGGTGGTGATCACCAAGACTGTGGAGACCATCACTACCGGAGAGGACGGAGCCAAGCATGTCACCAAGTCTGTAACCGTCACCGAGACAGTGAAGGAGGTGGATGAGGTGGTGCAGGAGAAGCTGGTGGCCACCAAAAAGGTGGAGAAGGTGTCCACGCAGTCGGTGAAGCAGGTGACGGAAACCGAGTAAAGAAGAAGCACTTCTTCAGACGTCATTCGAGGAGAGACGAGGAGCCGTGGAGTAAACGGCGGAGGAGCAGGAGGAGGACACTGACACTAGCAATCAAATCTGAACTAACATTGCAAAGAAAACATAAAGCTAGATAAAGATGTACTTAATTACGTTAACCACCGTCAAGATTTAACAAACAAAATAAAAAAAGCATAGAAGCAGAGAGAAGCCATACGACGCGGCAAGCTAAAATTCTAAATGCATGTTGAGTGACAGCTTTAAATTGGATTCGCTGCAGATGCGGGTCGGGGGTATCGTGGGCTTAGACCTATTTCTTTCCGTGTGCAATAGCTGGGGACCTGGGGGCACTGGGGATAGGGCGTCTGCATGCCAGCTCAGGGGGGGAGCACGCTCCCCATTCCTTGGGGTAGAAAAATCTGTATGTATCTGTATGTATGGAAGTATTATAGAGATTTGCACAGCTTACGAATGGATGCTGAGAGAGTGGCGTATACATGTCGAGAAGTCCGTCTAAATGCTTATTTTGACAATAACATGGGTAGGGCGATCTATAGGGCGTTCTGTGAAGAAATGTGTTTTCCGACTAAGTAGCCTTACTAATACAAATGCGAGGATACCAACTGAGCCAAACAAATACAACAACATAAGTCAGTTAAAAACAAAAGGATGACAGCAGTCACAATAAGCCCATTAACCATATACATACAGTACATGAAGCGACTAAGAAACTCCTAGCCTTAAACATGCTTTTTACCGTCATCGGTTACGTTTACGTTATGAGTGCAAATGAAAATAAACATGATTGTGCGCGCACATACATTCTTGAATGCATAGGATGGACTTGAATTTAAATTCCTAACATTAATGAGGTGCTACTGTTTGCAATCCCATGTCTTTATTCATCATGATGAATTTCAGCGTTTGCTCAATAAACATCATAAGAAAAGATGCGTGCTGTGTTGTGCTGTGTTGTGTTCCTGTCCTTTTTTTAATGACTGCAAAATATTGCACTGGCAAAAGATCAAGATTGCAAATAAAAGATTCCTATTTGCTTATAGTAAGTGGGGGGTAATGATGGTGCCCGGCGGTGTCTGGCTAAAATTGGGATCTGCAAAAGTGTTAAACAAACCAAAATACTCTGTTAAAGGATCATTTAGGTGCTCTTATCTGGGGAGCTGTTAATTTATGGTTTCTGATGCTGGTAACTCTGATAAACTTATCCTGTGCACAGATACCTGGGGCTGTCTTGATGAGTGCCAGTTTCATCATTATAACGTTTTTGATGGTATTTGCAGTGAAGGCACTTGAGGATACTTTCAAAGTTTTCTAAATGTTTCTGATTGACCTAAAGTCATTTTCTATTCTTTATTTTGTTGAGTTGAGTTGAGTAGTTGTTGCTTCTCATAATCTGGATTCGAACATTACTCAAATATTCACTATTCACTGTATACCTGTAACTCTACCTCTTCACTACTTTACTTTAACTGATGCTCTCAAACACTTTATTAAGAGACCAGAAATTCAAGTAATTAACTCTTGATGAGTTCAGCACAGCTGTTAACTGAAAGCCTGAATTCCAGGTGGCTCTACCTCATAAAGCTGACTGAGAAAATCCAGCACAGAGGTGTAAAACTGTTCATCTAAGCAAAATGAGCTACTTTGAGGAATCTAAAATATAAAACATATTCTAGTTTTAATCTACTGTGAGTGGAAAATTCCAGCCAGAAGTTGCCGGTCACCATCATTACCACCCAATGTGAGTGCTAATATTCTCTGTGGTTGGTAAAATTAGCCTTCTATAATGTATTCCTGGTACACATGTGAGACTGTCACTCTAGCCAGTGTTTCTCTTAACCTCACTCACAAGATAACACCACACAACTTATACAGGTGTGTGTGTAGGTGGGTTTTCCCAAGCATCCCCCATGGTAACACTTAATGAATGCTTTACTG
Source organism: Astyanax mexicanus (assembly GCF_023375975.1). Lineage (NCBI taxonomy): Eukaryota > Metazoa > Chordata > Actinopteri > Characiformes > Acestrorhamphidae > Astyanax > Astyanax mexicanus. The sequence goes on along the minus strand of NC_064424.1, from coordinate 2,524,816 downwards.
ATACTGATACTCATATTCAATGAGCTTTGACATTATAGCATTAATATTATTTACAAATCAATGTAAGCAAATCAAATTGACATTTTTAAATCAATGCTCTAATATTAGCAAAAACTAGCATTTATGCATAAATGATGCAGTATAATGATTACTGGACAGTCAGGTTGGCAACAAGTTTTTCCAAATAAACCCATTATATTTAGCCAATTCAAGTCAAGTAGTTTTATTGTCAGTACTGCATATGTACAAGACATACAGAGAACTGAATTATGTTCCTCTCCTTCCCAAAAGTTAGAGCAAGTTCAGAAAATAATATTATAAATATAAAATAATGGAAGACACTATATGTACAATACAAAAGACAGACATACATATACACAGATAGACATACTTGGGACAAAAGACACAAGACAATAATGCAATAGTGATGGGGGATGAAGACGGAATGACAGTGCAAATATAAACAGAACCTGTATAACAGTAGTACAAATTTAGTGGTATAATATCTTAAGGCTGGTAAAGTGAATGAGTGCATGAAGTCATTTCACACAACAAAATTAAAATATAGAATTTAATTCAGAATTTGAGTATTGCCATATGTAAAAGTGCTGTTTTCAGTTGCATGCTAATATGAGAGCTAGCTAAGAACATCTCTTAACATTATAGATAGGCCTACACTCTTAAAAAGTAAAGGTGCTACAAATGGGTCTTTCAGTGATTCTATAGAAGAGCAACTTGAAGGAAGGATGCAAATGTAAGGAGGTTTTAATAGATGACATAAAGAAAACTAACAAATTATAATTCAAAGCTATGACTAGAAAACAAACAACAAAAGACTAGCTAAATAAAGAATAGCCTAACAAAAATGAGGTAAAACAACATACAACGAAGAACATCCAGCTATACTAAACCAACTACATTGTAAAAAAGAAAAAAAAACGACAAACTAAAGCTTTTGGCTTTACAAAAAGTTATAAAATACATAGCGTGTTTTTTATGCTGTATTTCAATACAAAGCACTAATGAACCGCTGTCTACAGCCTATTAAAAATTAAGAATTATCACCAGAAAACATTACAGTCATCCATCAAATACACTGTTTTATCAGTTGAAATTATTGAAATAAGGCTCATAAAAATACATTAAGTTCAAGCATTCAATAAAATTTTGGAAAGAAAAAGAGTTGTTATAATCCTAAGGGGATAGAGATGTTTGTAAAACCTACATTTTGAACTATAGTCTGAAGGAGCGGTGTACTGTAATTCAAGGAATAAGATTATGGAATAAGATGGAGAGTGCTGTTAGAAATGCTAGATCAATGTGTGTGTTTAAAAGAATGCTAAAAGTATAAAAATATATATAGATAAATATAGAAATAGTATAATGTGTAACTATATAAACTGTTGTTTGAGAAGGATTTGTTTATATTTTTTTTGTTTAGTTTTTTTTGGAAATTTACTATTGTTCTAAATTATTTTTGGGGCAGATATTATAGATATTATAAGATTTTTTCTTCTTTCTGCTGCCTTTCATTTTATTTGTGATTTAAACTCTGATGTTTTAGATGTTTTAAATTCTTAAGCATTATATTCAGTATTTAACAGTATAAAATAAGGCATATTATTATTTTTTTTGTATCTAGAGGCACATATTCATAATTTATTACAAGAAAAGGCACCATAGCAATCACTCTTTCCCCTCAAAAAATTCAGCCAATAAAGCACCTTGTCTCTTTTTTGCCACCCTAGAGGACACTTTAGTGACAACTGACAAATGTATTTGACACAGCCTGAGCCAAACGCAGTAAAGTGCAGTTATATGAACAAGGACAAAAGTACAGTAAGCTCATGAACCAGATACATATAAAGTAAGTCACGAGTCTGTGTACCTGCAGTTCTCTGCAGTAAAGTTACTGATGAAGCATTTTATCACAGACAAAGAAGCTGTTCTTAATCAGCTCCCCACTGAGTGTATATACTGCAGGTTTATGTACACGATTATATAGATTTCTATAATAATTTTTTGATAAATTAAGACCTGACCTGTGTATGAAACAGCTGCATTAATGAGAGCAGTGACAGACATGACTTGCACTTTTCACTTCCAGATTCCAATAGGTGGCGTACACTGCTGCAGGCAAAATCAGAACATATTACAGGTATTGTATATACACACTAAGAAAAGTGAGTACAGATTTGTACTTAAAAGAGTATAAAGCTTGTCGCTGGGGCTGTACCTTATATTGAGGTACAAAAAAGTACCTTTCAGTGAAAGTCCTTTTTTGTACCCATGTTTTTGTGCCAGTAAAGATTATAAAGATTATAAACATTATCATCAACTAATTATGGCTCAAAAACTTGATAATCCAAAATTGTCTGGCTTTCAAATAAAAAAATGTCCAATTAAAATATATATAGTTTATCAGTACAGTGATACAGAATACTGAATGTACCATTTGGCTGCAGGTTTAATGGTACCAATCTTTAATAATAAAATAGTACTTATTGCTGTTAGAAATTACTTTGTACTTCAGAGGTAACAAATCTGTCCCTGTAAAAACCAGTATTGTACCTTTGAGGGTACAATTGTGTGTACCTTTGAGAACAAAAAAGAGTGTAGTTTACTTTACTGTTCATTTTCCACAGGTGAATTAAATCTACAGGGATGTACATATTTGAGATTGTTATATATATATACAGGTGCAAGATACAGGTGCAAAAAAATTAAAATGAATATTGAAAAGTTACTTTATTTCAGTAATTCAGTTTAAAATGTAAAACGCATTTATTATATAGATGTATTAAACACAGACTGATCTATTTAAAATGTTTATTTATTTTATTGTTAATGATTACGGCTTACAGCCAATGAAAACCCTAAAATCAGTGTCTCAGAAAATTAGAATATTTTTTATATAAGACCAATTGGTACTTTTGGTACTCAGTGTGGGCAGTGTGCCTAGTCCTGCTGGAAAATGAAATCAACATCTCCATAAAAGTTGTCAGCAGAGGAAAGCATGAAGTGCTGTAAGATTTTCCGGGAAAACACTGCATTGCCTACACTGACAAAAGTACCAATAGGTCTTCTGTAATATTCTAATTTTCTGAGACACTATATTTTGGGTTTTCAAAATAAATAAATGCTTCAAATAGATCACTCTGTATAATACATCTACATAATATATGAGTTTTACATTTCAAACTGAATTACTGAAACAATGGTATTCTGTTTTTTTTAGATGCACCTACCTATATATGGCCATTAAAGGTAAAATAATATATGTAAATATTTGAACAAACTGTTCAATATGAAACGAATAGGAATTATACACTATTGTAATTTAGGAAAGGTCCAATGAATAACCTAAATTGGCACAAAATTCAGTAACCTAAATGGGCTTTTCAGGGCTAAATAATATATAATACTACTAATATATAATATATAATAAATAGATAATACATCTGAAAAAGGGTATATTGTTTAAAAAACTAACAATTAAGTTTGTTTTTGAGCAAACAGTTTTTTTTGCTAACAGCTTAAAGCTAGTATGCAGTAATATAAATTATTCTATCTTTGGAAATGGATATTACATTTTAGAATTATAATTTTTAAAGCCTCTGTCTGTAGTAAAGCTGTAGTGCTGGAACAGATAATGTTACTGCTGTTACTCTTTACTGCAGCAGCATTTACACACTTACACACTTACAGCACATTCACAATTTCACCATCATAATAACTAGAAAAAGACTCAGATAAAACACAGAGAACTCTGTTAAAACTATTAAAAGTAGAAGTTCTTTCTTTTCTTTAGAGAAATTACAGATGAAGTCAGAGAGCGGTGAGTACTGTTTCCTACACCTTCAAATAAAGACTCTTAGAAACTGGAGACAAAAAACCGCTACAGGAAGACGTCTGGCTGACCCACATGGAAACAGCAGCTTTAGCCTTTAGCTCAGATTATTAACATGATTAAGGCCTGAGTCTCAGTTTCAGCAGAACTGAAGAGAAGAATTAGATAATTAGAAATACTCTGACAGGTTGTCATGGTTTGTACAGAATTGGAGACACGTGCAGATACTGATAAAAGTATATAAAGTTTATTAAAACAATAAATAGATGTAATCGTAGTCGATACAGAAAAATGGGTAATCACCAGTAAACAGAGCAATGAAGACAAAACCATACCATAAACGAGAAACAGTCCAGAGTTCATACACGAGAGATCCAATGTCAGAGGTAATCCAAGAGGCAGTAGTGAAAACACAGTCCAGGTAATACACAAGCAATCCAGTATCAGAGGCAAAAGCCAATAATCGGCGTCGAGAAAACAAAGGCAAGGTCATACACAAGATAAACTGAGACAAGAGATAAAGTAACGCTTTGTAATGAGTAGAACCTACAATACGCGGCGTGGGTGTTTGTCTGGCGTGCACCTTTATAGTGCCAGTAATCAGTATTCGGGACTTCCTGGAGGAAGCAGGTGAGATGTCACGTAATCAGGTGAGTGCGTGATGTATGTTTAAAGCAGTATAGCCTTAAAAACTTTCCCAACTCCTGGTTTACTCTCTCACATTGACCGTTGCTAGTGGGGTGAAACCCAGAAGTGAGACTCACGTGTACACCTAAGTGTTCAAAGAACGATTTCCACACCCGGGAAGTAAATTGAGGACCTCTATCTGACAAAATGTCCTCCGGGACCCCAAAATGTCTGAAAATGTGTGTGTGTATATAGCTTGGGCTGTCTGAAGAGCATTAGGTAGTGCAGGAAAAGGGATAAATTTAACCCCCCTAGAAAATCTGTCTACAACTGTAAGGATAGTAGTGTAACCTTCAGATTCGGGTAAATCAGTAACGAAATCTACAGCTATGTGAGACCATGGTCTTTCAGGAACAGGCAGAGGACATAGTTTACCAGCTGGAAGGGTTTTGGGTGTTTTGCATTGTGCGCAGACTGAACATGAAACTACGAAAGCTTGAATGTCAGCTCGCATGGTTTCCCACCAATACCGAGCTGAGATTAGTTGTAGCGTACGTGTAACACCAGGGTGACCAGAAGTAAGGGCAGCATGTGCCCAGCCAATGAGTTGATCACGAAATTGTTCGGGTACATAAATCTTGTGAGGAGGACAACCCTCCGGAGGTTGTGTGTTAGTTAGACTCTGCTGAATGAGGTCATCTAGTTCCCATCTAATAGCTGCAACAGTGGGTGGCAGAATGTGTTCAGGCTCGGAAGCGCGGCATGTGTCGTCTGGGGAACTGAAAACACGGGATAAGGCATCAGCCTTAGTATTACGGTTGCCTGGACGAAACGAGATAGAAAAATTGAAGCGAGAGAAAAACAATGACCAACGAGCTTGACGGGGGTTTAGGCGTTTAGCTGTATGGAGATATTCTAGGTTCTTGTGATCAGTTAGAACGGTGAATGGATGTGCAGCACCTTCCAGCCAGTGACGCCACTCCTCTAGAGCAAGTTTAACAGCCAGCAGCTCTCTATCCCCTATCCCATAATTACGCTCCGCTGGTGACATTTTCCGCGAGAAAAAGGCTATGGGATGTAGTTTAGGCGGTGAACCGCTGCGTTGGGAGAGAACTGCTCCTATACCAGTATTAGAAGCATTGACTTCAACTACAAAGGGTAGGTCAGGATTAGGATGTTTGAGAATGGGGGCAGAAACGAAGGCGGCTTTTAACTTCTGGAAAGCTTGGTTAGCTTCAGGGGACCACTTAAGAATTTTGGTGGCATTCTTAGTGAGTGTTGTAAGTGGGGCAGCTATACTGCTAAAGTTTCGTATGAAACACCTGTAAAAATTCGCGAACCCTACGAAACGTTTGAGGTCTTTGATGGATTGGGGAACAGGCCAACTAGTTACGGCGTCTACCTTAGAGTCATCCATAAGAACTCCCTGGGAGCTGATGACATAGCCGAGAAATGCGACTCGCTGAAGGTGGAACTCGCATTTCTCGGCCTTAGCATAAAGATTGTTCTCCAATAGCCTTTGAAGAACCGAACGAACGTGTTGAACATGCGATTCAAGATCGGGGGAATAAATCAAAATGTCATCTATAAAAAGAGTGACGTGTTTTCCAATCATGTCCCTAAATATGTCATTCATAAATGACTGAAATACTGCGGGGGCGTTAGCGAGACCATAGCTCATAACCAAATACTCGTAGTGGCCATTGGTGGTAGTGAACGCTGTTTTCCACTCATCCCCCTCTCTAATGCGAATCAGATTATACGCACTACGCAGATCAAGCTTGGTAAAGTAAGAGGCCTGACGTAGTTGCTCGAGAGCACAAGGAATGAGGGGCAAAGGGTAAGCAAACTTCTTAGTTATGGCATTCAAACCTCTATAATCAATACAGGGTCTCAGTCCCCCGTCCTTTTTCTTTACAAAGAAAAACCCCGAACCGACAGGGGACTTTGACGGCCGAATGAAACCCTGAGCTAACGCTTCGGTAACATAATCGTTCATAGCCTTTTCCTCATCGAGAGTGAGGGGGTAGGGGGTAGTCGATAGCACAATCATAAGAGCGATGCGGAGGTAATTTAGTAGCGTTATCCTTGCTAAACACCTCTAAAAAATCTGAATATTCAGCGGGTATAACAATAGGATCAGAAACCTCAGGACTTTCTACAGAAGTGGACTGAATGATAAGACTATCTAAGGCTAAACAATGTTCATGACAGTGAGAAGACCAAACCGTGATATCCCCATCGCGCCAGGAGACAGTGGGATCGTGGGTTTTCAGCCATGGCATGCCCAGGATCACAGGGTGCTCGGTGCAGGGAAGCACGAAAAGTGGCAGTTCCTCAAAATGAAGAGCGCTGGCTTGCAGGGTGATGGGTAGTGTCTGTAGAGTAACAGGTTTGGAGCGAACAGTCTTCCCGTCCACAGCATGAATGGATAAAGGACGCAGGAGTTCTCGGGTGGGTACGTTATGCTCCTTAACCAGGTCCAGACTGATGAAGTTCCCTTCCGACCCGGAGTCTATAAGCGCTGAGACAGAGAGCATACCATCAGGCAATACAATATTTACTGGTAAAACATTTAGAACGAAGAATTGTGTTTTTCTTACGTACCACGTTAGCGCGTGGAGAGCACTCCACGCGCTGTCCCAGGGCTGGAGCTTTCACAGGTCGGGTCAGGAGACCACACTCAGCCTTGAAATTACCGGCCTCCCCACAATAAAGGCATAAACGAAGCCTGACACGGCGCTGTCGCTCCTCTGGAGTTAACCGGGTTTTCTGGATGTCCATGGGCTCTGGGGCCGACAGCGCAGCTTTCTCTGGTGTGGGGGTGCGGGGCAGAGTCACAGGAGTGTGTTGAGCGCAAGGGCTGGTCTTGGGGCAGCGCGAGAGAAGTTGATCCAACCGGATAGATAGTGAGATGAGCTGGTCCAGAGTCAGTTAATCATCTCTGCAGGCAAACTCCCTCTGTATATCTGGGTTAAGTCCGCATCTGAACACGTTGATCAAAGCAGCGTTATTCCACCCACTTCCAGCTGCAAGAGTGCGGAACTCCAAAGCGTAGGAAGCCACCGGCTTCTGACCTTGCTTAAGAGCCAGCAAAAGTTCTCCATTAGACTGTCCATAACGCGAATGATCAAAAACTGAGCAAAAAGTGGCCAAAAAGTCAGTGTAACTAGCCCCAGAAACTTCCTCCCAAATAGCTGTTGCCCACTCTAGTGCCTTACCAGAAAGCCGGGAGATAATAAAACCGATCTTAGCATTATCGTTTGTAGGTGGTGAATTACTGAAAAACACGGAGCATTGTAAAAGAAAACCGCTGCATTTTTCCGGATTCCCATCAAAAATCTCCGGTTTACACACAGAAAAACCAGGCACAGAGGATTTAGCGTTGGGCACACTGGTGTTAGCTAAAGGGCTAGGGCTAGGCTCAGTTAAGCCTCTGAGGTGAGCTAACAGCTCAGTAAGTTGTTGCTGCTGCGTGGTTTGCTGGCGGGCTAGCTCAGAAACAGCTTGGGTCACACCAGCGAGCGTTTGCTGGTGCTGACCGAGTATCCTCCCCTGGTTGGCTAAACCAGATTTAATAGCCTCAGTATCCGCTATCTGATCTTGAACGGCCGCGTATTCTGTCATGGTTTGTACAGAATTGCAGACACGTGCAGATACTGATAAAAGTACATAAAGTTTATTAAAACAATAAATAGATGTAATCGTAGTCGATACAGAAAAATGGGTGATCACCAGTAAACAGGGCAATGAAGACAAAACCATACCATAAACGAGAGACAGTCCAGAGTTCATACACGAGAGATCCAATATCAGAGGTAATCCAAGAGGCAGTAGTGAAAACACAGTCCAGGTAATACACAAACCTACAATACGCGGCCTGGGTGTTTGTCTGACGTGCACCTTTATAGTGCCAGTAATCAGTATTCGGGACTTCCTGGAGGAAGCAGGTGAGATGTCACGTGATCAGGTGAGTGCGTGATGTCAGCGGGTGGTGCATTCTGGGTAGTGTAGTTGTTGACCTGAGAACCTCCGTTAGAGCTTGGTGTGGAAGGGACAGAGAAGCTAACAGCACCAGACGTGACACAGGTGAAGAACTGCAGTAATAAAGTCATTAATAAGATAAAGATTAAATAATAAAGCAGATTGCCTGGGTCATAAAGAACAGTAGCTACTGCACTACTAAACAATGAGGGTGTTTTAAAATGTTTGTAGTATATATGTCTATATATATATATGAATGCAGGATATAATACAATATAAATATTCATGCTAAAAACATGTACATTATATGTGAATATACTTATATCTACATATATCCAGAGGATGTATGTATAAGATAATAATAATATATTACAGTTTAGGTAACATGTAGTATATGGAAAGACCACTTTGATATATATAAAAGGACAGGACGTGTTTCTGTATGACTGATTGGTCAATCTGGCAGGAGCACAGCGTTCCTGGCAGAGCAGCGCCATCTGGGACAGTTCGGGGTTAAAAGCTTTGCCCAAGGACACAATAAAGAAAATCATATTTAGTCCACAATTATTAACCCATTATATTACTGACTGCAGGCTCCCCTCATTTACTGTAGCTCACTTTAATAAGACACTGATTTATTCACTTTTTATACTACAAACAGTATAGTATAATGTATATTATGTACTGTATATATATACTGTTTAAATTTATGTATATATATATATATATATATACATACATTTACAGAAAAAAAGACAAAACTATTCAGTAAAATGTACAAAAATCAATACAACTGCATCTAAACAGTTTTTTTTTATTGTGAAATATTTAAGACTGCATCTTGGTGAATAATAGACTTCTTCAGTCTATAGTTAGCAGGGAAAATTAATTATTATTTATATAGAACCAGTTTGAACCGAAATAATTTATTTTACTATTGTTACTAAGTTAGTTTAAGTGTTTTCTGTGATAAATATATATGAAATATATGTATAAATAACGCACATTGATTTGATGAAAAAAAATTCCTAAAAAAAGAAATAACAACTAATTTTAACAGATTTCTCTCAAAAGTGAGAAAATATTTAATATATATGGTTATACACTGGAAGGGCTCTTTTAACGCTGAATATATATATAATATAAATACATAAGAAGATTGTTTCTGTATTGATTTCTGTCTTTTGTCTGCAATGCACTCAAACAAGACTCAGTACCTAATTAAATAACAAAGAAATAAATAAAAATAAAACAGATATTATTTGTATTGGAATCATTTGTTGGACGTTGTTATTTGTATCCTATATAACATTTATTACACAAAATGATTATACAAATCATTTCTATGCAGTAAAATAATAAAGTGGTGTTTACTCATTCACTAGGATACTGCCTTCAGTGTGTAGATTTTTATTTTTCCAATTTAGTGGATAGGGCTAAGCTGCTGTTTGATTGGGTGATAAATGTTTATTCTGAATAATAGTTCTCAATCTGTATTAAGTGCACAAATACACAAGAAAAAATAAAACACATAATGTCAATTGCTATTAATGCAGGGTCTGAAAGGGTTAATGTAAAATTTTAATATGCTGTTTGTATAGTAGACGTATTTGTAAGCAATACTTGTGCAATGTGTAACACAAGCATCTGTGAACTATTAAAATGTGTTGATTACTTTGCTAAATTCATCAAAAAGGTCCAGATTAAAATGTTGTGTAATCTAAGACTAGGTTTAATCATTATCTGGGACCCTGAAGACCCTGTATAATATAACATATATCATATTATATACTGTAATTCTCTCAGGATGCATTAATGAACATGGATTGTGAATAAAAAAAAGAAAGAAAGAAAGAAAGAAAGAATAGCAGAGTTTAACAGATATATGGTTGATATAACTTGATATAATGACTGTTTTAATCTAATTTATATATTAAATATATATATTTTACAATTTTTACATATTATATATACATGCATATATGATATATTTTCTGTTTTTCATATTTGCTCTGTTCTATAATTTTGTAAACATATATTGTTCATATATTTTTCTATATAATTTAATCCTTGTTTGCTCTGTATGGCTACATTGTAAATGAGGGTCACCCTCAACGCACTACCGAGTTCAAATAAAGGTTGTTTGATGATTTTATCTGATCTTATCTTATGTTATATTATGTTATCTCGTCTTATGCGATGATGTGTGTCTCTTAGGTTGTATAATACTGAAATAAAACAGGCCAGTCTCTTTTTTTGATGCTCCAGAAGCATATTTATTATTGCATTTGCAGTTTCACATTTATTCAGACAGACTTTGTGAACTCATGACATTCAAATATCACTCTTTCTTTCACTCCTACATAAATTGCATACATCCAGCCTGTTTTCAGAGCATTTATAGCTTATTCTAAACTCGGACATCATTGGATTGCACCCTCTCTGCAAACAAGTGCAGAGAGTTGAAGTTTCTGTTCTGTCTGAAATAGCAGAGCTTACTTCTTTGCTTTAGGCTTCTCCTCTTCTTTCTTCTTCTTCTCCGGCTCGGGTTTTGGGCTCTCCTTGGCCTCGGCTTTGGCTTTGTCGCCTTCGTCTTTCGGTTTTGGCTTTTCGGCCTCTGCCTTCTCTTTGGGCTTGGGTTTGGGCTTCTCCGGCTCTTGCTTTGCCTTTTCTTTAGCTGGCTCTGGCTTTGCCTCCACTTTTTCTTTAGCCGGTTCAGGTTCTGCTTTTTCCTTCTTTACCTCGGGTTTCTGCTTCTCAGCTGGGGCTGCTGGTTCTGTGTCCTCGCTCTCTGGTTCTGCGGCTGCCTCACCTTTATCTTTTTCTGACTCTGCCTCGGCCTCCTCCTCCTTATCTTCCTCTTTCTCTCCCTCTTCCTCCTCCTCTCCCTCTCCTGCAGCCTCTTCTGCTCCTTCTTCCTCACCACCGGCGGCTTCCTCCTGCTCCTTCTCCTCCTTTTCTTTTTCCTCCTCTTCCTCAGCAGCAGCAGCTTCTTCTTCTGCTTCTTCTTTCTCTGCTCCTTCCTCCTCGTCCTTACCTTCTTCAGCCTCCTCTCCTTCTCCTTCCTCTCCTTCTTCTTTTTCTCCTTCCTTTTCCTCCTCCTCCTCCTCTTCTGCTGCCTCGGCTGCTGCCTCCTCCACCTCTTCACCCTCTGCAACACAAGAGCAAGTAAAGTAATTTATGAGCTGCTGTTCTGGCAGGCTGTTAAAACACAATTAAAAGAAAGTGCTCTGCTCTGAAACACAAGGCGCCTGCTTGCCTGCTTGCTTACCTCCTTCTTTCTCTTCTTCTTCCTCCTGCTCTTCCTCTTTAGCTTCCTCCTCCTCTTCCCCCTCCTTTTCCTCTTCCTCCTCTTCTCCTGCCTTCTCCTCCTCCTTTTCTCCTTCTTCCTCTTCTTCTTCTTCCTTCTCTTCCTCCTCCGCTTCCTCCTCCTCTTCCTCCTCCTTTTCCACTCGTGGTGGCATAGCTGAGAGAGTGGAGCTGATCAGGCGAGAGCCGAGCAGATAGGGGGCGCCAGAGCTCACCGTGGACTGCATAGTGAACATGGGCCGAGAGTAGGCGGGGCCAATCGAGTAAGCACTGGCCAAACCTCCTGCCACGCCCATGCCTACGCCCATGCCCACGTTGAAGCGGGACTCCTCGCCTTCTAGGAGCTTCCTGTTGAAACATACATAAAACTTCAATTATAAAATTAGTAACACAGTATAATGCTATTTTCATGGATATAATTGTCTGAAAAGAGGTTCGTTTAACTCCATGCTGGGTTTCCTACCTGTATGCAGCTATTTCAATATCGAGGGCCATCTTGACATTGAGCAGATCCTGGTATTCCTTGAGATACCTGGCCATCTCACCTTTAGTCGCTCTTAGCTCGTTTTCTAGCTCGTTGATTGTGTCCTGTAGAACAGCATTGCAATCATATGAATATTACAAATGTCTGTTAGAACAGTAAAATAATACTTTTAAAAACTACCTTTTCAAGATTAAATCTACATGATTTGAGCTAAACTTCAGAACTTAGAAGAGAACAGAGGATAAGATGACTGACTGACCTGCATTGCTGCGATCTCTGCACTCTGCTTGTCTTCCACGTCTCTCAGCTGCTTCTCCAGAGAGTCGTTAAGGCTTTTGCACGCATCAATCTCCAAGACGCAGGCCTGCAGCTGACGGCGGTACTCTCCCGCCTCGTCCTTGGAGCTCCTTACCGCTTCGCTGTGGTGGGCGACGCTCTCGGTCAGGTGCCCCACTTTGCCGCGGAACCAGTCTTCAGCCGCCTGCATGTTTCGTGCCGCCAGCCTCTCGTACTGCGAACGGATGTCCCTCAGAGCGCTGGAGAGGTCGGGTTTGGTCGCCTCGGTCTCAACGGCGATCTGCGCCCCGTATTGGATCTGCACCTGGAGCTCGGAGATCTCGCCCTCGTGGATCTTCTTGAGGAAGGCCAGCTCGTCCAGCAGAGTGTTGACCCTCTTCTCTAGCTCTACTTGGGACAGAGCACCCTCGTCCGCCTCCTTCCTGGCCTCCAGGAGCTTGGCCTCGGCGTCTTCGCGGGCCAGCACCTCCTTTTCGTAGTGACCCTGCAGGTTTCTCAGGGTGTCCTCCATGTGGTCCCTCTGACTGAGGGCGGCCTGCTTCTCCAAACGCGCCTCGTCCACCGCGGCCCTCAGGGTTCGGGCCTCTTGCTCGTACAGGGCCCGGAGACGAGATGGTTCTCCATGCCTCTGGCGGAGTAGCAGCAGCTCGGATTCCAAGGCACGGTTCTGCTGCTCCAGCTCGTGGACCCGCTCGATGAAGCCGGCGAAGCGGTCGTTCAGCTCCTGGAGCTGGGCCTTCTCCTGGGTGCGCACTTGCCTAAACTCGGAGCTGACCTGAGCTGCCTGGCACAGGTCCAGCTCCACCGAATGGGCCGGGTTGCTCAGCAGCAGGGAGGAGGACGAGGTACGGCCGGGGGAGGCATAGTGCAGCCGGGCCGAGGGCAGCGGCGCGGCGTGGCTGGTGTAGATGGTACGGGAGCGGCTGCGAGCCGGAGCCCTGGGGCTGCTCTCCACATACCAGCGCTTGTAGCAGGAGGAGGAGAAGTAGGGGTCGTAACCGGAGCTACTCATGACTGCGAGGACGGGATGCTCTGTCCCTTTGACTCTTCCTGCAGTCAGCCTACAAAAAACTGAGCTGCTGCTCTTGCTGCAGTCCCGTCGCAGCTTATATAGCCAGGAAGGGGAGGTCTGACGCAAGTGATTTTCTAAACTCTGACTATGCAGGATCGATAGGAGAGAGAGAGAGAGAGAGAGAGAGCGAGAGGTAGGGAGAGAGCAAGAGGGAGGGAGGAGAGAGAAAAATAGAGAGAGAGAGAGAGAGAGAGGAACAGAAAGGGAGGGCGAGAGGGAGAGCAGGATAGAAAGAAAAACACAGCAAAGGAAAAAGGGTACCGTACAGAAAAAACGAGAAAAAGAGGGCCCAACTTAGATATAAGTTGTATATAAAATGCAATTATGATATTTTTCTGGTCATTTGCTGCATATCGTCTGTCTAATGATGTGTAATAAACATGTAATAAACATCTCCAATATGGTGAATTTATAGGAGAAGGCAAAATTATTTTTAACTAAAACTTTGAACCAAATAAAATGTAAAAGGGTAAAAAGAGTAAAGAGTAAAGAGTTATTCCAGAGCATTTCAGAGCATATACAAAGCATGCACAGTGTCCGAACAACAGGAAATCTCAACAAAATCTAAAAATGGACAAAATATGACAGATATAGCTACATGAATATGGATACAAACAGCTTTATTGCAACTTCTGCATTCTTTAAATCATAATTACTATTCTTATTGATCTTAAATTTAATTTAACTCTTTTCTTTCTCAGTCTTAAGCTGTTTGAATCAATGTGCATGTCTGCATTATTATAGGCTATGCAGATGCAGCTTCCAATGCAGACAGACTGTAATAACAGTAATGTGCTATTCTCACCACATTACAACACTGCCCCTGCTGGTTATGAGGAGTATTACAGCCAAAGGCTGAACGACTATAGGTAGAAACGTGCAGACATACAGTACATACATAAATAAGTGTATAAAGTGTGTATTTCTGTGTAATTCTGATACTATTAATAAGAGGAATAAAATTACAAGATTGTATTGGCATATATAAATGAATACATGAATAGGCATGCCTATAATTAAGGAATTTAAGGAGTTTAAACTCCTCTATTTCCACATTTTCTTGAGTTTAAAGGATATTACAGTAGAGTATATGGTATCACAGAGCTGGGACGTGCAGGCAGGATAGTGCTGAGAATATTTAATGCACAGTCCAGAAGCTTGGCCCGGTTTTGTGAAGTCTGGGGTGATGTATCACTGACTGCACCAAATATGACGGTGGGATAAGCTGAGTCTAGCAGAGCTTGTAAAACTGGTACATGTGCACTCCTTATCTTTCAGTTATGGCTCTGATTAAGCTTGTGTATCATATGCTGTTGTTTCAGTACTTGCAGTAAACTCAAATCAGCAGGAATTAAGAGTATTTTAAAGCATTTCCCTGAATACTCTGCTGAAGCTGATCAATTACTCATTTAATCACTTATCATTTTTAATATTTTACTTTACTTCTACTATTATCTATTTACTTATTTTATATTTTATACATTTTTTATATTTATGTCAAATTTGTTTTTTTTTATGGTATTTTAGAATTTTTTGTTTTACATATATATATTTTTTATTAAATGTTGATTTAAAATGTATACTTTTATTTATTTATTTTCTTAATTATTTATTTTTTACTATTTTATTTCTTATTATTTCCAAATTATCCTTAAATGTGTTCAATCCCTTTGATGTTATAAATGCTCGGCAACATTGTAAATGAGGGTCACCCTCAATGTTTCTTCCCGAGTGAAAATAAAGTTTGATTGATTGATTGATTGATTGATTGATTGAATTAGTCAAGCAATTAAAATCAAAAATGTCATTTAGAATCTCTTACATCAGAAGTAATGTAAACTTAGACGTCATCCATGTAAAACACTTTAAAATAAGGCTCCTTTATAAAGGTTTAGAAATAGTTTATACAATTTTATATAAATACTTTAAAAAACATTAATCAGTAGTTACAAACAGTTAAAATAAATAGAAAGGGCAACAGTGGCCTGTTGTTTATCAAATAGTAATTTAACATTTATTTATGCTATTAAACTTTTTTAACAGTAATTTATATTTTCTTTGCACACAAAGTCAGGATTATCTGAGTGCATCAAGTGCAGATTATCTTGGGAACACAGGCTGATAGTTATCAGAGTACATATAAAGCAGTAAAAACATGAAAATAAAGAATGAAATATAAAAAATGCCAGTTTAAAACGACTGTTGCCATAATCAGCAAAAATATACACGTTTGAGTTAATCAGAAACAGATATAACGTAAGGGGTTGACCATATAATTAGAATATATTTCTTAGCTAAGGATATTAAAAGTCACTTTAAAATGACAGATTTTGTATTGGAAAAAAAGAGCTTTGGAAACGGATTTTAAAAAATGTCAATTTCCAAACTCTTTATCTGTAGTAAAGCTGTAGTGGTGGAACAGATTAGCGTTACTGCTGTTACTCTCTACTGCAGCAGTATTTACACATTTACACACTTACAGCACATTCACAATTTCACCATCATAATAACTAGAAAAAGACTCAGATAAAACACAGAGAACTCTGTAACTATTAAAAGTAGAAGTTCTTTCTTTTCTTTAGAGAAATTACAGATGAAGTCAGAGAGTGGTGAGTACTGTTTCCTACACCTTCAAATAAAGACTCTTAGAAACTGGAGACAAAAAACTGCTACAGGAAGACGTCTGGCTGACCCACATGGAAACAGCAGCTTTAGCCTTTAGCTCAGATTATTAACATGATTAAGAACTGAGTCTCAGTTTCAGCAGAGAAGTGAAGAATTAGAGAATTATAAGAGTTATAACAGGATAACTAATAAGCAGTAATAAAGTCATTGGTAGGATGACATTGCAGTGGTCTAAAACTAGTGTAGTTTCAGACATTTTGATTAAAGGAATTATGTAGTTTTAATCTTTTGTGGTTTGTGTCCAGATATTTTTATAAAAGTGCTATTTTATACTTTGATAGACATGCAAATTTAAATAAACAGGGTACTTTAAACAGACAGAAACACACATTGTTTTAAATATTAATTTTTTATTTTTTAAATAATTGTATTTATTTCTTTTCTTTGTTTTATTCTAGTTTTCATTTTGATTCCTATGTTCTTATCGTTCTTATCATTTTACTTTACTTTTACTATTATTATCTTTTCTTTATTTTATATTTTATAAATTATTTACTTTTGATGTGTTTTTTATGGTACTTTTAGAATTTTATATTTTTATTAATTTTGAATTTCTTTTGTTTATTATTTTTTTATAATTTTGTTCCTTTTTATTTCTAATTTCTTATTAAATATTTTCAATTCCTTTTCATTTGTAAATGCTCAGCTGCACTGTAAATGAGGGTCACTTTTATTGCATTCCCGAGTGAAAATAAAAAAAATGATTGATTGATTAATTGATTATTACACCAAAAAAAAAAAAAATTGAAATAAAGATATTCCATTACACTTTTTCTTGTTGAGACGTTAAACGGTTAAACCTGGGTTCTCATTTTTCAATTAATTTAATTTAGTTTTTGAATCATAATTGATCTCCACAGTTTTAGCAATTCATACATACATTTATTTTGCTTTGACGCATCTTATATTGGAAGGAATTACTGAAAACTGTAAAATTATACAAATTTAAGACCACCCCAAAAACAGCATTTCTATATATACAGCCTGGAACATCAGAGCTCAGTGTTTCCTGAGGGATTCTTTGTTCTTTGCATATATTTTTCTTTATTTTTACCGCTGGTCCAGTTCTCTCTGTGTGATGTGAGGATATGTGTGAGGATGGGGAGTGCCGGAGCAGAAACTGGGCTTTGCTGAGTACAGAAAGAGTTACACAGTGAAGAGACTCACAGGAATTCTGCTGACCTCTATATTTGATGACTCACGCTATTCGCAGTGGTCAGCACACGGGGAGGAGAGGTTTTAGTGATTGGCTCCAAAGCATCACTACTGATCTTATTCTCATGTTAACTCTCCTGAAAAACCTACATTAAATCAACAGTGGAGAAAATAACGGTTTGATCCCATGCTGATTCTGTATAAGTATAATATATAACTTACCATATACCAAATATATAACTTACCATTTTTAGGGTAGATTTGTTTTAACAGAGAGAAACAGAATATCCCAAAAATCCAGAAAACATTTGATTATCAAGCAAAATTTGACTTAGTGCTTGGTGGAGAAACCCTTATTAATGATAAGGTCAGAGGTTTCTTGTAGTTATTATTATTATTAAAGACACTATAGCTTTAATGTCTTCAATAATACATTTACAATGCATATATTTTAAAAAATACAAAAAGAAAAAAAAACACATTAAAGAGGACATGAGAACAGGTGTGTCCAAACTTTTGACTGGTACTTTATTTTTTCATGCATCTTGGCATCATGTTCTCCTCCACCAGTCTTACACACTGCTTTTGGATAACTTTATGCTGCTTTACTCCTGGTGCAAAAATTCATGCAGTTCAGTTTGGTTTGATGGCTTCCTCTTGATTATTTTCCAGAGTTTTTTCTAACTTGGTAAAATCAAAGAAACTCATCATTTTTAAGTGCTCTCTTTAGGAGTCAGGTATTTAACTACTACTACTAACTACTTTAACATTTTTTTTAAATGCTGATAGTAACTATTAGTAACTATTACCAACTGTTGTGAACCCTCATATTAAGCCTTCTGAGTTCTGATAGCCTAACTATGATATTTCCACCTTTATTCCATGGCCCTCGGTTTAAAAGTCATGTTGCTATTTTAAATCTGTGGATAACCTTTGCCCTTACAGTGAGCAGATATCCGGCCCACCCTCAAAAACGGCTGCGTCTAACTGGTTGCTCTTTGGTGTCCATCCAGAGATAAGCTGTCTGATTGGTTCAGAGCATGGGGTCTCTGGAATCCACATTCCAAAATGCTATAAAAAGAGCATGTAGATTCCCAGAGCTCACTGTCACAGTGTGCAGAGAGGACTCAACAGCAGGGAGGGCTGGATTGGAGAGGGTTTTGATAATAAGGTGGTCATCATTAGTAGAATAAAAACACAATCACACACATATACATACATATATACACTGTAAGTATGGCTGCTGCTTATCGTCTGGTCATCGTGCGCCACGGTGAAAGCTCGTGGAACCAGGAGAACCGATTCTGCGGCTGGTTCGACGCCGACCTCAGCGAGAAGGGCGTGGAGGAGGCCAAGCGAGGCGCTCAAGCCGTGAAGGATGCAGGCCTCAAGTTCGACGTGTGCTACACCTCCGTGCTGAAGCGTGCCATCAAGACCCTGTGGACCATCATGGAGGGTACGGACCAGATGTGGCTGCCCGTGATACGCACCTGGCGCCTGAACGAGCGCCACTACGGTGGCCTGACGGGTCTAAACAAGGCGGAGACGGCGGCCAAGCACGGCGAGGAGCAGGTGAAAATCTGGAGACGGTCCTTTGATATCCCACCTCCCCCCATGGACAAAGATCATGCCTACCACAAGATCATCAGTGAGGTAAGATATGTATTTAAAATATAGAAAAATATATGATTTAGTAAAAAATCAGCTAAACCAGAAAGACTAAAACACTGGCGGAGTCAAGAGAGGGGGGCAGCAAAGGAAGCAGGGGTGGCAGGGGTGACAACCGCCCCTTCCGTGACCAAATGATTAAAAACAAGCATCACTTAAAGTTGGATTATACCAACAGATTTGTGTTACAAAAAACAAAAATGGACAAATCTAAAAATCAAAAGAAGGTTCAACTTTTCATGTTTCTTAAATTCTGTTTGTGAAAAGCTGAAATGAAAAACTAGATCAGCTTGCTAGTTCTCCCTTAATCAATACAGTTAATCAATAAATGAATTCATGATGTGCCCTCTTTAGATTAAGAAATGCTGTTAATGTGTTTTAATGACTGCCCATCTATGAGTACCCTTGTGCCCTTCCTGTAGAAAAGTGTGCCATTAAGGTGGATTAAGGTTAACCACTGAATAAAATGAAGTATTTATTTCCAATATAGTTACTGACTAATCTTAAGTGTGATTCTAGATATATCGCAAATCAATTGCTTTATAATACTTAATGGCATCTGTTCTACTTAAGAGGATAAAATACTCCTAAATAATCAATAGATTCATTGGTGTCAGTTTCACAGAATTTCACAACTAATACTCTTTAGCACAAGTTTACCCTATTCATTTGATTATAGCGCCACCATGTGGAGTAATGAAGCAGTGACTTCACGAAGTTTAATTGAGGGGCAAGTCTTAGGGAGAATTGTCGCAAAAGAAAAATAAACTTTAAATAATGTAATTTATACTTTTAGTAGATGTCAGGAAAGTTTTACCCTTGATTACATAATGGACGATACCACAGTGTGTGAGATGTATTCATTGATGTATACCTTCATGATTAGATTGCGTTAAACTCTTTCTCCAGTCAAGACGCTACAAGGGTCTGAAGGAAGGTGAGTTGCCCACCTGTGAGAGTCTGAAGGACACCATCGGTCGTGCCCTGCCTTTCTGGAATGACGTCATCGTTCCCGAGATCAAGGCCGGCAAGAACGTCCTCATCGCTGCACACGGCAACAGTCTGCGTGGAATCGTCAAGCACTTGGAGGGTACATTCTATTGGCATTCTGTTTTTTCTAAGAAAATGTAATATACAGCACTGGTTTTTATTCATAGTTTAATGCTTCTTGGCATCATGTTCTCCTCCACCAGTCTTACACACTGCTTTTGGATAACTTTATGCTGCTTTACTCCTGGTGTAAAAATTCAAGCAGTTCAGTTTGGTGGTTTGATGGTTTGTGATCATCCATCTTCCTCTTGATTATATTCCAGAGGTTTTCAATTTGATAAAATCAAATCAAGTGATATACAGAGCTGTATATAGCCATATAAAGTAAAAAAAAAGTTTGACATGATTTTTCATTATTTTGAAATGTTTTGCATTGTAGATTAATACTAAAGTCATCCAAACTATGAATAAATATTTATGGAATTGTTCAAATTACTCAAATAGCACCTCTTGTTCAGATGATCAGTTCTGCAGATCTCTGCTGGATTTTCTCAGTCAGTTTTATGAGGTAGTCACCTGTAATTCAGGCTTTCAGTTAACAGCTGTGCTGAACTCTAGTGAAGAGGTAGTGCTACAGGTAAACAGTGAATAGTAAATATTTGAGTAATGTTCTAATCCAGATTATGAGAAGCAATAAGTACATACCTAAGTTAAGAAATAAATAGGTAAGAAAGATCAGTCAATCAGAAAAAATCCTAGAACTTTAAATGTATTCTCAAGTGCAGTTGCAAAAAGACCCTGAAAAACGTTGAAATGATGATGGAACTGGCACTTATCAGGACCGCCCCAGGAAAGGAAGAGCGGGAGTTTCCTTTGTTATACAGGATAAGTTTATCAGAGTTACAGCTCCCCAGATAAGAGCACCTAAAAGCTTCTTCACAGAGTATTTTGGTTTGTTTAACCAAATGTTTTTAAGTTACTACATGATTCCTTATGTGTTCTTCATAGTCTGATAGATCACTTCACTATTTATTTACTATGTGTACTGTAGTGTATATGGAAACACCACTCTTGATTTAGGGACATATATAGCTCTGGGAAAAAATAAGAAACCACTTACAAATGATGAGTTTCTTTAAGTCTAAAAACCTCTGGAATATAATCAAGAGGAAGATGGACGACCACATCAAACCACCAAACTGAACTGCTTGATTTTTTTGCACCAGGAGTAAAGCAGCATAAAGTTATCCAAAAGCAGTGTGTAAGACTGGTGGAGGAGAACATGATGCCAAGATGAAAAAACTGATTAAAAACCAACCAGGGTTATTCCACCAAATATTGATTATTTCTGAACTCCTTAAAACTTTATGAATATGAATATTGTTTTCTTTGCATTATTTGAGGTCAGAAAACTCTGCATCTTTTTTGTTATTTCAGTCATTTCTCATTTTCTGCAAATAAATGCTCTAAATGAGAATATTTTTATG
The DNA here is from genome assembly GCF_023375975.1 of Astyanax mexicanus. Taxonomy (NCBI): domain Eukaryota; kingdom Metazoa; phylum Chordata; class Actinopteri; order Characiformes; family Acestrorhamphidae; genus Astyanax; species Astyanax mexicanus. The sequence continues at coordinate 2,503,208 of NC_064424.1, read as the reverse complement.
TGGAATTTGGGAGAAATGTTGTCTGTAGTTTATAGAATAAAAGAACAATGTTCATTTTACTCAAACATAAACCTATAAATAGCAAAATCAGAGAAACTGATTCAGAAACTGAAGTGATCTCTTCATTTTTTCCAAAGTTGTACATCATATATTGCAAATCTGACATTACACAAGGCTCAAATCGAACAACTGGTGCAATAATCCACCCTCTGACGGGTTATACAGCCCCTCAGACACGTAGTATAGCGGAATACTGTAAGTCTGAGCTTGAGGCTTTAACATTCCCAGATGACAGTGTGCCTAATAATAGTCCCCCCTCACACACAGAGGAAAAGGCCATGGGCTAGATTCCCGTTACAGCCGCGACCTTTCTGCAGAAGGTCCTGCATTCTCTGTACACTGCTTTTACTGAAGTGGAGGGAGAGGAGCTAAAGGGCACAGAGGTCAAGGAAAGGTCAGGGCCACTTCAACAATTTACACTCTATCTTATCATGTTTATATGTGCACACAGGAGGCCACATAGGCAACATATGGGCATCATATGGCACAGAATAAACTTTAATCCAACAAGTTGCAGAAGGAACGCTGCCAGTAACAGTTACATGAAGCAGCTTCAGAATGGCAGTACAGTATTAAACTAGTTAGCAAAATGAGTGGCTACTAGGGGCGGGAATCACAGGGCATCGTATGATACGATAATATCACGATAGGTTGGCCGCAGTAATATTGATATCACGATACTGTAATTCTGTGATAGTGCTGGGTGATTATGGCCTAAAAAATAATCTTTGATTTTTTCACAAAAAATCAGATTTTCGATTATAATCGATTATTTTACCCCCTACTAAATGTCAAACTACAGATGACAAAGAAATGGGTCAAAACAAGGTTTACTTTTTTTTTTAAAGTTCACACGCTTTGGGTTGAGTCGACTCATTTAGTGAATCAATGATTCAAAACATGCCCATGCATTTTTATATCACGTGCTCACCTAATGTACACACTAAACGAGTCACAGAAGAAAGTGTGAAGGAGAGATTATTATTGTTTTCCACAATTAATCAGGGATTCTCACCGGAGAGTGATGATGCTGCAGTTTTTAGAAGCTGGTTTATTTCTAGCTAAATATACGATTAATTCCACTGGGTGTTTGAGCTCATACCGAAAAAAATTCCAGCACTGGTCCAGAACTTTTGACACAGTCCTCGGATAAATGTTTAGAAAATATGCACGGGTTAGTCTGTGGGAGGCGCCGGTAACCAAGGTAAGACAGATAAACACTTCAGAAATGAGGAGCGTTTTGGGTGTTTTAGAGTAAAAAGATAAAATGTCCGTATTTAAAATCGTGATTACTCCATTTTGAAAATCGCATTAAAACTGTAATTCAAATTAATTGAATTAATCATGAATATTCTGTGTTACACAATATATTGCAAGACATTTCTCTTTGATATGTCATGGCATCTGTTACTGAAGAGGAGTATAGAGCACCTATGTTTCAATAAAAATATCCATTTTGGGGCTCCGAGTGGTTCATAGCGCTGCTCTGACCACTATGATCAGTAGATCGCCTGTCCGAATCCTGTTCATGCAGCTAACCATTAGCTGCCACAGCACTGAGAGAGCACAACTGGTCTTGGTCTCTCTGGGTGGGTACAGTACAATAGATGGCGCTTTCTTTCCCCTCATCACTCCTAGGATGATGTGGATCAGCACAAGGCTGCATCTGTGAGCTGATGTATCAGAACCGAGTCGCTGCGCTTTCCTCCGAGCGTTAGCGCTGTGATGCTGCTCGGTAATGCTGCATCATCAGCAGTTCAAAAAGAAACGGAGTCTGACTTCACATGTATCGGAGGAGGCGTGTGCTAGTCTTCACCCTCCTGGTGTTGGGGCATCACTAGTGATGGGGGCAGTGCTAATGAGTGGGTTTTTGGCCGTGTAAATTGGGAAGAAAATGGGAAAAAAATTAATAAAAAGACCTCACATATCGATCATGTTTCGCAAACAAAAATTATACAATATATTGCAATATCTACAAAATATTTTGTCTAACCCCTATAGCAACTTTACCAGAATTTTACTTTTGTTTTAAAGCACCCCTACTGTATAGTATACTGCAATAACTATTTTTAGACTGCTGTGCTACAATGCTGGCTTCCACTGTTAAAAAATACCAACAGAATCTACCGTATTGTCTGGAATACAATGTGCACTGGATTATAAGGTGCACTATCAATTAACGTCTATTTTCTAGTCTATTGTCATACGTAAAGCACACCAAATTATAAGGCAATTAAGCAACACTAGTAAGGATGCCTACAAGGAAGTGAGCCATGTTTCTCTTCTAATTGGGAAGCAGGGGGAAGTGCCTTAGAAAACAAATTTAATTTAATTTAACAAAAAAATGTTTTTAATGTTAATCTACACAAATTTCTCTCCTAAAAACTGTTTATTTGGGTGAGTAAAGCGTTTCGGTTTATTTACAGTAAGCTTAAATTTCCAATATTTTGTATAAGGGTGAGATTGTAGTGTAGTTTCTCCAGCACTAAGGCTGGGTGCAGCAGCATTAGCATTAGCTGCTAAGCGCAGTGCTAGCGGGACATAAATGTCACCCAATAGTGCAAGACTGAGGAACCCTGAGTGTTATAGTAAGCCAGGGCGCTATCAGCTAGCGGTTTACACTCAGACTTCAGTCTGATATACTCACCTCTGAACGACAAAAGAGCCAGCATTGCGGTTAGTGGCTGATGCTAATGCTAGTGATAAACACTTTTACTCATTTACTGTCACTAATAAACTGTCACATAGGGTGCTGTATTTAAAGCAATGTTCTGTGTTAAAGTTAAAATTTCTTTGTAGAAATACATCAATTTGTTAACGTGTAGTGTTTTCATATATAGGTTTCATAAACTTGGTTTCACACTTGTTTTAAATGTGTTGCAACTGTTGCTTGATAGTTTCTTGTGTATTTTTTGGCAGTAATGTTTTGCAAGATTGAAATGCAAAAATAGATTTATATGTACAAAAAGCAATAAAATAAAAGTGTTCATATTTTCCTGACTTCTTTTAATTTCAGGTTGTATTAAATGGACAATAAGCCTTAAGCTCAGTTAATGACTGACTGACACGCTTAACCTGGTCGTTGTTCTGTCTCTTCAGGTATGACAGATGCAGCTATCATGGAGCTCAACCTGCCCACTGGCATTCCCATCGTCTACGAGCTGGACAAGGACCTGAAGCCTATAAAGCCCATGCAGTTCCTCGGGGATGAGGAGACGGTGCGCAAGGCCATGGAGGCCGTGGCTGCCCAGGGCAAGGTGAAGAAGTGAAAACAGAGAAAATAAGAGACTGAAACCAGTGAAATCAGTGAAATTCCCCACGTTTTTCCTCCCATTGATCCTCATCATCAGCTCCCCTGAAGTTCATTCCACCACAGGCCTGCCATCGTCTCCCATCACAGTTCCAGATTGTTCTATTGGCATAAGGAAATGCATGGCTAGTCATTTTTTCTAGTATACTTCCTGACTAGTCATAGTTTTCATACTAAAGCAAAAAAGATACTCCAGATATCGTTATCTTTGTTCGTTTATTTTATTATTAGTGCCATCTAATGCTGATTGACAACAGGAACGAAGGTGAGAAAAAGAAAAGGTAGAATTGATAAAGACTCTATAGTTCTGACTCAAAAGGTGAACTGAATCTCTAAACCCTTTCTATAAACAGTAGAAAGTGCTCAAATATCTTTGACAATAAAGCTGAAAAGCTGAAAATTTGTGATTTGTCGTCATCTTTCGTCTGCAATCAATGTTTTTTAAGCTCTGTGATGTAATGTTGCATTTTATGGAAAGTCGAGAGAGCCTCACCAAGCCTGTATTCAGAATTTAAAATGCTAAAAGCAGTAATTTTATGCAGATTCTATCTATTATATAGATAATATCTATTATATAGATACTATGCACTTCTATCTATTATAATCTCATTAAATCAGTCCTGTAAACACATTACTCTCTAACTACTATCTGTGGATGTGATTACATGATGTTTAAATGTGCAAAACACTGTATAATGCACTATTATTATATATCTGAATGTTTAACGTGAACGCAGTTAACTCTTATGACTTCATTCCCAGCCCTGACAACCAAAAACATCAATGGAACACAGCATTTCCATTGGCTACCATGTTTTGCTACCATGTGTAAGTGGTTAGTACTGGATTCTTCATTTTGAGATGATTAAATATTGCTAAAGGATTTTTACTGTACTTAAGCATAGCTTTTTTCTTTTTGTGCAGCTGTAGAATTGGTAATTACAGACTACCAAAGTTCTCTTTTTTATTTTAATTTAATTTTAAACTGAACCTCTCACTCAGGCCAGACTGTGGACAGACACTCGCAGATAAAAATGACAAAAAAATAAATAAAATGAGTTTTTTTTTTTTAAAGGGACTAGGCTTACAAGAATTGTGAGGGACAGGCAAGGTCAGTAACAGAATGGCAGCAAATGTAAACAACATACCAAAGTGTAGTCAGGCAGAGCAGGGTTATACATGGCCCAAAAAAGAGGCCCAAAAATACAACAACAGGTAACAGGTAATCAATAGAAGGGCAAGGCAAAAGACAAAGACAAAAAATGGTAATACAAAAAAGGGTCAGTAACGAAGTAGGCAAAACAATGAACATGTAGAAGCAATAACCTGAGCAAACTGAGGGGTATATATACTAGGGAGGGCAGGTGGAGCCAATTAGTAACTCGGAGAGTGGGAATGCTGTTGCTTCATGTGATCAGTGGAGTTGGGGAAGTCTGGTGTGGGTGCATGCTGGGAAGTTGAGTCCTTACGGAAACAGTGGGTCACTCTGGTTTAGTTTCTCTCTGGTTTTATTGATTTGCTGGTTAATATAACATGTAATAAGCAGAGCTTTTCAGATGGAGTTGAACAGATTCATTCTGATGGAGTGTAAACTCTGGTGAGGGTGTTTAAAACTGTATTATTGGTGTATTCAGCCATTGATTACAACACGACCAGAAATTTAGATTAGATCAGATTAGATTTAACTTTATTGTCACTGTGCAGTGTACAAGTACAGAGCCAATGAAAAGCATGTTAGCATCCAACCAGAAGTGCAATATACAGTGTTATTTACATAAAGTGCATAGATATAAGTATATATATATATGAGTATAAATATATAAATATACAGTATACTTATGTATATATACTTATATCTATGCTTAAATCTCTTAAAAGATGTAAGTGACCATATACACTATGGGCCTACCTGCAAACCTTTCTCCAAATAAACACGTAACCCTCCAATAAAATCCCTTGTGTTGGGGCGCCCCCATTCTGACACAGCAAATAAAGTCAACACCCTTTTGTGTACATCCTTATCTTTTTTGCTTGAGTCATTCCACTTTTCTTTCCCTCTCTCTCTCTCTCCCTCTCTCTTTCTCTTTCTCTCTCCTCTCGGCATTAATTCACTGATTTCAGCAGAGCGGCGCAGTGCAGTGTAAGCTAACCCAGAGGGCACTGTGGGAGGTCGCTGGGTTCGGTTTGGCGGCTGTCCCGTGCCACAGTGCTGCAGTATCGGCCCACCAAAACTGGGCTGTTATGCACTGTAATCAAGCAACCGAGCAAAACATTATAACCACCACCTTTCTGTGGGTTTCTACACATCATTTTATCCATCATAACAGCTCCACTGATCATATAGAACACTTGGCAGTTCTATAGTTACTATTAGGTACTATTATCATACCACAGTTAGTTCCGACCCTGCAATGTGATTGGCTGTGAGGCGTTCTATGAGTGACATTATCAGCCGGTAATGCACTGTAACCGAAGCTCCCTATGTATTACTCCGCCACATACAGGTAACCTAGCAACAATGCAGCTCTTACAAACCAAATACAACCCAAATGTGACAAAGACGCCGTCCCACAAATAAGCCCATAATGTGTTTTCGAAAAATACACATTATTATACACAGTATCGGTCACCAATATCAGGTTAAGAGTTGTTATTATTAAAATAAAAGCTTAAGTGTATATATTTTCCAGGTAATGTAGGGTATTTTAAGCTGAATGTAAGGTGAATGTAAGATTTCTCTTCTGAAATCCGTTTATTTGGGTAAGTAAAGCTTTTACGTTTATTTACAGTAAGCTGAAACTGTATTATTGCTTAACTATACTGTTATTAGGGCTGCAACAAATGATTATTTTGGTATTCGACTAATATAATGATTATTTTTTTCAATCAGTCGATTAGTCAGTGATTATTTCTGCCATGTCCTCTCTCTCTAAAAATGATAGAAACAGCTGAACATGAAATTTAAAAGACTTTTAAATGTCTAGATGTTGTTTAAATGTAGAAAGCACTAATATTTGATAAGTAAATATGTAACCTGTTGTGTTTTTGCACTTTTGGAGACACAGACTAAGTTGAGTTAGCAACACCATAGCAACCAACGATACCACAGCAACACCTTAACAACCATCTAGCAACCACTTAGCAACACCTTAGCCACTAGTTACCAACATCTGAGCAACAACCTAGCAACCACTTAGCACTGCAGTATTGACCACCACGGATACCACAGCAACACCTTAGCCACTAGCTAGCAACATCTGAGCAACAACCTAGCAACCACTTAGCAACCACCATAGATACCCCATAAACACTTTAACAACCATCTAGCAACCACTTATATATATATAGTATATATATATATAGTAACAACCATCATATACCACCAGATACCATAGCAACACCTTAACAACCACTAAGCAACATCATAGCATGACTTGGGATACTTTAGTGGTTAGTGTGGATGTGCAACCTTCTAACTAGAAATGCACTTTTCTAGTTAGAATGTGGTTCTGTATCTGTTTCTCTGTATACTTTATTATTATTCTCCTTATTTTCACCCTGTTGTTAAATACTCAGAACCCACAGGATAGAAAAACACCACAGAGCAGCGATAATTATTATTATTATTATTATTTTATTTATTTATTTTTCTTTTTTTTTGGGTGGTGGGTGGTTATTCTCAGCACTGCAGTTATTAGCAGTGATTAGCATGGTGGTGGTGGTGTATGAGGTGTTAGTGTATGTTTTGCTTAGGCCTGGGTATCGAAATTCAATACCAAAAATTTGGTGCCTCATGTCGGCTGTTAAATAAATCTGTTGTGTGAGAATAATTATTGCTTTTTGTATTTCTTGGTTACAATTTAGAAAAAAGTATCGAAAAATTGACCGTTTGGGTATCAGTACCGAAATTGTAAAATACAATACCTAGCCTTAGTTGTGCTGGTACCAATGCATCAGATGCAGCAGTGCTGCTGGAGTTTTTAAACATCTCAGTGTAAGCTAACCCAGAGGGCACTGAGGGAGGTCGCTGGGTTCGAACCGGCAGACGGCCAGTGCCACAGTGCCGCAGTGTCGGTTCACCAGGACCACAGTCTCCACCACACACTCCACACACACACCTTTCAGAACAGCCCAAAACAGACCAGCCCAAAATCGACCTGGCACTCTGCCAGCACCAGGATTAGAAACAGCTCAGGTTCTCTGGCGACAAAAGGAAAAAGGACAGGTGTGTGTGTGTGTGTGTCTGTGTGTGTGTGTGTGATTGGGAAAGGACGAAGATAGAACCAAACACTCTCAATGGGCTCTCTCACAACCGCTAACAGGATCACTTTAGGCCTTTATTCATTATGTACGAAGGCTCATTTATAGCACCCTCTGCTCAGGAGCAGACTTTATTTATGACCGCTCGACATTACATATTATAGTGGAGCTATTAATGCATTCAAAATGCATTTAAAATGTATATTATGCTTATTATGTATATGTGTTAGGGGTGTCACGATTTCGATATTTAATTTTGTCATGGTCTGGAGCATCGAAGTAAAAAAAAACTTCTCATTCTCAGGGACTGAAAAAGTCTTAAAGTCTTATTTTTCATGTGTAACTGTTATAGTAGAATAGAGTTCAGTTTGTTAAGGCTCTAATTGTTCTATTACTTTGTACATGACTGTTCCTGTATTTTTTATTATTTATTTTGTTATGTTGCACATTGCTGCTTTAATAGTGCACACTGCTGCTACCAAAAAAGCCACTAGATGGCATTACATATATATCTTAATTAAATTATTTAAATTTGACCATTAGTGCCTAATGTGGTGTATTACAGATCACTTGTATCACTTTGCGTCACTTATATCAAGCCCACCTTCTGAAATAAGATATTGTAAATTTGATGAATCAAACTAATGACTGATCATAGACTAATCTAAAACTCGCAGAGGCCTCTCTGCTGTAAAGAAAAAAGAAAAAAGAAAATCGAGAATCGAATCGTGACCATAAAATCAGAAATAAAATCGAATCGAGGATTTAGAGAATCATGACACCCCTAATATGTGTATAATATTACATCGTTTTTCTAAGTATTACTTTAGTCATATTTAAATTTCACAAAATCTAAATTTACTTACTTAAAACCTGGATTTTTTTAAAGAAGCAAAACAATATGTGAAACCATTACTGTTTTAAATAGTAATATGTTAAAACTATGGATATGTGAACTTTATTTTAAGTACTTTTGGAGTTTTTTTGGATAGATAGATTGTATTGTTTCTATTAAACCGACAAATAAACACTCAGGAAATCAATAAGGACACGCCCATCACACCAGAAACCCGTCAGTCTTTAAAGAAAGAGAGAGGGATCTGTAAATATACTTTTTGCTGCAGTGCATTTGAAAAGCAGATTCATATGATAAAGAAGATATGAAAATAAAGATCTATTACACAATTATTACTGTCTCCTTCCAGAAATATAAGGAAGTAACAGAAATAACTATTTTAATCATTCAGTCCAACAATTATTGAAATTAATACATTTATTTTTAATGTAATTGACACTAGTAATATCACTAACTGTCATTTTATGTAATATTTTGCCATGTATTATTTTAGTTCCAATAAAATTGTTAAGTTTTAGGAAAAGGAAACAGTGTGATCAATCACAAAAAAAAAAAATTATTAACCTGATTACTTTTTAATCAATTGACAACACTTTAATTTCAAAACAGATTAATAGTATAAATAATAAATAATAAACACTGCCATCTAGTGCTCAGATGAGAGTTTCACCACAGCTGGTTTATAAAGAGCTTGCTATCTGAATAAATGGTGGTAAATGGATGAAAACTCTAATTAAAATAGTATTAACTTATTGTCCAGAATATTTTTCCTTTAGTTTTAGAAAGCAGAATTAAGTATTTTGCTATACAAGTGAAGATTTTTTTACACTAAATTCTACAGAGTTTTGGACAAAAGATTACTGCTGTTGTGATCTGATTGGTTGGTGAGTTGATTTTTTCAGACCTGAATTATCTCCAGTTATGAAACAAATATAAGAAATTAACAGAAAAGAAGACTCTAATATTCTACTATAAAGTCTATATAGCAAATAAATCCAATAAATTAAATTAATAGTTTAATTAATTAATTTTGTATTTATTATGCGTGTAATATTTTATGTTTCATATTGACCTTTCATAATTTTATGAACCATCCATAATCAGTAAAAAACATGATAAAAAAATGTTCTAAATCATATTAAATTAGTAATTAGCTGTTACTTACTTACTTACTTTACCCCAATGGCTCCCTGTAGTACTACTGTTTTTTCAGTGTTTTTGCAGTGGGCGGGGCCAAGCTACTGTTTTGTTAGTTTATAAACGTGTTCATTGGCTGGTTCGTGGTCTCTTCTGATGGACAACAGCTCTCAAATAGTGTTGTGTGCAACAAAACGTTTTAAAATAATTTGTTTTATATATGTTTCAGTATAAAACTGATTAAACATTTATAAACTATGATTCTGCTAGATTTCTTCATAGTTATTTATTTTGGACTCACTCAGGAGCGCCCTCTAGTGTGTAACATATGCAGAACACATTTTTAAGTGGGTGTATCCTATCAAGATTCTCAGATTTAACCACTACTGTGTTTATTTTCTTTATTTTCTTTTTTTATTTATTTATTCATTTATTTCATTTTTTTATATATATCACCTCTGTATATGTATATATATATATATATATATATATATATATATATATATATATATATATATATATATATATATATATATTCCAAATATATCTTAATTAAATTGTTTAAATTTGACCATTAGTGTCTAATGTGGTGTATTACAGATCACTTGTATCACTTTGCATCACTTATATCAAGCCCACCTTTTGAAATAAGATATTGTAAATTTGATGAATCAAATCAATGAATGACCATAGACTAATCTAAAACTGGCATAGGCCTCTCTCCTGTAAATTTATATATACACATCTATATCTGTATATATATACACACACATATATATATATATACATATATATGTACGTATGTATTTTTTTTGTTAAGTGTATTCTATGTGTATTTTTTTTTTATCCTCCAAATTGTTAATGTGTCACGGAGTGACCCAGGCAGGTAGACGAGGAGGCGGACACAAGTGCAGGTAGGGACGAAACGAATAATGTAATATATATATATATATATATATAAATAACAAAGATAAACAAATAACAAAGAACACGTAATGAGGTAAACCAAAACAAACGAGATGAACTGGTGAACATAAACTAAAACAAACAAGAAGTACTATATATATATATATATATATATATATATATATATATATATATATATATATATATATATATATATATATATATATATAAACAGGGAGTAAATAAACAAAGAAACAAACAAAGCTAAAAACATAAACAAGGAATAAACAAGAAACTAGAAACTACCAAAAATAACCAAGAAATAACCAAAACTAAACAGGGCAGGGATATATATACAAGGGAATAAACTAATAAACACAAAGCAGGGGTATCTACAAGGAGCCAAGGAAGACGGAAATAAACAAGAAACTAGAAACATGAACAAGTGATAAACATAGAAACTACGACGTGAAGAACAGAGGCTATGAAACACTGAGAAACTATGAAACACTGAGAGAGACGAAACAACAGGGGAAGGTGCAAAGACCGACAGAGACAAAGTGGCAGAGGAGGGCTATTTAAAGAAACAGGAAACACACTATAATTAGAAACACCTGGGGAAGGGGCGGAGCTACAAATGAGACACAGGTGGAAAAGTACTGAGACGGGAGACACAGGGGAGCACAGGTCACGTGGGGAAGACACACAGAGACACGAGAGGAGGCCAAGACGTGACATAATGCTGATTCCTTGTATTACTATGGGTGCCTTGTGTTTGTTTGTAAGTTGATAGTGTAAATATAGTTTAAAACATAAATAAATAAATAAATAAACAGCAGCCTGGTATTGATTTGATACCCAGGTTACATACGCTAACATGCTCATGTGGGGCTCGCACACAGTCCCTTCTAAAAGTAAATGAACAGTGAAAGGCCAATCCCTTTATTTCTGCTGTAGACTGAAAAAATGTTATATGAGACACAACATCAGTGTTTCAGTTTTTATTTCCAGGTATTCACATCTGGATCTGATACACAGTCCAGAGGATAGAATAAATAAATGGATTGGTCTTACTATTACAATACTTTTGGAGGGGTCTGTTTGTAGGCCCAACAGGAAACCCATGGACAAGGTTCATGAGCAGTTACACACTGAGCAGTTACTGTAAAATTCGTGTAATTCTATTTAAGTTATTTTTTTTAATTAAAGTTTTCTGAAGGATACACAAATCATTAGTAACTTTAGGAACTGTTGTTTAAACGATGACCAGTAGATGGCACTGCTTCCTTAAAGATCATTTAATATTGAACTTCCTAAAGCTGTATTTCTTTTTCTTACACGTTTTTAACATGGAAGTGTTGAAAAAATTAAACATACATTACTTATACAAACATACATTGCTTATTCTAAAGGTGATTTTAAATAGTTTTGTACCTAAAAAACTGTTTATTAAAAAAGGCACTTTATAACAGCACCCTTTACCACTAAAAAAAGGCAGAAGGGAACCCATAGAAGGCACTAATTAACACACATTATCAAAAGCTGTGTTCACATTACCAGGCTGAAGTGACGAATCTGATTTATTTACTCAATTTTTCAAAGCTGTGTGAACGTGAAAATCCAATTTTCTTTTAAAACAGTTTTGAGTCACTTTCATAAATGGTCCTAAATGGAACACGTATCCGATCCATGGACATGCGACATGAATGTGAACGGTCAAATCTGAATTCATGCTTGAATTTTTGCACCAGGAGTGGTTTCATAAAGTTATCCAAAAGCAGTGTGTAAGACTGGTGGAGGAGAGCATGATGCCAAGATGCATGAAAAAAAACTGTGATTAAAAACCACCAGGGTTATTCCACCAAATATTGATTATTTCTGAACTCTTAAAACTGTATAAATATGAACTTGTTTTCTTTGCATTATTTGAGGTCTGAAAGCTCTGCATCTTTTTTGATATTTCAGCTATTTCTCATTTTCTGTAAATAAATGCTCTAAATGAGAATATTTTTATTTGGAATTTGGGAGAAATGTTGTCTGTAGTTTATAGAATAAAACAACAATGTTCATTTTACTCAAATATAAACCTATAAATAGCAAAATCAGAGAAACTGATTCAGAAACTGAAGTGCTCTCTTCATTTTTTCCAGAGCTGTATATGATATATGTGTGTAAGGGGGGTGGGGCCGTGAGGTGAAAATGGTCCACTGAGTGATGGGTGTGTTGAGGGTGAAAGGATTGGTTCCCTTGGGCGTAGAAGCGAATTCCACAGCTCACAGCACAAACACTGAACTGTCTGAACACGCTGCTCCGGGATCAGCTGTCTGCTCCTGTATATTCCAGCATTACACAAGAGAATTACCCTGAGATAATCAGCAGCACAGCCACAGCTCACTATTACACTATTACAGGAACATGTGTAGCTTTAGTGCACTTCAGCCTAGGGGTGGGACAATATATTTATATCTCGATATAATATATCGTTTCGAATGTATTGTATCGATACATGGGGTCAAACATGAGTATTTTTATTGAAACATAGGTGCTTACCATCAGTGTGTAGTCTTTTCCACCAGGATTACCTTCCCTTAGGTACTTAGTTATGTTTTATATATAATAGTTGACAGCCTGGGAACAGTGTTGTAGGCTATGAGAACAAGTTACCATTTTCTTTACTGCAAAGTGTGAGTTCTGCTGTTTTGGCTTTTTACATTTATTGAACAGATATTTACTCATAATATACCTTAATAATGTGAGTGCAAATTATCTCACATTTACTCAGTAAATTCTGTTGAAATCTGATGAAATTCTGTGGAATTTCGCCACTTCACAAATAAATAAATAACATTGTTAAATATTGTTAACATTAACATTAAATATTCAAATAATGTCTACATTAATAACTACAGTAATTATTTATTGACACTAGTTAAGACATTATTTATCAATGCAATGTTTTCACTTTATTAATGAATTATTTATTAATTAACATGATTTACTACATAAGGATTCTTAAACTTTAAAATTTTGTAATGTTTAATAATGTCTTTTCTAGTGGTAATTAATAATCAGTTAAGACATTATTTAACCTTTTAACCTGTTATTTGTGACCCTTGTCGTAAAGTGTTACTGAAATATTAAATGGTGAAAATGTATTTTTGTATTTGAATGTTAACTTTTTTTTCAAAGACATTTACTTTTTTTTTAAATAGATTTGAATGTATGAATGTTTTTTTTATCTCCGAATTTATGATTTTTTTTTTATCTAAAGGTAAACTGTCAATTGTTTTCTATTTGTAATTTTTATTATTTTTATTTATTATTATTTTTATTACATCACCTTAGACAATAAAATCTTAATTTATACAAGTATTGGAGTCAGACTCAAGAGCAGGTCTTTAATAGTTATTATAATATTTATTATAATAGTTGTTATAATAGTTAATATAATACTGGAGACAAGACCAAGACCAAATACATTTTTTTCTTTACATCTTAATAAATTAATGAAAAAAGGAGTTACACTTGTATAGCCACTTTCTAGACACCAAAGAATGCCTTACAATCACATTTTACACACAACTGTTTACACTCAACACCAATCCACACACACCAGCCAATTATGCACAGCGTACTCTCAACCGGAAACAACCATCCACCTAGAGGCAAACATGCTAACCACTAAGCTTTTATAATAAATATGTAAAAAAAATATGTTAATTTTTTCGGACTGTACATTTATTATCATTCATTATAAACAATATATACAGTATCAGTAAAAATTTTGGACACGCCTCTTCTTATTCAGTGTTTTTTTTTTTCTACATTGTAGATTAATATTAAAGACGTGAAAACGATTAATTGACACATATGGAATTATATAGTAAACAGTAAAAAAGTGTTATTCCTCCACATTAATCCCTGATCTAAACCTGATGAACTGAAATGGTGATTTGAGGTGATTTAATTGGGATGAGCTGGAGCTTCACAGCAAAGTGAAGGAAAAGCAGCAGTTATTGTTCAGCACCTCCAGAAACTCCTTCCTTCAATACTCTGAGAAAACTATTCCAGGTGACTCTCCCTCATGAAGATACTGAGATTAAAATAACACCAAGAGTCTGCAGATCTGAACTCAAAGAGAAATCTGATACTTAGAATAATCTAAAATATAAAACAGATTCTGGTTTCTTTAATACATTTAATTTACTATATAATGTTGTGTGTTTTCCTGTATAGATTTAATATAGTCTTCAATATTAAATTTACAATGTAAAAAATCATATATAGAAAACACATTGAATGAAAAGAAGAAGTATGTCCAAACTAGGACTGTATATCTGCAGATGCCTGTGCCAATATACAAATTGGTGACTTATAGAGAGAATAGACTAGACTGATTTAACTTTAACTTTAAAACTAATGAAAATAACTTCAAATTAGCTTCAATATTAATATTAATAAAGTGCTAAGAAGCACGTCCAGCATTGCTTGGTCCTTTTCCGGCATAGAATAAATACATCAGCAAATATTGGTTTGAAATATTGGCCAAATCTAAAAAAAAAAAAGATTATCGGTCGATAACGATACAATTCCGATAACATTGTGCATCCCTATTACGTACAGAACACACCCACCAAGATTGTGCAGATCTGTCCTCAAAAGGATAAAATATATTCTGTTTTTTTAACACTTCCTGTATAGCTTTAATAAATATTTAATGGATATTAAATTCAATTAAAAAAAGAAAGAAAACACATTGAATGAAAAGAGGTGTGTCTAAACTTTTGACTTGGACTGTATATCTTTTATAAATGATAATATTAACTAATATATAGAACAAAAGTTAAGTTTCTTATAAACCTTACTTTAGACAGAAGCCTTGGATCAAGATAAATATTTTATATATTATTTAAATATACAATATACAGATTTAAATACTAATACAAGTTTTTAAGCTCCAAATTTGAGAGACTCTGCCAGACAGGCATCACCTGCAGAGTTCTATAGAGCAGGCTGGTGTGTGTGTGTGTGTGTGTGTGTGTGTGTGTAGAATTGTCTTGTTTGGAATGACTATTGTTCAGTGGAATGTATTTGCCTGTGATGTGTTTGTGTGTGTGTGTGTGTGTTTGTGTGTGTGTGTGTGTGTGTGTGTGTGTGTAGGGGGGGTTGTACTATATGTATACAGGTGAATTGTGAGAACTGCAGGTATGTGGAGTGATCTGACTCACCAATAGCCCACATTGTTAAAAACTGATAGCTTTAGAAACGGCTTCATTTCAACCACAATTGACTGATAACGGATTTATTCAACCCAAATGAAGACTCTGAATAAATTATTTTAATTGAACACAACCAATTAAATAGCTTACTAAGGATATACAAGAATTTGTCTAAGTGAGTGTGCACATAGTATATCATCAACTCAAATCAGCTTGAATAAACACCTTAAATGAACAATCGATTAATTCAATATTTGTTTGTGTTTTATTAAAACCAGTTGAATTGCATCAACTTCAAATATAGAATTATGTTTCCACATAGGTCACCCATAAGGTAACATTTCAAATAATATTATATAATTATAAATAATTATAAAAATGTGTATATGTACATATATTATAAATATACAGTATATATATATATATATATATATATATATATATATATATATATATATATGACATGTAATATTAAAAAGCATTTCACATCCATAATCATACCTGTATTATGGGCCATACATACATTTCAATATATGTTAGGTTTCAATAATAGTTTGTACATATAAGTACATAAAGTACATGACGTATTTTACTTTATGTGACCATGTATTTCATTTATGGTATTTACATATATTACATTTGGGTAAGGGAGGACTTACCAGTCCACTCGGAACTCTACTCTACTATACTGTACTTTACTCCACTCTACTCTACTATACTGTACTCCACTCTACTTTGCTTTACTCTACTATACTATACTACACTCTACTTTACTATACTATACTCTACTTTATTTTGCTTTATTCTGATATACTCTACTATACTAAACTCTACTCTGCTTTACTCTACTCTACTTCATTATACTCTACTATACATTACAATACTCTACTCTACTATACTGTACTTTATTCTACTATATTATAATCTACTATGCCATACTCTACTTCACTATACTACACTATACTATAGCCTACTGAACTGTACCATACTATACTTTACTATACTACACTCTACTATATTCTACTAAACTATACTCTACTCTAATATACTCTACTCTACTCTACTATACTGTACTTTATTCTACTATATTATAATCTACTATGCCATACTCTACTTCACTATACTACACTATACTATAGCCTACTGAACTGTACCATACTATACTTTACTATACTACACTCTACTATATTCTACTAAACTATACTCTACTCTAATATACTCTACTCTACTCTACTATACTTTATTATACTCTACTATACATTACAATACTCTACTTTACTGTACTGTTCTTTGCTTTACTCTACTATACTGTACTTTATTCTACTATATTATAATCTACTATGCCATACTCTACTTCACTATACTATAGCCTACTGAACTGTACCATACTATACTTTACTATACTACACTCTACTATATTCTACTAAACTATACTCTACTCTAATATACTATACTCTACTCTACTATACTTTATTATACTCTACTATACATTACAATACTCTACTTTACTGTACTGTACTTTGCTTTACTCTACTATACTATACTTTATTCTACTATATTATAATCTACTATGCCATACTCTACTTCACTATACTACACTATACTATAGCCTACTGTACTGTACCATACTATACTTTACTATATTACACTCTACTATATTCTACTAAACCATACTCTACTCTAATATACTATACTCTACTATACATTACAATACTCTACTTTACTGTACTGTACTTTGCTTTACTCTACTATACTATACTTTATTCTACTATATTATAATCTACTATGCCATACTCTACTTCACTATACTACACTATACTATAGCCTATTGTACTGTACCATACTATACTTTACTATATTACACTCTACTATATTCTACTAAACCATACTCTACTCTAATATACTCTACTCTACTCTACCTTTTTCTATTGTACTCAACTATATTCTGTTCTACTCTACTCAACTGTACTCTACTCTATTCTACTCTACTTTGCTAAGCTATTCTCTACTCTACTATACTCTCCTACACTCTAGTCACAAACACATTACACATTTTCTGTAGACTCTGATCCACAGAGCTCACCAGTTAAATCTTGCAGAAAACTCATCTAGTGTCAGAGGTGAGATGTTCAAAGTCAAGATTTAAGGTCTCAGATCATGTCTAGACACATACACACACACATACACACACACACACACATATATATATATATATATATATATATATATATATATATGAAAGAGTGCCACAGACAGCATGACAGAGGCAGCATCAACCAAATGCCTTAATTAGAGACTTCACTGCACACTTTTACACTTTCACTTTACAGTGGCAGCGGTGCATTACACCACCAAAATATACAGTGTCTTACATGTTACAATTTTACAGTATATATGTCAGTGTTAAATGTATGTTTAGTGTTAATACTTTGTTATTTTTATAGATTGAGTTACACAGCTCAGGTGATACAGCAACTGAGAAATAATATATATATATATGTATATATATATACACTACCGTTCAAAAGTTTGGGGTCACTCAAACAATTTTGTGTTTTCCATGAAAAGTCACACTTATTCACCACCATACGTTGTGAAATGAATAGAAAATAGAGTCAAGACATTGACAAGGTTAGAAATAATGATTTGTATTTGAAATAACATTGTTTTTACATCAAACTTTGCTTTCATCAAAGAATCCTCCATTTGCAGCAATTACAGCATTGCACACCTTTGGCATTCTAGCTGTTAATTTGTTGAGGTAAGCTGGAGAAATTGCACCCCACGCTTCTAGAAGCAGCTCCCACAAGTTGGATTAGTTAGATGGGCACTTCTGGCGTACCATACGGTCAGGCTGCTCCCACAACAGCTCAATGGGGTTCAGATCTGGTGACTGCGCTGGCCACTCCATTACCAATAGAATACCAGCTGCCTGCTTCTGCTGTAAATAGTTCTTGCACAATTTGGAGGTGTGTTTAGGGTCATTGTCCTGTTGTAGGACGAAATTGGCTCCGATCAGGTGCTGTCCACTGGGTATGGCATGGCGTTGCAAAATGGAGTGATAGCCTTCCTTATTCAGAATCCCTTTTACCCTGTACAAATCTCCCACCTTACCAGCACCAAAGCAACCCCAGACCATCACATTACCTCCACCATGCTTAACAGATGGCGTCAGGCATTCTTCCAGCATCTTTTCATTTGTTCTGCGTCACACAAACGTTCTTCTTTGTGATCCAAACACCTCAAACTTGGATTCATCCGTCAACAACACTTTTTTTCCAGTCTTCCTCTGTCCAATGTCTGTGTTCTTTTGCCCATCTTAATCTTTTTCTTTTATTAGCCAGTCTCAGATATGGCTTTTTCTTTGCCACTCTGCCCTGAAGCCCAAAATCCCGCAGCCGCCTCTTCACTGTAGATGTTGACACTGGTGTTTTGCGGGTACTATTTAATGAAGATGCCAGTTGGGGACCTGTGAGGCGTCTGTTTCTCAAACTAGAGACTCTAATGTACTTATCTTCTTGCTTAGTTGTGCAACGCGGCCTCCCACTTCTTTTTCTACTCTGGTTAGAGCCTGTTTGTGCTGTCCTCTGAAGGGAGTAGTACACACCGTTGTAGGAAATCTTCAATTTCTTAGCAATTTCTCGCATGGAATAGCCTTCATTTCTAAGAACAAGAATAGACTGTCGAGTTTCAGATGAAAGTTCTCTTTTTCTGGCCATTTTGAGCGTTTAATTGACCCCACAAATGTGATGCTCCAGAAACTCAATCTGCTCAAAGGAAGGTCAGTTTTGTAGCTTCTGTAATGAGCTAGACTGTTTTCAGGTGTGTGAACATGATTGCACAAGGGTTTTCTAATCATCAATTAGCCTTCTGAGCCAATGAGCAAACACATTGTACCATTAGAACACTGGAGTGATAGTTGCTGGAAATGGACCTCTATACACCTATGTAGATATTGCACCAAAACCAGACATTTGCAGCTAGAATAGTCATTTACCACATTAGCAATGTACAGAGTGTATTTGTTTAAAGTTAGGACTAGTTTAAAGTTATCTTCATTGAAAAGTACAGTGCTTTTCCTTCAAAAATATGGACGTTTCAATGTGACCCCAAACTTTTGAACGGTAGTGTATATATAAACCCAAACTTCCTATAACGACACTGCTGTCATGAGTATCATCAGTTTTATAAACCCTGTTGGACTCCACATATTATTATTATATACAAAAGTAATTGGAGTGGAAATTAAAAAATATTAGATATTTAGACTACATACAAATATGAAAAATAAATATTTCTATAGTAATTAATTAGAATTAGAATTAGAATTAATACCTTTCTTTGATTAGAATTAATGCATTTCTTGCATTTGTTTAAGTTACTTAATTTCCTAAAATATCTAATTGTGTTGACAAAAAACACAATTAAAATTGTGATAATATATATATACATATATATATATATATATATATATATATATATATATATATATATATATATATATATATATATATATATATATGTATATATATATATATACATATATACATATATATATATATATATATATATATATATATATATATATATATATATATATAATATTCTTACAAAATGGTGACAAAAATGTAATGTAAAGAATTAGTGCTTAAAACAAGCAAAAATATCTGCCAATGGAATAAAATACTCTCATTATATAACTTCAAACTAAGAAATATAGTTTCAATATTCTTATAAAATTCTGACAAAAATATTAAATATTAAGACACATTTAAGAGGATGTAACCTGCTACTATTTAAATGTTTGCCATGTAATTTTGTTTTTGTTTTGAGCAAGAAAAATTTAGGATATTTTCAGGAGATTAAATTATTTTAAACGAAAAATATAGTGTAAATATTCTTACAGTTGTGACAAAAATGCGAAAAAAGAGAAATATTAGTTTTTATTGTAAAGAAATAATGCTTAAAACAAGCAAAAATATCCACCAATGGAATAGAATACTTTCAGTAGATTCAATTACTTAAAAGAAAGGGATATAAATGGGCCATTACACCATTTTTTTTATAATCAATCCATAATATTTAAGTTACACATTTTAGTTGTGTCCCTTTACTTGTTTCACCCAGTCCTGTTACCATAACACATAACCTCATCTGAAACATCTGGAACATTCTACAACAGGAAGTCATGTCTAGAACAGGAAGTGACATCAGCTGGTTCTTCTGAAGATCATGGAAAGATCAAAATTAAGTTCCCTCATTATTTTTTTTCTGTATATTTTGTAAATGTATTGTGACTCTGATAGAGGAGCTCAATCTCAACACTCTGTCCTAAATCTGTTAACAAGATTAATTCTTACATCTTATTTGTTTATTTTTAAAAAATGTAAAATTGGGGAAATTCACTACAATGTGTTCTGTGTCCTTATGCTATTAGCATAGCCGCCATTTAGCTATTTTTCATGTTTTTGCTAATTCCATGTTAAGAACTCATTTCTGTTCTTATCGTTCTTGTTACTCAAAACATAAAAAGTAACAGGAGTGAGTTCCAGTAACAGAAGTGTTTTTTTTGTCATAAATATCAATTATTTGGACATGCAGTCAAACATTTCTTTAAAATAAAGCCTTTCTTGAGAGAAAATCAAAGGAATTAGTGGACTTACATGCGTTTTAAATGTCACATGAGTTTTCTAACCGTTTTCAGATTAAAAACCTTGTAAAAAATTAAGTAAAGCTGCCTGAGTTTAATTAGTACATGTTTTAGATTAAATATACGTATTATTAGATTTTGAGTAAAAAAAAAAAAGATATATTTTTTTTGTCATTAAAACTAGAATTGAGACGACTTAGGAAAAAGTTAACTATTAGTTTGCTATAAAATGAATTGAACTGATGGATGAGATTTTTTTGGCGCTGCTGTGTGTCTGTAGAGTCGGGAGGATATGCTGGATCTGTGTGAATGTTCCTCCATAGCTCCACCATCTGAACACTTAGCATGTGTATGGGCTGCAGAGACAGGGTACTCCACGTCCAGACTGTCGTCACAGGACATCAGAGGACCCGGGGGGACTCAGGCTATCTGTGGACAGCCCCCCCATCCTCCCCCCGGCCCCTGGGCACTAACTGGCCGCTAACTGCTAGTCCTGAGACCTCTCCATTCCTCGTAGGATTAGAGAGCCATCTCCCCATTGTCAAGGGCAGACAGGGCCCAATACACAACCAGGCTGGTCTGGAGGGAGTGGAGGGGGGTGGGGGGGGTCGGTGTTGAACTTAACTCCCATGGTGCATGACTGATATGGAAGATAAAGCTGGAGAAAGCTGATAAAACTACACAAAAACATCCTAAAAGTCACTGAGAGACCCAGAGGGAGCAATCCAGGGGGGCAACTGCCCCCCTCCAGTACCCCTATGGTCGAGAAAAACGCCAAAAAAGAGACAAAGTGCAATACTAGTGTGTTTGCTTTTTCTAAATGTTACTTCTAACATTTCCACATTGTCAGTATTCATCTAGCTGAGTCCAGAATGTTCCTAATGACCCTAAGCTCAGGCGTACTTAGGTTCTGCAGCAGGACAATGACCCAGAGCACACCAGCAAATCCTAGGACGTAAGAATGGCTAAAAATAAAACTAAATAAAGGTTTTGGAGTGGCATAGTCAAATTATTGATGATTGAGATGCTGTGGATCATCTTAAACAGGACGTTTATGTTGGACAATCTTCCAATGTGTCTAAATTAAAATTCTGTAAAGAAGATTGGAACTAAATTTCTCCACAGAGATGTGAAAGACTCTTGCCAGTTATCAGTAAAGCGAGTTATTAGATTTATTGGGCAAATAATTTTTCACACAGGGCTAGATTGGTTTGAAATGAATATTTTATTTCTCTAAATAAATGAAATTATCATTTAAAAACTACTTTTTATGTTTGTCTGATATTAAAATGTTTGTTAATCTAAAAAAAATGAAAATATAACATTTGTATAGTTCATTATTTACTTATGTATCATTAATACTATATTATTACTACTGTGTTTGCATTTTTTCTGAACCATCCATCTATCTATCTATCTATCTATCTATCTATCTATCTATCTATCTATCTATCTATCTATCTATCTATCTATCTATCTATCTATCTATCTATCTATTATTACAGATAATTTATGAAATCTTGTCATTTTCTATCTGTCTGTCTGTCTGTCTGTCTCTCTGCCTTCAATTAAGGATAATGTATACAAGTCTTGTCATTTATCAGAACAGAAATCATACTACAAACAAAATAGAGGAACAAACAACAAAGGATTTAAATATGACTTGACAAGTCTTTATACATAAACTTTGCACAATACACTACATTATTCCTGTATTTTTTTACTGTATGTTTTTACTTTCTTATATATATATTAATTGTAATATTATTAGATTAGAATGAAATAATACACAGATTTATAAACAGTTTTAAATCAGAACAGAAATCATGCTGCACACTAAGCAAAGGATTTAGACATGACTGGACGTGTCTTCACATCCCAAACCAAACCAAACCCCCCACAGTGAAATACAGACTAGAAAATATAGGCGAGTTCTGTAAGCTCTCTTTTGGAGAATCATTCAGTTTCCTTTTGATCCTCCGGCCACCTCCTGTCCTACCCCTAAACAACTACACACATTGACCCCCATTGCTAATAGAGCACTTCAAAGTCTGCTAATAGGCCCCCCACTCCCTCTCACTTTTGCCAAGCAGACCCCGCCCACCTCGGCCACAGGCCCCGCCTACTCAGGGAACATCTTTTAAACTCAAGGTTAACCCAAGCTCAGTGACCTGGTTCAAAAGTTTGGATGCAGACCAAACCTGCACACCTCCTGAAACCTTCTGCACATCTGAGGCCTTTGGATTTTTTATTTTCTACTGCAGGCAACACTGAGCTATACTGACGACCTGAAGAATGCAGCAAATGAGTGGTAAGTACTTGAGTCTTGAGATTTTAAGATCAAACACCACACTGTTTGATGGTGGTTGTGGTTTTCAATGTTATTTGTACTAACTACTGTAAACACTAACCATCTAAATTGTCTTAAATCTGCTCTGTTTTAAATAATCCAGACTTAAAGCATCCATCGGCAATGGCTCCATCAGCCTCCATGGCTCGAGCAGCCGACCCCTACCAGCAAAGGAACATTGCCATGAACTTGGAGTATTCTGAGCTCTGGAAGTCTTTTCACGAGATCGGAACGGAGATGGTCATCACCAAATCTGGCAGGTAATGAGGTTTAACAGTGAACATATCAAAAACAAAATTACATGTAAAGTAGCACTGCTTAAGATTACAAAATATTCAAATAAATGGCATCACCAATCCTGCAAAGTCAGACATACAGTTTTGGAAAAAAATAAAGAGAGCACTTCAGTAAAATAAACATTCTTGTTTAATTCTATAATCGACTGACAACATTTCTCCTAAATTCCAAAAAAATAGTGTCATTTAGAGCATTTATTTGCAGAAAATGAGAAATGACTGAAATATCAACAACAAAAAAAGATGCAGAGCTTTCAGACCTCAAATAATGCAAAGAAAACAAGTTCATATTCATAAAGTTTTAAGAGTTCAGAAATCAATATTTGGTGGAATAACTCTGGCATCTTGGCAACATGTTCTCCTCCACCAGTCTTACACACTGCTTTTGGATAACTTTATGCTGCTTTACTCCTGGTGCAAAAAATCAAGCAGTTCAGTTTGGTGGTTTGATGTTTTGTGATCATCCATCTTCCTCTTGATTATATTCCACAGGTTTTCAATTTGGTAAAATCAAAGAAACTCGTAATTTTTAGGTGCTCTCTTATTTTTTCCAGAGCTGTTTCTGTCCACAACAGCCTTTTCTAGTTACCTGAGCAATTACAATGCTGCTAATGGCGCTGAGACAAGTGTGAATTACTGTGAATATATATTTCAGAACAGCAAACTCATAAAGTGTTGATCTGTAATCATTTTTGAATTGTTAACTCCCCAAAAAACACAGAATTAGAACCAGAATTAGAGTCATTCCTAATATCATCAGAAAGAATATGTTTTAAAAGTACTAAATAATAAAATGTCTCTATCTGTTATCTTTCCATCCACTATAGGAGGATGTTTCCATACTGCAACATCAGTGTGTCTGGACTCGTCCCCTACGCCAAGTATGTCATCATGGTGGACATGGTGCCGGTGGACAGTTCTAGGTATAAGGTAAGCGAAAAGCAGTATAATCTATTACACAACATGTGTAAATTGGCTCTTGAACTCTAAATATCTCTATATGATTCTCAGTGGAATCATTGGTAAACTCTTAGGTCTAACCTCATTTTAGTTGTATTTAAGGTGTATTTTGTTGCATACAAGTTGAGCATCTTCAAATTACCAGCCATAAAGCGTTGCCAAAAGTGAAAACAGCTGCTTTAACCATACAGGAACCAAAAAAAAACTCCCAAAGAAACTCCCAGACCTATTCTCAAGTGCAGACGGCAGTCCTCCTGTGGAGTGCCAATCAGTGCAGACAATGAATATCAAAGGCTATTATCACTTCCTGTTTTTCTTCCCTCGGTTAGGGGTCCAATCAAGTCCAATTGCCTTCCAGTAGAGCAATCTAAGCCTATATAGGGCAATCAGCTTACTTTACATGAGGTGACCCTCCCATTCACAGACTGCTGTATTTGGGCCATATGTCTGTTCTCAAGTTCCCAGTTTTCTCACTTTGGGTACCCAGGTATCCAGTGGAACTTAGATTCTAGACTCGAACTCAGGGCTGTTTTTTAATGCTATTTTTTATTTTATGTTGCTTTAGTTAGAATATTATAATCATGCAGTTCTGGAACTGCGTTATTTAGCCTTATAGCTGTGTTATGTGTTTTGCACTAAGGCTATATGCTTAAAATAAAAAAAATGTTTGTTCACAAAGTGTTTTATATTCTTAAACATTGTTAATTGTAATATTAGAATAGACAAGGAGATCGTTTCCTAATCAGCATTGTTCTTAAATAATAGGTCTATGCTTCTTCAGTGTTGCAATGTTAATTCTAAACAGATTTCACTCATTGAAACAGCCCATAAATGTTTTTTAAAAAGCTCAGATTTAGCACTCTACTCTAAAATGTCTTGTTTAAATCAGGCTCATGCTCACAAAAACAGTTTATGTGGCAGGTCGGGTCAGGCTGGATTTTTTGGGCCCAATCTAAGCTGATAAATTTGTTCGTATTGCCCTGATGTTGCTAATATATGTGTTTTTTTTTACCTGCAGTGGAATAACGAGCAGTGGGAGGTGGCAGGGAAAGCCGAGCCCCAGCCCCCCTGCAGGACCTACGTCCACCCAGACTCCCCTGCTCTGGGAAGCCACTGGATGAAGCAGCCCATTTCCTTCCTCAAGCTGAAGCTCACCAACAACCCACTGGACCAGAGAGGCCATGTAAGAATATATGAATTTAACTATTAATGATATGTACTTTCAAAAACTTTTAAAACGTTTAAGAACTTTTTTAATGCAATCAGAACAATAGGATTCAACGATAGAATACATCACTGCCCTCTAGTGGCCAGGGTTTAAACACAACACTAAATGAACTACTTCTGACACCAATTTTTACAAATATGTCAAATAACAATATGATACTGAGATCAATCTGATACCAGATATTTTCTTTGTCTGACTGCAGTTCACATCAAATTATAGGCCCATACTGATACTGTTTAACAAAAAACAGAATAAAATGAACAGAAAATAACAAAACCCATATTAGAGCAAGTGATTATGGTGATGTCACTGTACCTAAATTACTGTCCAGTCCTACAAGAAAACCACTTAGTTCATGCTAAAACTACAGATTACAGTAAAAGACTAAATGTGAAAACAACTGGCTTGTGTGTGCAATAAATAGTTCTAGAAAAAAATAAGAGAGCACTGAATCAGTTTCTCTGATTTTGCTATTTATAAGTATATGTTTGAGTTTTATTCTGTAAACTACAGACAACATTTCTCCAAAATTCCAAATAAAAATATTGTAATTCAGAGCATTTATTTACAGAAAAAGAGAAACGGCTGAAATAAGAGTTTTAAGAAATCAATATTTGGGGGATAAACACTGTTTTTTTAATCACAGTTTGTTTCATGCATATTGGCATCATGTTCTCCTCCACCAGTCTTACACACTGCTTTTGGATAACTTTATGCTGCTTTACTCCTGGTGCAAAAATTCAAGCAGTTCAGTTTGGTGGTTTGATGGTTTGTGATCATCCATCTTCCTCTTGATTATATTCTAGAGGTTTTCAATTTGGTAAAATTAAAGAAACTCATAGTTTTTAGGTGGTTTCTTATTTATTTCCAGCGCTGTATGTGTTTTCTGACTTTTATTTCTTACCTTTTTAGATCATTCTGCACTCTATGCACCGCTATCAACCTCGCTTCCACGTGGTGCAGGCCGACGACCTCTACAGCGTGCGATGGGGTGTCTTCCAAACATTTACCTTCCCTGAAACCTCCTTCACTGCAGTCACGGTCTACCAAAACAGCAAGGTCAGTTTGGTCAGTCACATGCAGACCTAAAATCATTCCCTGTTCTTTACTGAGAAAAATGGTTACTCATTTTTTTCCATTCCTTTTTCCCAAAGATCACAAAGCTGAAGATAGACCACAACCCCTTCGCAAAGGGCTTCAGGGAAGAGGGAACACACGGCAAAAGGTGAGCCCACACGGAAATACAATATATACGACACATATATCTCTATATCAAGAGCTGTGTTTCTGTAAATGTAATGAAGATATAAAAGCTGTATGTGTACATATATTAGAAATATATACAGAATTCATATTCAAATAATATTATATGTTGCATTCATGTTTATGCAATTTATGCAATCTATACACAATTTTTATAGGTGAGACATATATGGAACATATGTTTAAGAAATGTATTTCACATAGATAAGTATTAGGGATGTGCCATATTGTATCAAATGCAATAATATCGCCACAATTTTTGAATATGTACCCTGAAATATGGTGCCATATCACCCACTCCTAATTATCACATCAGGGTACTACTTTTTTAATGTTTTTAGCAAAAGAAAAATTGACATAGTTCTTATTTCCCATTATATATCTACTAGAGACAGATTATGGACATATATCTAGTCCAGCATCATTTATTTTACTTTAATCCTGGACATATGAATAAATATTTTTTCATTTCAGAATTTCGTGTTTTGTCATATCGCCAAGAGTATCATTATCACAAAAATACAATAAAATATCATGATATTATTTAAGGGACATATCACCCACCCCTATTAAGAATACATTATTTTATAGGTACAACATATACTGTATGTGTCAATAAATGGTTTCATATATAGTTTGCCTAGTTATATACATATATAGGTTTTAACATTTTGCATATGATAATCTCATACATATATATATATATATATATATATACTTTTAATATTACATTTACAAGACATTGTGATCTTGTGATAAAACCTGACAGTCTAACTCATATTTTATTCCTCTTTTAAAGGCACAGAGCACAGAAGAGTCAAATGTGTCCCGAGAATTCAGCAAAGAAACTCAAGTTAACCTCAGATAAGGAGCCAGAGCCAGAGTTCATGACCTATTCAGGTAAACACGTCACCTTTAAGGACATCTGAAAAATATATATCATATATTTTGGTTGAAATATAGTAAAATCTGGATACGTAATGATTGATATTAATTCTTTTTTTTTTACTGATTTCTCTCTCACACAGACATGCCTAGGCTGCCATACGACCCTCACAGAGACGAGTCAGAAGGTATGATGCTCTCTAAAGATCTCCCCATGGCTCAGGATGAGCACATGTCCCCCTGGGGAGGGGAGCAGGACCCGGCCCAGAGTCTCCACAGTGAAGGGGTGATGGACTACACCAACTCAGAGCAGCTGGTCCCAGGACAGGCCAGCTACCAACCTCACAGGTATGATTAACTGTACCAAATAGACCTATGTTTCCCAAAACAGCCCACCAGTTCTGCTCCAGATTCCATATATATTATATATTAAAAATATATCCAAAGAAACATGTGTTTACTGAGTTTTCATATGTAATATTGATACTAAGCTAGTAACTGGTCATTATGAACATTGCACAGTGCCCTGTATAATTTTTTTTCCAGTAAATGTATAAAAAAATACATTTTGGAAACAAAATTTCACCACAAATCTAATGTGGCACAATATTTCACTCATCAAAGAAAACCTTTCCTCACAGAAATGCAATATATGTAAATGTAATGTAATCTATGTAACTATATATGAAACCTAAACTGGAAATTGGAACCATTTCATATATTGTATATGAAATACATTCTTTTAAATATATATATATATGTTCCATATATGTCTGGCCCTGAATCCTACACTGCCAAAAAAATCCACTGGCAAAAACTAGATGTATGTAAATCATATGTAAATTAAGTGCTTATACTATGCACAACTAGTTAGCCAAAAGGGGAAATTAAATTTTTACTTTTTAATTAAATTTATTTTTTTATTTAAATCAAGCTAAATTGACTGATTATTTGTCTTAAATTCGGACACAAGTATCAAATTAACTTGACAAATGACTTTTGTGCTTATTTTAAGTTCAAATTACTTTATTAAATTAAATTAATATGAACATTGTAAGTAAGACTGATTAAGGTCTTTATTCCTAACTTAGACAATGCTTAGTAAGACGAAACTTCTTATCAGAGACAAAATGTTTTTGATTTATTGCATAAAATAAGATTTTTTACAGTGTATTGATATTTACAAAAAAAAATACATATGCACATTTTATTATGGCTATTTCATATACTGTATATACAGGGGATGTACAGTTGTGGTCAAAAGTTTACATACACTTGTAAAAAAACATAATGTTATGGCTGTCTTGAGTTTTCAATAAGTTCTACAACTCTTATTTTTCTGTGATAGAGTGATCGGAACACATACATGTTTGTCACAAAAAACAGTCATAAAATTTGGTTCTTTCATAAATTTATTATGGGTCTGGTGAAAATGTCACCAAATCTGCTGGGTCAAAAATATACATACAGCAACAAAATTTGTCAATTTTGGTGATGTAGCGAGTTGTGTCAATCAAATTAGCTTCATGTCATGGCCTCTTCACTTCTTGTAAGTGATTCTGATTGACTACAGCTGTTGACTTCTCATGAGCCCATTTAAATAGGGCTCATTTGACCCAGTGATTAGACTCAGCTACAAAAGCTACAATGGGAAAGTCAAAGGAACTCAGTGTGGATCTGAAAAAGCGAATCATTGACTTGAACAAGTCAGGGAAGTCACTTGGAGCCATTTCAAAGCAGCTACAGGTCCCAAGAGCAACTGTGCAGACAATTATACGCAAGTATAAAGTGCATGGAACAGTTGTGTCACTGCCACGATCAGGAAGAAAACGCAAGCTATCACATGCTGCCGAGAGGAGATTGGTCAGGATGGTCAAGAGTCAACCAAGAATCACCAAGAAGCAGGTCTGCAAGGATTTGGAAGCTGATGGAACACAGGTGTCAGTCTCCACAGTCAAGCGTGTTTTACATCGCCATGGACTGAGAGGCTGCCGTGCAAGAAAGAAGCCCTTGCTCCAGAAAAGGCACCTTAAGACTCGGCTGAAGTTTGCTGCTGATCACATGGACAAAGATAAAACCTTCTGGAGGAAAGTTCTCTGGCCAGACGAAACAAAAATTGAGCTGTTTGGCCACAACACCCAGCAATATGTTTGGAGGAGAAAAGGTGAGGCCTTTAATCCCAGGAACACCATGCCTACTGTCAAGCATGGTGGTGGTAGTATTATGCTCTGGGGATGTTTTGCTGCCAGTGGAACTGGTTCTTTGCAGAAAGTAAATGGGATAATGAAGAAGGAGGATTACCTCCAAATTCTGCAGGAAAACTTAAAACCATCAGCCCGAAGGTTGGGTCTTGGGCGCAGTTGGGTGTTCCAACAAGACAATGACCCAAAACACACATCAAAAGTGGTAAAGGAATGGCTAAACCAGGCTAGAATTAAGGTTTTAGAATGGCCTTCCCAAAGTCCTGACTTAAACCCCATTGAGAACATGTGGACAGTGCTAAAGAAACGGGTTCATGCAAGAAAACCATCACATTTAGCTGAACTGCACCAATTCTGTCAAGAAGAGTGGTCAAACATTCGACCTGAAGCTTGCCAGGAGCTTGTGGATGGCTACCAAAAGCGCCTAGTTGCCGTGAAAATGGCCAAGGGACATGTAACCAAATACTAATGTTGCTGTATGTATATGTTTGACCCAGCAGATTTGGTGACATTTTCAGCAGACCCATAATAAATTTATGAAAGAACCAAATTTTATGACTGTTTTTTGTGACAAACATGTATGTGTTCCGATCACTCTATCACAGAAAAATAAGAGTTGTAGAACTTATTGAAAACTCAAGACAGCCATAACATTATGTTTTTTTACAAGTGTATGTAAACTTTTGACCACAACTGTATGTATGAAATGAGAATATAAAGTTATGTATGTCATATATTGCATTTCTGTGTGGGTGTTTAACATAAATCCTCATGGGATATCTTGGTTTAAATGTTAAAAACATTTGTCAGAAACTGAATGCCTGAATGCAGGAATCTGGGATGCAGAAAATAATGGACTAGTCTGAAGGTTCCCAATAAGTGATTTAGCAATAAAGAACTATTGTTTTACAAATACGCTGCATAAAATTCTTGATTTTAACTTCTATAATCATCTCTTTCCTTCAGAATCCACGAGTTTGAGAGGATGCCCTCGCCCTCCTCTTGCGTAGACGGACAAGTTGACCGCCAATCGTTTGAATCCAGATCGGCTGACATGGCCACCGTCCCCGAGCAAGAGATCTCCAGACCCCTGCCCACAATGAGCCTGGGTTCTCCGCAGTGCAGATCCCTGGACTTTACCATGACCCAGAACATCGCAGGCTGCTCTAAGGGCAGGCCAGGCCTGGGCGCTCATCCTCTCTACGGCCATTACAACACAGAGCAGCCTTTAACTCACTGGAGTGGGGCTCTTCCCGGGCAGTACTCCAGCCCTGCTTACCACCACCCACACCACCTGATGTCAGATCACAGCCTGCATCCTTCAGGGTATCACCACAGCAATATGGCCGAGTGGAGCCAGTACTCTCTCTTCCCCTATTCCTGCTGAGCAGAAGCACTGAGGGGGAAGATGATCACTGAGAAGGACATGATTAACTTAATTTCTCTTACTGCACCAGAAACAAGAGGACAAAAACCTTCTCCAGATATTTTCCAGGGATGTTTAAATATTTTTAACAAGACAATGCAAAGCCACATGCTGCACACATTACAAAGACATGGATGCAGAAGAAGACGAGCGTACGGGTGGAGAATTTTGAAGCGAAATACTGTATGAACAATTGCAAACTTTGCTTATATAAACCACTTAATGTGGTTGTGTGTGTGTGTGTGTGTGTGTGTGTGAGTGTGTACAAAGAGAGATTTTATAAAAGCCTAGACTTGCTTAGCTTGTAAATGTAAAATAAAGTGAGAGTTCATTGTATCTGACATGCTACAAATTGATCATTTGGCTAAATTAGCCATTATTACAAAAATGGAGAGAAGAAGCAATACAGTGCAATATGGAAATAAAAAAAAGCACAGAGTTTCTTAAAATGACTTTGATTTTTACTTTTATTTCATATTTGCTCACACTGGGCGCTAATTTAGTGATCTATAGGTGAGCTGTCAACCGAGCAGCTTAATCTAGGGTGTGTCAGTGTGTCTTTGCTATCGTAACGGCAGGAAAAGTACACCTTGCACAAGGTTTAAGACAGGGAAAGTTGGACTATCAAGGACTATAATGAGGCAAAATAAATTAGAAAAACATCTACTAAAAAAGTCTTTGAGAAGCAACAACTGGAAGATCTCCTCTTTATCAACAAATGCAAAGAGAGATTTTATAAAAGCCTAGACTTGCTTAGCTTGTAAATATAAAATAAAGTGAGAGTTCATTGTATCGGACATGCTACAAATTGATCCTTTGGCTAAATTAGCCATTATTACAAAAAATGGAGAAGAAACAATACAGTGCAATATGGAAATAAAAAAAGTACAGAGTTTCTTTTTATTTCATATTTCTTTATTTCATATTTGCTCACACTGGGCACTAATTTAGTGATCTATAGGTGAGCTGTCAACTGAGCAGCTTAATCTAGGGTGTGTCAGTGTGTCTTTGCTATCGTAACGGCAGGAAAAGTACACCTTGCACAAGGTTTAAGACAGGGAAAGTTGGACTACCAAGGACTATAATGAGGCAAAATAAGAAAAAAAAACATCTACTAAAAAGTCTTTGAAAAGCAACGACTGGAAGATCTCCAGTTTATTGACAAATGCAAAGGAAAATAATTAACTCCATATTTCCCCATCTTCATTGCATAATATAATTAAATGATTTAAGAAATCGGGAGGAAATTTAAGAATTTCATTGTGAAAAAGGTAAGAGCATATGTGGCTCCCTAAAACTCGCCCACCAATTAGACTAACTAAAGTTACTGCTTCATTACTCCATGTGGTGGCACTATAATCAAATAAATAGGGCTAATTCCTGCTATTTGCTTATTTAGGAGTCCTTTATTCTATTCAGTGAAGTACTATAGAGAACTGTCTTGTGCTATATTGAAAATGGTTAAATCACAGTATCGTGACTTCATCGTAATCATAGGCAACGTATCGTAATAATATAGAACCACATGGGCAAGAGAACACAATAGTCAACTTTGTCAAGCTCTACAATACAGAATTACATTCACAAATATCACTTACAACTTTACCACACAGAACAGAAGCCTTTTGTTAACCATGTCTAAAAAGCGCTGTTCATTTCTCTAGTGGATTCTGAGGAATCTGGGATGGACCAAACCTTATGTATGAATTTTACCAGTTAGGTATTAATAAGCAGTAAAGCCACTCCGCTAAAGTACAGCGTTATAAGGGTGAGTTTTCAGTGAAGTTTCTCCAGCACTAAGGCTGGGTTCAGCAGCATTAGCATTAGCTGCTAACCAGCACCAGCTCTTTTGCCGTTTAAAGTGTTGTAAAACAAGCAACGTGGGACAAACCACTAACTGATAACTTCCTGGGATACTAGAACACTCGGTGTTCCTTAGGCAAGCAATATCAGGCAGCATTTACATGATAGAGCTAGACTGAGGCACCTTGAGTGTTTCGGTCTTAGTGTTGGAAAAATGTACCTAAAAACCCTTAGACGAAATATTGGAAATCTAAGCTTACTGCTTAGCGCTTAATTTTCCTTATAAGACAGTGTGGCTTATAGTCTGTAAAATACGGTACATTACCATATATGCCTTCAAGACCACATTATTTTAAAGGCCGTCCAAGAACAAGACAATGCAAAACCACATGCCTGCCTATTGCACAAATTAAGAAACATTAGCAGGAAGAATGGGGCAAAATAACACATGAAACGCTTCAAAGCTTGGTATCCTCATTGCCAATAAGTGTTATAAAGTGGTATATGTTGTAGGCCTTAAATGCAAACAAACAAATAAAATTAAATTGATCAGACAAAACATGAAATATATATGAATCATACTTTCACACGTTAATAAATGAAAGTCAAAGTAAATGTAAAAAACACGGCATGTTTTATTTTTCATGCTATTTCATATTTTTTAGTACTTTGGGTTGTAACTTTTTGGTGTGTATGACTGACATACTCGAAAATATCTTCTACAAGTTGGGTGGTAGAAAAGGGTAACGGTGAACAAAATGGCTTCAGTGTTGTGGTAATTAGAAGACTGGTGTTAGATCCTAAATAAGAGACAAAGTTATGACCCTCTCTTTGGTGGGTAATTGTTAAGTGTGTCTGGGGCTCATTTTACTGAGGTCGTGATTAGATGAGTCTGGTCTTTAAGTAGAGTTAGGTAAGTCAGCCCTCCATAAGTCATTCGAAGGCATGAGTATTACTGTTTTAATTTGATTCAAAGCCGTAATACTCAGATTTTTTAAAAAATTGAAAGCAGTAGTTAATGGCATCAATGTGCAACTGCTACCATGCCTGCAAACCAAATATATATTTTTTTCTGGCCAGCTGTTTCTGGTGACCCAAGCAACCGTGGAACTGCTAATACATGGTGCTAATACAAAGACTACTGTTGCAATAACTATTTTTGTGTGGACGACATATCGTCAAAGAAATAATTGCGATAAACGATATTATTGTCATTTTAAGACCATTTTATGCCACTGATTTGATAATTTAATAGCATAATAGCATAATAATACAATTGCATAGTTTTAAAGAGTAATATTTTTAATTCTTAAGAATATTCAGACATTTGAATTGCAATAATACATAAAACAAATCCCTTGCTGTTTTTAAAGTCAATATTTTAGGCATTTATGTTAATGTTCTCTTCTTGCTAAGAAAAACATAATGAGACCTAATTACTGTGCACAAATCTTTGTACTGCACTATAATGTAATTATCGTGACAGGCCTATACCTTATATAAATAAAAATAAATAAAAACAAAACCAGTGTTTTATAGTTGACTTACAGACTAAAGTCCTGTCCGTATGAGATTAGTTTATCAGGGGGACGTCTGTGAAAAATATTTCACACTTCTACTCAGAGATAAAACTCCTGCATCTGGACTGCAACTGAAAAAACAGGAGGACCAGTGAGTTTTTTGGCTTTCTCAGTCACATGACATCACGTTCAGTAGCTCCTCCATTTCCACTCGCTGTTATGTTTACAAGGATCTCCGTGGAAACGCGCTCCACAAGTGTAATTATGGTGCGTGGCAGTGGACAAATAGCTATTTTATTAAATGCGAGATGGCGAAACTCAGAGATGTGTGTCCGGACGGGACTAAAATGACCTGAGGACCACGAAGTTCAGCGAAAAACAGTAGGTAAACTGAAGAGAGATAAGATGCTTGATAAAATTATCTGATTCATCCACTCTGTAAGGACTTTTCAGCATGATCTGAGCAATTGCACATTCTTCATACAGAGGTCTTAAATTCCCCAAAACTTACTTGTAATTCTTTCAAGCTAGATATGTCTTTAAATTAACTTTAAACGTATGTATAAAACTATCTTCCCATGTATCCTCTTGGTTGTATTTTACTAATAATATGAATATAAAGAATAGTAAAAATGGGCCTTCTGGAGCTCTATGATATTCTAGCATATCTTAACCCAGTTTCTACAGCGATTCCTTCTTTTAAAAAGAGATAGTGACGAAGACTTACTGAGGATGAGCGACACCCAGAGATGAGTGAGCTCTCTCGAGGCTGATTCAAAGCCCTGTACTGCCCTAGATCCCACAGTAAAACACCACGGCCTCGTTTCCACAGCAGACGGCAGCAGCATATGTCAATGTAAATGTTTAATCGCTAAGGCTTGCAAATGGGGCAGGAAGTTTCTGAAAAGGCCCACAAATACCAGGTTCCCACTGAGACCAAGAAACCCATCACACTAAAGTCCCAAAGGGCATTAATTCCATCAACAACAGATTATTTCACTATCATAAAGTGCGACATTCATGCTGATGCACCAAAATTAAGTAATGTTGTTCATGGTGAGCTACTAAAGACCACAGCAGTGCTGCTGGATTTCTTAAACATCACAGAATAGTCCACTAAGCATAAACATCCAGCTAACAGAATCCTGTGGGCAGGTTTCTCTTCCCACTGATGAAGAACTAGAAGAAGACCAACACTGTGAACTGAGCAGCAAACAGACTTTCACAATGCTAAATTCCACACAGCTAACTCAATCAAGGTGTGGATGAAGGACCACCAGATCAAGACCTTCTCATGGCCAGCTAAATCTCCACACCTGAATCACACAGAAAACCTCTGGAATGTACATAAAGAGGAAGATGGATGATCACAAGCCATCAAACCACCAAACTGAACTGCTTGAATATTTTCTCCAGGAGTGGCATAAGGCCTCCCAAAAGCAGTGTGTAAGACTGGTGGAGGAGAACATGCCAAGATGCATGAAATATATGCTTAAAAATCTGCTAACATCTAAACAATATTATTTTTTTTTCTGCAAATAAATGTCAGTAGTTTATAGAATAAAACAATAAGATTAATTTTATTCAACAGTGTACTTCTGAATAGCAAAATCAGAGAAACTGATTTTGAAGCGGAATCTTTTTTCAGACTTGTATATGTCTAACATGCGTATGTGCAATATGCAACATATAATATCACATGAATCATACAAATATTATAGTATGTATTATAGTAGATATTATAGTATATATACATTTTATTATGGGTGTTGTATATATGTTATAAGCTTATATCTACATATATAGAGAGGATGTGTGTGTGAGATAATAATATATCACCTCATAGGTTACATATAGGAAAACTCCACACTTGATATAGGGACCTTTATTTCATTTTTTCATAATTAGTTCATAATTATTCATTTTATCATTATTATCATTTTATTTATTGATCTAAATGTGTTCAATGCCTTTTCAACTGTAAACTGTAAATGATGGTCACCCTCAATGTAATCCTGAGTAAAACAAAAATTGAAAGTTGATTGATTAATGTCATATATTGCATATATGTATTTGTCTTGATTTTTGCCTCATTTCAGTACTCCTAAATAACAGCTGTTTAAAATATGAGATTGCTATTTGCAAAGCAGCCCCTCCTGTTTTCTAACTCAAACTTTTTTCCCATGAGCTTTAGGTAACGTCTTCATGTTCAGACATGCAGCAGTGATTATGGAGGCCTCTGAGTTTTCCTAATGAAGACCGGGCTGTTTCTGTGGTGTAGAAATACAGTACAGTTAGGGCAGAAAACAGTACAGCAGCTGGTGATGTGTGTATGTTTTATTTGAGTCTAGAAAATCCTCAGAGAAACAGTCCTTCACTGCAGCTGTTGCCCAACAGTTTAGCAACCAAGTAACACAGTGTGGGTAAAGGAGGTGGTGATGGGGGTGGGGAGCTGGGTTCAGGAAATACAGGGTGAATGCTGGGTGGTGCTATTAGCCAAATGGTGAGATTACTCCAAAAGGAGCAAAGGTGTTAAACCACAATGGAAACAACCTGTTATGTACCTTGAATTTCGTTCTGATCCATTTGAAGTTAAGTTCAACCACTGCCTTTCCCATTTGATATGCAGCTCTGGAAAAAATAGGAAACCACTTCAGTTACTAAATCAGTTTTTTTTTTATTTTGCTATTTATAGGTATATATTTGAGTGAAATTAACATTTTTGTTTTATTCTATAAACTACAGAAAATATTTCTCCCAAATTCCAAAAAAATATTGTCATTTAGAGCATTTATTTACAGAAAATGAGAAATGGCTGAAATAACAAAAAAAAGGAGAGCTTTCAGCTTTCAGACCTCAAATAATGCAAATAAAACAAGTTCAGAAATCAATATTTGGTGGAATAACCCTGGTTTTTAATCACAGTTTTTTCATGCATCTTGGCATCATGTTCTCCTCCACCAGTCTTACACACTGCTTTTGGATAACTTTATGCCTTTATATCTTCCTCTTGATTATATTCCAGAGGTTTTTAATTTAATAAAATCAAAGAAACTCGTCATTTTAAAGTGATCTCTGTATGTTGCATTAATATATGTTAGAGCTATAGACATGAATTCAAATTAATCTGTGCAAGCATATATTACATATAGTATTTTTTGTATGCATATTTTATATGGGCCAGACATATGTGTGACATATTTCAAAGAATCCTATAATATATCTAATGGGCCAGACATAAATTAAATTGTTCCAATTGTTCAAATAGGTTTCACATATAATCTACATATGTATGTTTATCATTTATATAAAGATATATTTCATATATATCAATCTCATGATATATAATTATACAACTATTTTGTTAGGGCAGATCAAATGTATATATAACACAAGAATAAGAATTTAATAAGAATTTGCCCAGCACTGTGCAGAATGGTGACCTCTATAGGCACTTTGGAACGCCTTTATTCACAGCCTTTGGGTTACGCCCCCTCAAAACTTCCGGAAATCTTGCGGTGCATCAGTGTGTGGTGTGGCTCACTTGACCAGGCAGTGTGAAACCATTGTGAAAACAACAGACACCAGCACAGCCTACATTACTCTTGTGCAATACAACTCAACTGCTTTCATTTCATTAGTTTCAGTTCATGAGCTTCTCACTGACTGTAGTTTATATAAAAGCTTTAAGGCAAAAGTATTGGGAGAGCTGCTCACTCATTCAGTGCTTATTCTGAGTTCAAAGGGTATAAATTGTTTGTATTGTTATATTTTGTTGGAGTAACTGTTTCTTTTGTCCAGGGAATCTAGTTTTCTAATATATTATTGGACTTCTGCTGTGGGGATTTGAATGCATTGAGCCACAAGAGCGTTAGTGAGTTTGTTAGTGAGGTTGTTGGATGATTAACCATCTCAGCAGTCGTGCATGGGATACTGCTCAGTGCTTGCTATACCTCTCTAGTCCACCCCTTTCATTAGGCATAGTACCAATAGGCCATGTATGTATATCTGTTTAAGAGAGTCATATTCTATTGGTAATAGTCAAGTGCAGGGACTAGACAAGTTGTCACAATCACCACTTTATTATTGGATTTTATGCCACTGAATGTAGGGCTGCAACTATTAGACTATATATATAATCAACAATGTCTATTTTTTTAATTTGTGGACTACAAATTTTATTGTCGACTAATTGTTAATTCGTAACAGTACCACATTACACAAAATGGTAGGGACAGAAGTGCAATGGGAGATGGGTAAATGGGCTCACTCATACAGTTCACACAATTTATGTCTCCAAAAGTGCCCAAACACAACAGATTACATATTTACTCACTAAATATCAGTACTTTCCACATTTAAACAACATCTGATCGTTTTAATGGCTTTTAAATCTCATGTTCAGCTGTTTCTATTGTTTTTTAGAGATGGAGAACATGCCAGAAATAATCACTGACAAATCGAATCATCAACTTATCGAAAAAATAGTCATCAGATTAGTCGACTACCAAAATACAGTAATCATTAGTTGCAGCCCTAACTGAGTTGCTATTGGAAAACATACACAGTACGAGTCAAAAGGTTTTTCTTTATTTACACATGTTCTTTGTAGATTAATACAGAAGTCATCCAAACTATGAAGAAAAACATATGGAATTATTTAATAAACTATGGAATTCAAGCTTTCAGTTAACAGCTGTGCTGAACTCATCAAGAGTTAATTACTTGAATTTCTTGTCTCTTAATAAAGTGTTTGAGAGCATCAGTTAAAGTAAAGTAGTGAAGTAGTGAAGGTAGAGTTACAGGTATACAGTGAATAGTGAATATTTGAGCAATGTTCGAATCCAGATTATGAGAAGGAAGAACTACTCAACTATAAAAAAATAATGACTGTAACAAAATAAAGGTCAGTCAATCCAGTTGCAGGTTCAAAGACCATGAAAAATGTAATGATGAAACGGGCACTCATCAGGATTACCCTCTGTTGCACAGGATAAATTTATCATACCTAAGTGCTTCACAGAGTATTTTTTTAGGTTTGTTTAACACTTTTAAGTTACTACATGATTCCTTATGTGTTCCTTTATAGTCTGGATCACTTCACTATTCATTTACTATGTAGGAGAAAAACGAAGGCCTATAAGATGTGTCAAAACTGGTATCGTATGTAAATATCCTAAATAAAAAAAATGTAAATTTTTATTTAACATATGTGCTAATTGATGTAAATTGGCTCTTCTCCTTAAGAAAACATAATGGGAAATATTGAGGTGAGCAAAAATGATTAAAGTCATATGAATATATTGAACGATATGTCAATAGTGTAATTATCGTGATAAGTGTTCAGGCCTAAATGCATTCATTAAAAGGGGTATTCACAAACATACAATTATTGTAAACACATAATGTATTTTTGCTAAGCTAATCAAATGCAATTTTCCCAAATACAGAGAATATGCCATTTTAAATCAACAAATAGCCTCAAATTCAGACAGATTTGTTAAGCTTGCAGACATTTATTCAGAGATATACAACAGCAGCTCCTGTTCTGAATGTCAGAACCTACTTTTCCACAAAATAAACAGATAAAGGCTGCTAGGCTGAGTGACGGTGGTGCAACTGGTATTATTTTTAGCCCCTCCAGAGCAGTGCACATCAGCCTGCAAGACAGCAGCCACATTCACAGCCCCACTGTCAGACGCTGTCATGCTTATCTGCACCTGTTCGTGCAAATCATCCAAGCAACAAGACCATCTGCAGCCTATACGTGCTCGTGTCACCCCTGTCTGCATGGATACATCGCTCAGGAGAGCAAAATCACCCCTTCAAATCAACAACAAATTAACACCTCCAGAAGCTGCAAGCGTAACTTAGACATAGGGGTGAACAATGAGACAATATCAAAATGTATCTGATCACAATAAGCATTTAATTCTAAATGCATCATACATATTAATAATTGTGTTTTTAATCGATTAAAAAAATAGATTATATAATTTACAATATTCTGTGATTAATCAGGATTCATCGCACTTGTTTTTCTTAAGACTTAAGCAGTTAATAGTGGATATTTAAATGTAATTATACCACAGTTAGCTCCTACCCTGCAATGTGATTTGCTGTGAGGCGTTTTATGAGTACTGTTATCAGCCGGTAATGCACTGTAACCGAAGCTCTCCATGTATTACTCATATACCACATATAGGTAACCTAGCAACGATGCAGGGTTTACGAGCCAAACAGCGCAGCTACAAACAGAGCAGCAATGGAACTATTTGAACTGGCGGAGTGTTTATAGGCAAACAGATCCTAATTTCTCCTCCTCCTTAACTCAAAATCTTTCATTAAACTGCGTTAATGGAACATAATGGTATAATTGCAATAATACACTCAAGGTTCATGCTATAAGATGTAATTTTGTCACTGCTGTGCTGATCTACACTACCTCTTGTGTATTATTGCTTAAATAAAAGAATTAATGTAAAATTGGCAAAATGGAATTATATTTTTTATTGCAGGTGTCAATCATTTAAAAATAACTGTTTTATTCACAAACATTCTGTGATTAATCACAATTAAAACTAATGAGTTCTGAGTAAGTGTGGATACAATTGACACTATTATGCCACAATGCAATGCAAAACAGAAAGGGAGGAGCTACTCACATCTGGAACAAAATTTAAGTAATAATACATGAGAGGGAGTGCTATAGCGTGTAATATTGTGACTGCTGTGCTGCGGTCGTAGGCACAAGGCCACAGGCTATTATTGCAGGAATTATTGTGGTATAATTATTGCGATTATAGCATAGTTCCATTATCGCATTATCGCTTATCGTTTATTGAAAGATTTTGAGTTAAAGAGGAAGTGAAAATAGGATCTGTTTGGTCATGAAAACACTCCGCCGGTTAAGATAGTTCCATTGCTGCTCTGTTTGTAGCTAC
The DNA here is from genome assembly GCF_023375975.1 of Astyanax mexicanus. Taxonomy (NCBI): domain Eukaryota; kingdom Metazoa; phylum Chordata; class Actinopteri; order Characiformes; family Acestrorhamphidae; genus Astyanax; species Astyanax mexicanus. The sequence goes on along the minus strand of NC_064424.1, from coordinate 2,460,934 downwards.
ACTGTTTAGCTTGTAAGCAGTGTATGGTTGCTAGCTTACCTGTATGTGGCGGAGTAATACATGGAGAGCTTTGGTTACAGTGCATTACCGGCTGATAACGGCACTCATAGGACACCTCTCAGCCAATCACATTACAGGGTCGAACTAACTGTGGTTTAATAGATAATTAAATGGATAACGATGCAAGTGCAGCATGCATATTTTGGGATTGCAACACTCACACTATTAAATATAGTATCTAGTATATATCTTATAGTATTAGTGTGTAGTATGCAGTTGGGTTGCAACCCCTGTTTCGGATGGTGGTAAGTGTATGAGAGGCACAAGAGGCAAACTCAATGGTTAAATGATATTAGGCATCCTCCAGAGGGCACTGCACAGACCCGCCTACATATATATATACCCTTTCTGTCACCAGTTGCTACACGAAGTTCTCTAAAATAGTCGAGGCACACTGCCATCATATATCCATGCCAGCAGTGAAGGGAACACAAGCAGTGCCTGCCTGCCTGGACTCCCAAACAGCCTCTCGAGAAGAGCCTCACAAACAGCTTTAGAAATAAAACTGCAGAAAAGAGGATTAGTGCAGCACAGTCCTCAACTTAATAAACACACACAAAACTACAGAAAACAGCTTCCAACAAGCTGCAAACCAAATGCTCATTAATTTAAAAACGTTATAATCAAACTAACACATTAGAGGTAGACTATATCTAATATACAGTGCAATAACTAGTATTAATGTCATTATAAGACCATTTTTGACACTAATATAATAAATATATAATACCTTTTAAACACAGGCAACATCCTACTGCAATAATGGGCTGGAAAAAAGAAGCAAAAAATAGAGAACCCTCTCCTTGAGAAGTTTCTCGAGGTCATCCGAGCACTGGTTTCTTTTCTTAGCACTTCATTAAGATAGTCTAATTACTTCCTTTCTCCAGGGCACAGCCACCATCACAAGCAGTGCTAATAAAAAAAAAATCAGATTGAGAAACTGTCCTCTTGTTCCAGATCCAAAACTCTGTCTGCAAACACACAGTTCCTCCGACAGGAAATAAGCTGAACATCTTGTGAGGATCATTAAATCAATGACAAATCCCCGCACATAAAAACATTGCTCCTTTTGTCTATGTCTAGGACTGCTACACAATAGTTTACAGCTCATCACTTTATGCATCTTGAATATCTGGATTAGATCTGGATATAGAGGGCAAACCACATAAAAACGCAGGTGTGAACGCACCAAGAATACATTTAAAAACAGATACAAATCAGATCACTCAGACTGTTCACTTCAAAAGGTGGTCTGAGAAATTTAAACAGATTCAGATCTGATCTCAAACCACTTTAGGAGGTGATCTAAGATGATCTAAGGGTTAAAACAGATACGAATCAGATCCCTTGAACTTTTCACTTCAAAAGGTGGTCTGAGACACATTTGAAACAGATACAAATCCAATCAATCAAACCACTTCAGGGTTTGGTCTAAGACGCATTTAAAACATACAAATCCGATCACTTAAACTGTTAATTACAGAAATGGTCTTGGACACATTTAAAACACATTTAAAATCAGATCACTTGAACTGTTCACTTTAAAACGTGGTCTGAGACACATTTCAACAGATACAGATCTGATCGCTCAAACCACTTTAGGAGGTGCTCTGAGATGCATTTAGGATTAAAACAGACAAATCAAAACCCTTGAACTGGTTATTTCAGAAGGTGGTCTGAGACACATTAAAAAGAGATACAGATCTGATCACTTCAACTGTTCACTTCAGAAAGTGTTCTGAGACGCATGTAAATCAACTACAAATCCGATCACTTGAACTGTTCACTTTAGGTGGTCTGAGACGCATTTAGGGTTAAATAAGATACACATAAGATTACTCAAACTGTTAATTTCTGGAAAGACATTTAGGGGTAAAACATACAAATTAGATCAGTCAAACTGTTCACTTTAGAAGATGGTCTGAGACACATTTAGGGTTAAACCATACAAATCAAATCCCTTGAACTGGTTATTTCAGAAGGTGGTCTGAGACACATTTAAAACAGATAAAGATCTGATCACTTGAACTGTTCACTTAAGGTGGTCTGAGATGCATTTAGGGTTAAAAGAGATACACATCAGATTACTCAAACTGTTGATTTCAGGAGGAGACACATTTAGGGTTAAAACATACAAACGAGAACAGTCAAACTGTTCCTTTTAGGAGGTGCTCTGAGACACATATAGGGTTTAAACGGATACAAATTCATATCACTCAAACTACACTTTAAGAGGTGCTCTTAAACGCATTTAGGGTTAAAACAGACTCAAATCAGATCATTTAAGACTGTTCACGTTAGAAAATGGTCTGATACGTATTTAAAACAGATATAAATTCAATGTTTCATACTGTTCACTTCATAAGGTGGTCTGAGACACATTTAAAACAGATACAGATCAGATCACTCAAACTACACTTTAGGAGGTGGTCTGAGAGGCATTTAGGATTAAAACAGGTACAAATCAGATCACTCAAACTGTCATTTTAGGAGTTGGTCTAAGACACACTTAAAACAGATATAGATCTGCTCAATTAAACACTTCAGGAAGTGGTCCGAGACACATTTAAAACAGATACGGAACAAGGAAAAATTCTGGACTGCCTGTTCACACATGTAGGAGCATTCACAATACTCTAGAAAAGGGTTTCCACCTGCACAGCACGAGCAGGAGGCAAGTCTTGACGAATTCGGCATGTAAAATCTCCAGAGAATTGCACACTAACAACTGACTCAGACATTGCCTGGTGTTTGTAGTGGGAAGCAGGCAGAAAAGAGTAACACTTATATAGATATGTTTTCTTTTGTTTTTATTTTATACAAAATCTTGATAAAGAAAACTAAGCTTTAATATACATTTTGTTCCAGTCAAATATTTTTATTTAGTATTTTTAGGATATTGTATTTAAGGCCTGTACTTCTTGAGTTGTTAAAAGTGGGAGAATTTAATAATTCCGTGCAGCAACCATCTTTAGCACAATACAGGAACTCAGGCTAAATGCTATATTGTAATACTGTAGGCAAGTCTCATTTCAGAAACATCTGTAAATGTAAAAACACAATCATATTGATTGAATTTGAATCAAGTATAAATTGAATCAAGTTCACACTTTATCCAATCAGATCAGTGGGACCTGAGAGACATAGTTAACTAGTGGGCGGGGCTTAAACAAATCACTAAATAAACTGCTTTCTGTCACCAATCTTTACATCTACAATAAAAATCATAAATAAACTATAAAATTGATACTGTGTTCTAGAAAACAATTTTTTACACCCCTACACAGCAATGGAATATCAGCCTGACTATCCAGAGACTCATTTAAATGAATAAAAAAAGTGATCAAAATCTAAAAGCAAAACAATCCAGTTATTTAATCACATTAAGTTACCAGGTGTAAACAGTGTCTATCCACCTTATTCTGCGTGACAAAAAGAGGGGCCATATTTGTTTCATTTTGATAGGGATTATAACTACAGTGATAATAAAGTAGTACAATATATGCAGGGAGTCACACAACATCAAAAAAGACATTTGATTGAATACCAGGGTTTTAAACACAACACAGAATGATGGCAGTGTTAGGTTCTATTTAACTTTTATTGACCAGCTCCTCTTCTTTGAAAGGCTGTGGATGAGTTTTCTAACTAGGTAATTTACCTTTAGCCATGTGGCGGAATAAGTTGGATAAGCTTTGTGGATAAGAAGCGGATCACAGGCAGTTAAGAGAAGTAAACGTAAATTTTATTTACTCACTCTGTACATGATGGGTCATACCAGCACGAGTGTTAACCATGGGCAATATTAACACATGTAAATGGTATAAGAAAATAAAAAGGCACAGGTTTTCATTCTGAACTAAGGAGACCATGTGGACACTTACTAATGTAAAACAAAATAGCACAGTAATACTGTTAATGTCATTAGAAAAGAAAAAAAAATAAAACATTTTCAAAACATAAATTACATGAACACTTTTGAAATGACCAGGGTATTGCTTGATAAAGGTTAGCCTAAAAGGGACGTCTGGGAGATAGAAACTAAGAATGGTTTTATTTTACTGATGCAATTCGAAAAATAAGTTCAAAGTCGAGAGGAAATAATGAGGACATAAAGCAGCATTGGACCCAAGAGGGAGGAAACCTCTTGGCCAGGAGGTCATGCACAGAGGCCACCAGCAGGCATTTTATCCCTTTTTAGAAAATCATCTTCCGTTAAAGATTTTACAACAGTTTATTTTAAACACACAGTAAATGCTTGATTCAATGTGGGGCTGGAAAAGAACGAAACCCAGGGCTGAAGGCTATCGTTGCTACACTAAATAAAATAAAATAAAAATGTACAAATGAGAAAGATTTAAAAATGATGTACAGTATGTTGACTATTCTTTTCCTAGCACAACCCTGCTGATGTGCAAAATCAGCTGATTGATGACAAAGCGGGTGAGATACTGTTCTCTTCTGACAGTGGGGAAAGAAACAGTGGAGAAAAAGAAAAACTGCAGAAAGGTATAAAGCAGTGCTCTTCAAACACCAAATCCACCAAATCTTCAAAGGGTGCATATATTTACTGCCTCATGATTGCTTGTGCGAATGTTCCTGCTTGCATGAAAGGCATAGTTTAGGTGGACAATTTTGTTGTATTATTCCAAACCTACTCTCTTGTCACTGAACTATTGTGACTACAGTCAAAAAAAAAAAAGGCTCTCTGCTAAGCCCTTCACCGTTCTAGTTAAAGTTAAAGCCTCCAAAGCCACAGCCATCAACTTACACTACGCCTGATATTTACACATCTTGTGTTATTATTATGGCACAAACGAAAAAGGCTACAACTAGTAGTTTCACGTACTCTACTCGTCAGGGAACAAAAGGACCACTGAAGTCTGCAACTAGACTGCTGCTGACACACAAAGATGAATTTTAACAGATTCATAGTTTTTTTATTTTACTCAAAAGGAACCAACCCATCACTGCAAGACTGAAACCCCATCCTGATCTGAGGCGTTCACAAACATGCTACTACTCTGTGCGCAGGTCAGTCTCGAGAGTTTTTGTAAGAGGTTTTACAGAGTGGGGGAGTAATGTGTATATGTTAAAAAACACACAGGTAAAGGATTGGCGATAACAACAACATGGTTCCTCCAGAAGGTTTAATCGTCCTCCTCACTTTGAAGAAATTCTATTCCCTTTTTTGTCTCAAAACATTTTTGTCTTAAATGTCTGAAATGTTTGGCTTGCAAACAGTCAAAGCTAGCTTTCAAAAGAAGTTCACTTTTGAAAAAATAAAAACAAAACAAAAAAACAAACAAACAAAAAAAAAAAGGCAAGAGACCAGGCGCCACAGAGCGAGCCACAGCACCGGCGTCTCACCTCGGCACAGGGACAGATGGCCGACAGCATGGAAATAATAGGACATTTAGGGCAGACAAAAATACTGATTCGCCTGTAACCAGGGAAAGAGATTAAGAACTGTTTGAGTTTGGAGCTGTACACAGTCAAAAGCCACGCAAATGGTTTGCTCCAGAGACACGCTGTGGCACAGCCTCAAGCAGGCAAGCGCGATTCAGGTGGTGACAACGTGGGGCGGCAGCCAGCAGGCATAGAGAGAGAGAGAGAGCGCCGACAGAAAAAGACACAGGTCATTCACTCTCGTCTGGGTTTTGGGAATCCATTATTTTCACATGGGTGAAAGGGAACAAGCCTCTCCGTCCATTTACTTCGCCTTCCCACTGACCGCTGATGTTCATCCGTGTCACTTTCACAATGTCGCCCACCTGCGAAAAACAAGACAAGAGGAGGTACTTTAAATCACAAGCTGAACTAAATCACAATACTTTGCTTTAGCAGCGTTTGCACAGGTCTGCAACATATATGATGTGCCCTTCTAAATAGCTTTAGATTTTGTTAAAATCCTAAATATTACAGATAAAAGTACGACAAAAATGTTCTTCTGCATAAAATGATATGAGCAAAAGATTATTTAAATGTTATTTGTCACAGACCATTTAAAAGACGTGTAACACTCTAAGTGAACATACTGAGAGCATCACAATCACAGGACACCGTGTGAATCTGTGTTCCTTCACGTTACCTTATTCCTAGAATGTAGAAGTGCTTCAGAATTAGTGCTGGAGATAAAACTAGCTTCTATTAAAAGTCTATTATTTGCGTGTACAGGTACTTCTTAACCATTTAATAATTAACCGTTCCCTAGAACTAGTTCTATAGTCCCAATTTCTTTAACATTTTAAAAATAATTTTAAATATTTAGTCGATACAATATAATTTTAAATACCAACATGAACAGAAAAGTCGCAGAAAAACTTGAAAAAAACATCCACAAAGAATGATTGAAGCAAAAATCATCTATTAAAATAAAAGGAAAAAAATTGCCCTGTAATGAATGAAAGTCAGTAACGGCTGCCTTACATATTTGCACTAGATATGTGTCTATATGTGTATATATATTTTAAATTAAGGCCCTAACTTTAACACTGCATTGGAGATGCTTCAAAGGATGCGGTCAACATCATTATCATAATCACCATCACCATCCGATGTGATAAAAACAAACCAAACCAAGAGGGAAAAGCTGCAAGTTTACAAATTCATTAACTGATTCAGACTGGAGCAAACCAACTTCAGGGAATAGGGACAAAACCCCAAAACAAAGCTTCCAGAGTCAGATTTTTAGAATGCAGTCAAATAAGAACATCCATAGCAGGTCTACACCTACATCTCAGGTCATTCTGCAACCTATTTTTAATCTATAAAGTAGAAACACAACCCATAGTAACATTTCATGCATAAAAAAAATAATAAAAATAACATACATACAAATAAATTGACATATGTGTCTGCAGTAACAGACAGCATATGACTGCTACGATGTTTAAAGATGAAACTATAATACAACATAACATTATAACACTTGCTTTAATAGATAACCCAGAAGAGACAGCCCTCTTAAAGCAAACAGATCCAAAAATAGTTGTTCTCATTTCAAGCTTTCTGCTTTAGACCGTGGCACACTGGTGTGCATCCTGCTTTCCACACATTCAGACTTGAAGACAAAACAGCATACAGAGAAAATGGGTTTAAAGTAGATTATATTTTAAAGCACAATGCACAAATCATGCAGGGCTACCACCCTATATTTTCTGATTATCTGATGTAAAGTTGTTGTGCAAATGAGCCTGTAGTTATGGCATTTCTCTACAGTATTTTATCAAAAATGAAATACTGACATTTGTTATTTCTTATAGGAAACTGCATACGTTTTTAGTCTTAAAACAAAAGCAATTATTTGGCTCTATAAAGAAAATGAGTGATGCCAATCGAATAAAAAAAAAAAAGAATCAAATTAATCACAATATAATTCTGTGTTTAATCACCTTTTCTTCCTTAAGACTAAGCTTTTGATAATGAGTATTAAATGTGAATAAAAGAATCAGTGTTAGAAACACATAAAATTGTATTATTGATGCCAATCTCTTAAAAAATAATAATTGTATTAAAATCACAACAATATTCTGTGACAATCATTAATGAAATCAAGAGGAAAGAAATGAACTCTGTATTTTTAGATCCTTTTTTATTTTTGTTTTACTGATTATAGTATCTCAGGGTAGATTTAATGCTTTTTAAACTAGAATAATAAAAACGCACCAAGTTACTGAGTTACTGAGTAGCTCCATATTCCACCTTTAACAGCTTGAGAGAGAGAGAGAGAGAGAGAGAAAGCATAAACTTTATCATAAATAAAAGCTAACCTACCTTCTGAACTCAACAGTAAGCGTTGCTGTGTTACAATGCTAAATTAAACAGCTATCGCATCATCAGCCTCTGTCAGTTTTGTCACATGATTAATTTGCGAAAAAAAAAATAAATGTGTTAAAGTTTCTTTGGGACAAAGTACATACAGCTGAATCTATAGGAAGCACTAATTTGTATCTCTATATATAAACAGAAAAAATATATCACCAACAGTTAAATCAGGATAGACGGGATAAACCAAGAAGTGCGCCGATTAATGTATCAAAGCCACGCTGAAAAGGATTTCAGGGTGGGTTTTAGTTATAATTCTTCATTCAAAATTTAGACACTTCTCATGACCTATTCAAGACTAACGGCCAAAACCAAGTCCAGTCATGCTTGAAGCAATAATGATTTTTTTTCACTCACTTAATTCACTTCCTCATGTTGGAATGAAAAAAAAAAAGTGTGTCTGCTTTTCTGACTGAGCTGAAAAACAGCAGCATGGGTGCTGGAACTTGCCAGGTAGAATGACGTCCAGGTTAAAGGAATGGAATTTAGCTCAAAACTCGAGCCAATAAATCAAATTCAACAAAGTAGTGAGGGACCTTGAGAAATCAAAACATCCCAAAAAGTAAAATGACAATTAGTTTGAACTCGAACTAATTAAATCTGTTTTACGTAAAATTGGATATTTTTAAAATATTAACTACTTTAAATTAGGTTAAAGTGTGTGGGCACGAATACATTCAAACAGAGATCTTGTTGAATTATCTTCTGGAACAATTTATATACTGGTTGTGTCCCCCCCAGTTAATAACACTTTCCATAAGTATGATTTTCTCAGGCTACCTTAAGATTAATCTGGTCTAGTCTGGCCTTTATGTTTATGACTGTAAGAACAAGCATGATTTTCTGAGCTGCTAAATCATTGTTTTTTTAAGTAATTCAACTTATGTAGGCATACAGTGTATACAACTTGGAATATGCATAGTTATATGAGACTGTGGAATTGAACTTGCCTTTTAGTTGTAATAACTTGATGATTTAAGTTATGCTAATTTACATTTTTATTGCCAATCACTTTCATTTTTAAGCGAACTTGTTTCCTCAATTTTTCTTAGGTTAATTCCTCTAATCCAGGCTTGCAGTGCATGCTCTATAAGACGTTTACATGTTTATTTTGGAAGAAGAATACAACCAACTGGTTCCCTGCTCATATAATTTAAGAATTTAAACATCTAAACAGTATCTATAACTTAAAGCATTTTTGTCACACACACACAAGTTACACACGCTAGACTGCTGTTACAAAGCTATTGTTTGTAACCCCAGTGTAGTTTGTCTAAATTGAGGAAGCAGAACAACCACTAATGTGACTTGACCAAGGAATTTTCTGAATTGGTTCATTGCTGCTTCACTACATCACACTTCATTTGCAGAAGACAGAGTTTCTCGGCATGGCGTGCCACACAGCATCTTGCTGCATGTCATTAGTGTCAGAGCAGCTGCAGACTTCCTGACAATTGTATCACGCAAAAAAAACAACAACAAAAAAAAAACATCCAAGCAGATCAAGTTTAGTTCACACGACACTGTTCTTCTATTAGCCACATTTACTGATATCCATCAACTGATTCGTAAGGCATTCTATCATTCTAGAACGAGGGACTGCACAGTATGGGGGGATGGGGACCCACTTTATAAAAAGCAACGTTATGAATCAGCAGGACAGCACATATAGTGATAACTGCCCTGCGAATGAGGCTACAAAGAAATGTCAATGGCCAATCCTACCGCAATATAGGCTGAATTTTAAGTCTTATAGAATCATCATAGTATTTCCTAACATATTTTTTCTTCTACATACTGCTTTGCTTTAATGTTTTCTATAAGGTACAGAAGCAGAAGCCAGCTTCAAATTGCTAAAATGAGCATCAAAACCTAAGCATCAAAAGCATTTTCCATTTCAGCCTAATGATGTCACTTTGTGTTTTATATTCCACTCTCATCAAGGGAAACTTAAATTTAGAGTGTAGTTAACAGCAGCTTGTTTAAAATAACACTTGCACTTCCCTTTAGATGATTGTCATTTTGAACATGAGACAATAGCATGAGAACTGAGAGGCTGAAAGACCTTCAAATACATCAGCAAGAGTGATGTTGTGAAATACTGTATATTAAATAGAAATGTTATCTGTAGATAAAACCTGACAAAAGCTTACCTCTAATGCCAAGGCGGTCTTGTCATAAGCACAGGGCACCCGTTTCTGAATAGCTCTGGCCATTACTGGCCCATTCTGCATGGAAGGCAGTGGGTTGATGACGGCACCCGGTGTGCCAGGGGGCAGGGGCGATGGTGTTTGAGGTTGGGCATAGGCGTGTGCAGGCTCGGGAATACCGTAGCTGTTAGAGTTGCGGGCACTGTGGCCTGGCTGCCCGGGATGTGGCGATGGCCTGACAAGCTTTTCCACATAGGGTACGGGGATCATACCAACACGTCCATCCTTGCTCTTGGCGCTCCACCACTGCTCCTCAGGCTTGTCTAAGATAATCAGGATCTCTCCCTTCTTGAAAGGAAGGTCCTCTGCATCGCTGCCAGTGAAGTCGTAAAGAGTCCGCACATACTCCAAATTCTCATCACCAGGTCCACCGATTGTCTGAATAGGACCAGTGGTTAGAGCTGTGTTGGGGTACCTGTTGAAACAGAAAAGATGCTCACAAACAGAGACTGGGACCAAGTTTACAGAGCTGTACAATCATTTAACCACGGCACACAACACATTCATGATGCCTTTCAGTATCATCATTGTATCTACTTTTAACAAGTTAACTATGTGTTGTGGTTAGTAAGTGGATGGATTAGTGAGGCAAGACCTCTGTGGTAGGGCCTCTGTGGTAAGATCTTGGAGTCCTTGGCCAAGACTCCTAACACTACATTTGACAACCTTGATATAAATGCAAGTCGGTCTGGGTAAAGAGCATTAGCCAAATTCCAATATTACAATATTTTATCATATTGACATACTGTTATCCTGATACACAACACACTTTTTAAGCATATAGTAGGCACTATATTCCTTTATAAAAAGTGAAAGTCTAACAAGTTTAACAACATGAAAACATATTTTGGATACTTTGTGAAAATGTCGCTAAATGTAGTGGAACAATGTAGTGAAACAATACTTTAATACTATTTACTTCCCACCCCTTGTAGCTAGTTGCAACTAGTCTATACACATACTAAATGAACTAATCACATAGGAATAGCAGGTATTAAAATGCAACAACTTTAATAAAAGAAATGGCAGAAAACACACCAAAAACAAAATGAGATCCCATACTAGGCATTTCACAAATGTTTCTGACAACAGACTGTCCCTGAATACACAATAACTTAAATCAGTCATTCTAAGACAACTTTGTGCCACTTATATAGTAGATGATACAGCAACATAAAAAATAACACAATTACTCTCTTAAAGAACAATATTTTTAGTATTAATACTTTGATGTATGTCATCATTCTTAAATATATACACACAAACATTCAATTGAACACAATGGGTAATATCGTGAAAATAATGAGTAAAAATTACTCTTAGTCAACTTATGCCAATACATTGTGCATGATTAGTCAATAATGTTGAGAATTATTATTGTGGCAGGAATACTTTATACTGTCAGAACGTGTAAATATGGTACCTTAGCCAATATATGTGATTGTATATTATACACAATACACATATATATTTTAACAACGTACTATAACATTAATATAGCAAATTTAATTCTACAAAATTTTATACATACATCCCTGAGGTTCCTGGTGTATGATATGTGACTACAATATTAGTAAACATTATGTGTGCTTTAATGGATAAACACAAATCGAAAAAAATTAACTGGTTTCAGTTGTATGTATATAAGGCTGTATAGGGACAAAAATCCCCTCACAATATAGTTATGTTGCACATCATCTAATTTAACAAGAATTTGTAATGATATGTAGATTTTGGTTGTTTTTTAAGCACTGATGAACTCCTGGATACTTATTAAATATATTTGGCTTGATTCAAATACGATAAAATATCTCCATATTGTACAATTTCTACATTTAAACCACAGGAAACCATCACAACCATCACTCAGAGCTGCATCTTCCAATGAATGAGTTGAGGTAGGGTTGTAAATGGCAAAGGTTTTGTTCGTACATGAACACAGCACTAATTCAGAGGTAGCTAACCTACATATGGAAGAACCTACTGACAAGTGCAAACGTGTTCCAACAAGGTGGAAAAGAAGGTCGAAATGTTCACCCTTGTAGCTGAAGTCTGAAACCAAGAATACTTAGCTACGTTGGATAATCATCTTTACCCAAATTGATATCTCAAAATATTTCTTTATTTCAGTCAATTCTATATAATTAATAATACAACCTCAAGTAGAGTGCTTACCTTGGTGCAGGCTCTATCAAGGTAGTCGTGTCCAGGTAATGTATTTTGTAGAACTCCAAAAGCGCGGGCAGATGCTCAAATTCCTGGTCGCCTATCTTGAACCTCTTGCTTGGCAAAGAGTTGATGATATAGTGGGAGACTTTGGAGTTTTCGGACACCGACAGCACGTAATCACCTGGACAGGTGGACGAGTCTCGAACTAAAAACATACCGTGTCTTTGTCCCTGTAACCTACTCTGCGTCTCCTGCCTCGAAAGCGAGCCGAAATACCAACAGTTTCGGTCCGAGGAGTCGAACCGTGCCGACGACATGTCTGATCTTAAATAAATAGCAAACGTTAGTTAGGTTAGACTTAACAATACAATATGTATAAATGTTAGCTATAGAATAAATTAGAAAGACGAGTGTTAGCCTTAATTCTGACTTATTGTAACGTTACAGCACTTTGACACTTTTTAAACGTGCTTTAGTTATAAATAAAGAGCTGAACTTTAGCTAAAACAAAAATGAACTACAACCTGCCGTTTCACAAGACAGGAGTGCAAGCAACCGACACAACCCAACTTAGTAGTTAATTAGTTGCTTTACCATGAATTGCGCTGTGTGTTCTGGCTTTGCAAAGAATAAGCACTGCTTTAAAATAGGTAGATATATATATATTACATTTAGATTATTACAAAAAATGATCGGTCAAAAAAGACAGTTTAAGTGACACCAAATCAAGAGAATACCGAGAATATAGATTAAAGTTCCCCTTTTTCCCTTCCCTCTTCCGCCAAATACCTAGTTAGCTACACAGCTAGCAGACAGCCAGCAAGTTTAAATAATAAACAATATTATTCAGTCAGATTAATTTCTAAAACAATATTATCTAGCTAGTTTAGTTTAAGAAATAACTTAACTATACTGGCCAGCCACCGACAGTTAACTTAACCCTAGTTAAAACTAACTTAGCTCATCTAGTTTGGTTCATGAAACGAATATTAGCAAGCTAACCTAATTAACTGTAGTTCTTTTAGTTGGTTATAAAACAATATATAAGCCAGCTAGATTATTATATTTCCTGAAACAGCATTAACTAGCTAAGCTATTTTAGTTTATTAAAACGTCAATTAAACAATGATTAACCAGCTAATCACGTAACTAACTTATAGTTTAGTTCATGAGACAATAATAGCAAGCTAGCAGCTAATTAGCTAGCCGTCTCAGCACTGTCAGCTCACGATAGAGAAAAGCTCGCCATAGTTAAACTTAAGATTTATTATCTCGCTAAAAACACCGCTCTCTACATCACGATAGCTGCTTCAAAACACAGAACATACGTTAAAGCGTCCATTAACGAGTCCTCAGCAGTATTTCACACGCTAAAAACACCCAAAACAGCGTTTGTCCACGCCTATACTCCAGCAGCTAGCGCAAGCTAACCGACTTCAGTAACAGAGTAACAGTGCCGCTAGCGCTAGCGTTAGGTTAGCTAGCAGTAACAAAGATGGCGGCCTGCAACACGTCTTCTTCACACTAAAACTCTCACACAAATGTGAGCAAATCCTCCACTTTAAAAAGAGATTCCGCAAAATAGCAAAAGTTCTCAAGCGTGAAAGTAGTCCTCGCCGCTCGGGCGCGTCTCTGACACCCGAAAAAGCGGTGTAAAACCCACTCTGTCCCGTTAAATTCAGTTCCCCTGTGAGGATCAGGCAGCTTCAGCCCTCTCCCTCTCCCTCTCGTCAGCTCAGATAGTGTGAGGTGGAGAAATGGAGAAATGGCGTCTGGAGGGCGGGTCTGCTCTCGCCTCTCTGCCGCCGCTTCAAACCGAGAAAATGATGTGCCTGTGAGGCACGACACTCCCCCACTCCTCCCTTTATTTATTTATTTAATTTTTATATTTTTTTATTAGTTATAGAAATAGGTACAGTGATATATTGAAACAGGAAACAAGAAGAAGTAACAGCAACATATCAGCAATGTCAAAGATAGGTAACGTTAAATAACGAAAGAAAGAAAAAAGAAAAATAATAATATATTTTTTTAAATGTTTCGTGTAACATAATATTAAGCTAACAAAATCAACAAAATAACGTAAGAAAAAACGAATGTAATGTAGTAAATAAATCTAAATCTCAATACTAAAAGAAAATGGGGGGGATTGTGCAGACATTACCATTTTTTTTTATTCCACCTTAAATTTTAAATTATTCAGCCTCTGCTGTCTGTTGCACCATTTAAGGTGCAACGGGAAATTTAGCTAGCTACTGAGGCAAACTATTAGCTAGGCCTGTCACGATAAGATTTGTTTGTGGACGATATATCGTCCCAGAAATTATTGTGATACACAATATTTTTTTTGTAATTTTAAGACTATTAAATGCCACTGACACAATGATAACAGAACAGCATAAAAAGGCAGTTATACACTTTTTTTTAAAGACAGCTAAATTTTAATAATTAATCATTTATTATAATTAGTTTGGGAATTATATACTTATTTCTTCACCTACTTTAGTCCTCACAGTGTTCATGTTATAGAGTCAAAGTTATTGAAGCATGACTGACTAAAATACTGTTATATATAACAAAAGGAAGAAAGAAAAAAGAAAAAGAAAAAAAACAGAGGAATTGCAATAATAATCTTAAAAAAGAAGACATTCCATAGTCATCTCATCTTTTGAAAAGACTGCAAAAATAATGAACAGCCACAAGAATTTCTCAAAGTATCTTTTCTTATTATTTATTTAATATTTATTATTATTTAAATTAAATTGTAAAGCTTTAAAACATTTAAGGATCTACCTATTTTTTTATTCAATGAGGGGCCCATTGACTTAATTGTTTGCAAATATATTTTAAAATCAGAGTTTATAAAAGATATATAAGATGGCAGTTTTTTTTTTGTTTTTAGCTTTATGTATGTAATATTTTGCTAATATTATAATAAGGTTGATAATAAATGATTCATTGCAATGAAATAGAGGGTTATTAAAAATATAAAAAATATAGTTACTTTCAAGGGGAATGTCTTTACCAATTTTCTTCCCTAAATTCCAAAATATATCTACCCAAAAAGAGTAGGTATAAACACAATAAAAAAATAAATGATCAATTGTCTCACTACAGTTTTTACAGAAGCTGCAATTTTCAGAGATGGAAACAAATCGACTTACTCAGGAGCTGTGGTGACGATGATGGAGAGAACATTAGCAAAGCCAGTGCTGATCTCTGATTTTGCTATTTATAATTATATGTTTGAGTAAAATTAAAATTGTTTCATTCAATATAAGTTACTACGGACAACAGTTTTTTTTTTTTTTTACAAATAAAAACATTGTCATTTAGAGCAGTTATTTGCAAAAAATGAGAAATGGCTGAAAAAAACAAAAAGATGCAGAGCTTTCAGCCCTAACAAGTTAATATTCATGAAGTTTTAAGAGTTCATAAATCAATATTTGGTGGAATAACCCTGGTTTTAGCTTGGTTTGATGGCTTCTGATTTTTTTTGATGATCATCCATCTTCCGTTTTGAGTATATTCCAGAGGTTTTTAACAAGTTAAATCAAAGAAACTTATCATTTTTTAAGAAGGCTCTGGTTATTATTTTGGGTAAAAATCATATACCTTACACTGTTGTAAGTGTATTAATCTTACAATCTAATAATATCTGATTTATTATTATGTTATTGCATTCTATTTTATTTTATCTTATTTCAACAATTGTACTTGGGTGTAACTGGACAGTGAGAACACAATTTAATTCTACCTCATATACCACATGTGATGTGAATGACAATACTTGCACCCTCTCTTTTCCTATGTTTATAACTTACATGATTTTTCCTGTATCTGCAGTTATGGGGAAAACAATTTTAAGATTTTTTAAGACTTTTTCATAGCAAACAGAGCCATTGAAATTATAACAGCTAAAATATTAAGTTATATCAGTATCGGCCATTATTTTTTAAAACAAGTCTACATTTTTTGGACTGAGACAAAATGTCTAAACTACTTTAAAATTATTTTATTTAAGTTCATTTTTATTTTTATTTTTTTTATATTTTTACTAGTTTCAAAAGATATTTTGTTTTATTTAGACAGTTTATTTTAAATGAGGGTGTAAACCTGTGACCAAATGTAACAATGTTACATACTAAGCAGACAATGCAATCACTATTACTTATTTTGTTTTTACACAATGCTAAAAATAATAAACATAATACTGCACAGGGTTTTGCTTACATGCACCTTTTACAGTGTTCAAATGCACCATTTAAGGTGGAATGGAAAATCTGAACAGAAAACTGGTGAATAAAAACCTAGGTTATATCAGCCACAATTATCTTAATAGTAAAAATAAACGTAATATTTCCATTACAGGTGCATACACATAAATATTACAGAGAAATGTGTTTAAAAAACAACTGTGATGGCTAGGTAGGTTAACTAGGAATAGAGCTAGCTTGGTTACCACAGTATCAGTTAGCCACAAGCTAACAGAAATGTTGGCTAACTTAACTAGGTTAATGTTAATTGATAAACTGAGTAACAACATTGAATTAGTTGTTTGGAATAATGTCTAAAAGCAATTTTGACATGTTATTTACACATGTATAGTAAAATGTCCTGAATAAATAGATTTTATGGTTCTAGTTTAAAGATAGCTTAGCTTAGCATTACCTCAAATCCTGTCAGAAACTTCCACCAACTGACAAAATATTCGAATTTCCCGCGTTTTTTCGCGCTGCTTCCAGCTGTGAGCTGCAGACAGGTGAACACAGCGGTACAGCAGGAATTGTATTTGGTTCTTCACCTGCTTCACCTGCCTACAAAGGTGTTTTAGGGCCACTTTTAAAAAAATAAACACAGATCTGTTTGAGATAAAACCGGCAATATTTAGAGCATAAAGTCACAATATTACAAGTTTAAAGTTGTAATATTTAGAAACTAAAGTCATAATATTTCGAGAATAAAGTTGTAATATTACATAATTAAAATCTAAATATTAAAGTCTAAATAAGCTAAATAAAGTCCTAATAATACAAGAATGAACTTGGAATATTTTGTAAATAAAATCGAAGTGTTATGATATAAAAATTTTAATATGATAAAATAAAAGTCATAATATTTTGAGAATAAAGTTGTAGTATCATAATATTATAAGATGTTATATCATAACAATATATTTTTTATATTTCGGGGGAAAAAATGTGATATTTAAAGAACATTGCCATAATATTTATAGAATCCCGTTTACCCCAAACACTTCTAAAAATAAGAAATACAGATACTGAAACAAAGCTATTAAATTTACACTATTACAGTTTGTCGAGTGGTTGCACATAGGTAAAATACAATATTTTAGAGAATAAACTCGTAATATTTTGATAACAAAGTTGTAATAATACAAGTTTAAAGTCATAATATTTTAAGAATAAGGTCGTAATATTTTTAGAATAAAGTTGTAATATTTCGAGAATAAACTTAAACTCCACATTATTTATTTTTTCATTATTTGCCTTGCTATGCCTTCCAGCAGGAGTTGGTATTAGGCGCCACTGTGTGGTCAGAAGTATTAGTTATAATTCATTTACAGAAATCACTGGCAAATGCCAGAACATGCTTTTGTTGAAAACAGACATATATCGACTATATTAATATTAATATTCACATTCATATTCATATTACTACGTAATACATTTAAATACATATTTTGTTTTAAGTGTCTTTTTTCTAATTCTTTGTGTCTAGAATCTCTATCTTTTTTTCTCCCTTTCTCTCTCTCTTTCTTTTTTGTACACTTTTTCTTTTTTTTTTGCTCTTTTATGCAAAGGTTTATGCATCTGCTTTCCACTATTAAGGCGAGTGTTTTAAACTCTATATATACTATTTTTAATTAAAATGTGCAAATTTAAGGTAACACTTATTCAAAGTCCTTTATTTTTTAGACTTACATTATAGTTAACTTTCTTTAAACGTTATTAGCTAGCTATTTCAAGCCAATTTAAAGTTTATTATCTGTATTATCTTTCTTTTTAGTTTACTTTATTTTCTTTTTTGGTGTTTTTCCTGCAGTTCACTATTCCTTAGTCTTGCTTCACACTCCAGCTCAGTAGGTGGAGGTAATAATGCAGCAGGAAGACTCGGGTTTTGGCGGGGAGCCAGAATTCGGCACAACACCGGGGGTGGAGGGGGGTGAGTTAGCCGGGTTAGCTAGCGTGCTAACGGTGTAGAAGCGGATTTGGATCAGCAGTTCATTCACTCCGCTCGGTGTAACAGCAGCTAGCTAACGCTTCTGGAAGCTATGGATCTTCCCCCGGATAATGACTGGAGGAGTCCGGGATTCCGGCAGAAAGTAGTGGCGCAGATGTGAGTAATATTATTATTTATTAGTAGTAATAATTAACTATCATTACCAGCCGAGTCAGTGCCTTAGCTGAACTGAGCTAGCTCAGTCACTGATTATACTGGGTAGCTAACCTAGCGTAGCTAAGCTAAATACCGCCGCTAGCTAATGCTAAGCTAATACATTTATGGGACGAATTGGGCGCATTTTAGCTACCTAGCTTAGCTTAACGTTATATTAGCTAAGTTAACTAGTTAGCTATACCTTACTGGTTAGCGAAGTTAGCTTAGCTTAGTTTAGATAACCTAATTAGCTGAACGTTTACTCTAAAAAACACACGAAGCCTGTATATAATGTTATACTGTATTAATAACACGTAGTTAACTAATTAGTTAATGCGGTGGACATGCTCTGGTAAGAGAGTACTTAAGTTTCTGAATCAGTTTCTCTGATTTTGCTATTTATAGGAAATTATGTGTTTGAGTAAAATTAACATTGTTGATTTATCCTATAAACTCCGGATAACATTTCTCCCAAATTCCACATATAAATATTGTCATTTAGAACATTTATGGACAGAACATGAGAAATAGCAGTAATAACAAAAAAGATGCAGAGCTTTCAGACCTCAAATAAAGCAAAGAAAACAAGTTCATATTCATTAAGTTTTAAGAGTTCAGAAATAATCAATATTTAGTAGAATAACCCTTGACTAAGTTAACTTATACTACTTGCTTTAATTAAGCTAGGTCACCTTTTATAAAGAGTTTTTACACTTCTCAGAGCTTTTGGGTCCATGCCTTGGGGATAGTGAAGACAATAATGATAATGATGATTAGGAGTGGGCGATATGGCTCTAAAATAATATCACGATATTTCAGGGTATTTTTGCGATAACGATATACTTGGCGATATAGGAAAACTAAAATAATTCATTCGTTTCAGGAATATAGTATAATAGTATAACAGAATAATCATAACAAATAAATAATAATAATAATAATAATATAGCATAAAATAATATAATGCAGCAAATAATATTGCAGAATATTTAGTGTGTGCTTATAAACTGCAAACTAAAACAAATATACAATAAATACACCTAAAGCTTCACAGTAAATAATACTGACTACTTTTAAGACAGAACAGCCCTATTATCACCATATGGATTTTTAATATCATGATATTTCTGTCACGATATATTGTATACGATATAATATTGCCCACCCCTAATGATGATAATTCAAGTAGTTTTATTGTCAATACTGCATAGTTAACTACAGTACGTACAGAGGATTGAAATGATGTTACACCCCTTCTCTCCAAAGTTACAGCAAGTGCAGATAAATAAAATAATAAATAATAAAAGAATTACAGACACTAAATGTACAAAACAACAAGGTTACAGATATAGACATGTGAGACAAGAGACACAAGACATGTGTGCAATAGTGATGGGGGGGATTAAAGAGGGAATGACAGTACCAGTGTAAACAGAACACGTATAAACAGTAGTGCAAATAAAGCTTAAGGCTGGTAAAGTAAGTGTGTGAGTGCAATACAAGATTAAATAAAAGACAAGACATTGCCTGTGATCTGTAGCTCTGGAAACCCCCCACTTTTCTATTTTAAACAGTGAAGGAGCATTAGGATGCTAACGCTAGCTAACCACTCATTCACAATGTTAATTTAGGCTCATAAATATTTAGACACTGACGCAGTCTTCATACTTTGAGCTCTGCATGCCACCAAAAATATCCTAAGAATTGTTTAGGAATTACAACAATCAATTTTTCTACAAAAGCCTCCTCATGCATTTAGTGCTTAGTAAACACTGACCCAGTTGTAACTACATTTCATTCTTTAGTCCTGTATAGCCATATTATGTGTTTCATGTATTAGCTGAATTTCTGAATGGGTAAAATGAATTGGATTTTTAAAACATTGCCATTAAATAAATGTGTTCGGAACCCTATACATTTAATTTTATTCTTTCATTATGTTATTTCAGAGAGGAAGCAATGAGAAAAGCTGGAACGGCACATACAAAAACCAGTAATGAAATGGAGACTCATGTTTTCATCAAAGCTAAGTCACGAGTAAGTAGCTAATATTGTTTTTTTAACATATTAGTGTTAATGAATGAACTGTTGGACTTCAGATGTTAAAGGGTACCAAATAAAATGTTTGTGTGTGTGAATAGGAGGAGTATCTGTCTCTGGTTGCCAGGCTGATCATTCATTTCAGAGATATTCGTAAGTACACTAAAAAAAAAAAAAATTTTGGGGGGGGTTGGGGCTCTGATTCAAATCCTGGTCATGCAGCTTGCCATCAGCTGCTAGAGCCCTAAGAGAGCACAATTGGACTTGCTCTCTCTGGGTGGGTACAGTAGATGGCGTTCTTTCTCCTCATCACTCCTAGGGGGATGTGGATCAGCACAAGGCTGCGTCTGTGAGCTGATGTATCAGAACCGAGTCGCTGCGCTTTCCTCCGAGCGTTAGTGCTGTGACGCTACATGGCAATAAATAATAATAAAAAATGATCTCTTTTAAGCAATCTTTTTGTACTGTTTGTATGAATTGAGCAGATGATATTATAGCTTAACTGATTATAGCTTAACTGAACTGTATTAATCTTGCTTATTTTATTTTGTTTTTTTTGTTCTAGATAAAAAAGCCCAAGGTGGTCCTGGTAGGTAATCTTTTTAATTACGTATTTGGGGGTGTGTTTGTATGTTTGTTTATTTATTTGTTTTTATAATATCTAATTAATTGTTAGTTGTTTACTTAATTCTAGTTGATCTAAAAAATGTCTTAAAAGGTCTTAAAAAATTAATCTAACTTTTCTAACCTGAAACCTACAATAATCCTGATAATCTGAATGTCACTTATATACATCCTATATATGCATCCATGTGCTTCATGGTCCACAGGAAGAGAAACACTAGTCTATTTGATCTTTATAAGTTTTTGTTTACTATTTTATGTACTTTTTCTTTTTTATCAGATCCAATGAATGCTCTACAGACGCTAACAGGCGTAGGTGGAGGTGGTCCCAACACTATTGGCATGGGGCCTCGCCCTGGAGCACCAATGGGTGGAATGGCACCCATGGGTCAAATGCCAATGGGCCAGCATCCCTTGCAGGGAGTCGGTGGAATTCAACAAGGTGGGGAGTTTAATTGTGTTTTTGAGCAAATTTTGCAATTTTGGAAGAATAATAGGTGATGTACTTCAATCTAAATGTTTGCTTAATGCCAGTTTTGTCTCTATTTATTTTTCTGCTGCAGCTGGGACAGCAGGACAGATGCCGATGCAGATGGGATCACAGCAGCAGCCCTTGCAGTTTCAGCCGTTTCAGGCACAACAGCAAGCAGCCATGCAGCCACAGCAGCAAACATCCATGCAGTCCAATTCTCTCCAGCAGCAGCAGTTTCAGCAGCTCCAGAAGCTCCAAATGCACCAACAACAGCAGCAGCAGCAGCATCAGCAACAGCAGCAGCAGCACCCGAATCAGCCACTGCAACACCAGAACCAGCAGCAACAGGCTCAAGCCCAGGCTCAGGCTCAGGCTCAGGCCCAACAACAGCAGCAACAGCAACAGAACCAGGTAAGTGTAAATGTTAGTACTAATGTTATTATAATGTTTTCTCGCACTGTAAGGCGCACTTAAAATCCTTTAATTTTCCCTAACAATATTCAGCTAACTGCTATTTCCCTGTTCAGAGGTGAGTATTATCAGCCTGTAGCCTGGTGGTAACTACAGCTAGCACTGCTGGAGCAGTATTAGCATTACCCGCTAACCATGCTAGCTCTTTTGCCGTTCATAGGGCAGTATAACGGACTGTAGTCTGCGTGTTAAAACAAGCTACGTGGGACGAACCGCTGGCTAATCACCCTGGCTTACCAGAGCACTCAGACAGGGTTTCTCGGTGTAGGGCTGTCTGGTGACATTAGCTGCTAACCGCTAGCTGTTAGTCGCTAATGCTAATGCTCCTACCTTAGTGCTGGAGAAATATGGGAATATAAGCTTACTGTAAATAAACGGAAGCTCTTCACTCACCCAAATAAACTAAAAAAAAAAAAATCAGGAGAGAAATCTGTGTAGATTAACATCCAGCCCTCGTTTGACTTTAAAAGAAAGTCTTTATTTATTACTCTTTTATTTACTTAGCTTGGCTTTACTTAACTTATCTAGCTAACCCAAATCCCCCCACCCCCCACCCAGCGGCGAGACCTGCTAAATTAGAAGTTCCTTATAGTATCTCTTAAAACGCGCCTTATTTATGAAAATAGACCTTCATTGATGGTGCGCCTTACAATCTGGTGCGCCTTATAGAGCGAAAAATACGGTTATTCTACTGTAAGAGCTGTTTTCTTCACAAATGGGCTAAAGACTAGGACTTTAAACTCTTTCGTGAATGTCTCATTTTAGTTGCACCAGTCCAGACTTCAGCAGCAGCAACAATTAGCCCAGCTGCAGCTTCAACAACAGCAGCAGCAGCATCAACAGCAGCAGCAAGCTCAAGCCCAAGCCCAAGCCCATGCACAAGCGCAGCATTTGCAGCAGCAGCAGCAGCAGCTACAGCAAGCCCAGGCTCAAGCCCAGGCTCAAGCCCAGGCTCAAGCCCAGGCTCAAGCCCAAGCTCAAGCCCAAGCCCAGGCTCAAGCCCAAGCTCAAGCCCAGCCAGGTCAGATGCAACCCCACTCTCAGCCACAACAGATCCTTGTGCCTCAGCCTCTGGCTGGGCAGATGCACCCTGGACAGATTCCAACAATTGGTTCCCTTAGCCAGCAGCAGCAACAACAACAACAGCAGCATCAGCAGCAGCAACAGCAGCAGATTCAGAAAATGCAGCAGGTCCTCCAGGTGAATAATTTCAGCATGTCTTCAAAAACTCGAATTCATTCTTGGTAACGTTTTTTTTTATTGTGTGTTAAGATTAAGATTTATAATGTTGGAATATAAAGTATAGCTATAAAAGTGTTTGCTAGGGGTGTAGCGAAGCATCATGAAATCTTGAAAAATGTGCATTATGGGGATTTCACGGTGTGTTTATTGTAAAATGTCTTGCAATTGCATTGTTTGGACACTAGAATTCTCAATCGGCCTTCATCTCGCTGTTCAGGCAGGAGAACCAGTGGGCGTAAGCTAAGAGCAAAGGATACTTTGGTCATTTTATACTGGGAGCTGTGGTCCAATTTAAGCTCTTCTTTGTGATGGAAAAAGAACAAAAGTTTAGGTGTTTCCACAGAATATTTGAAAAAAGAACAAGTGATTAACAGGGTTTGTAGGGTCATGAAAAAACTGTAAAAGTCATGGAATTTGAAAATAGCAATTCCCAGGCCTGGATAAGTTTTGGAAAAATAAAAACGCCCAGAAAGTTTTGGAAAAGTCATGGAAATTTTATCTAAAAAAAGTGTGTGTGTTTATTTTCAAAGTTGCTGAGAATTTACAGTATAAAAGGGATTGAAAACATTTAATACGGAATTAGAAATAATATGGAACAAAATAGTATCAAAATCAGCATTTAATAAAGATAAATAAATATATATGTAAAAAAAGGCCATAAAAACAAATTGATACATAAAAAGTAAATAATTTATTTAAATATTAAATAAATAAAAAGATAGTAATAGTATAAGTAAAATAAATAATAATGAACTAAGAAAATATATATAAAGATTAAAAACATTAGAATAAAGAGTAAATAATTAAATTAATTAAACGTTAAAATAAGAAAGATAAACTCATAAAAAAAACTAATTTAAAGCGGTCACAGGCTTTCTGATGGTGATTAGAAACTGAGAGTTTAAAATGATTCAACTTCAACGTTTCCTGGAGTGAATTTACAGATTTCCCAGTTCACTAAAAAAAAACTCTTGGTACCTGACGGGTGATCCAGCCACTGGAGTCTGATCATTTCTGTTATTAATTGAGATCAGAGAAGAGATATAAGATGGCAAATGGCCATAAAGAGATTTATTATTATTTTATTTATCCAAATTAAATCAAAAATTCAAATTGTAAGTGCATCGTTACACCCCTAGTATTTAGTTTTTGCTTTCTATAAAAAAAAACAGGCCTAATTAAAGTTGTGTATTGTGACAATACGTTATCTTGTGTTTTTTATGTACATATATTCTTCTGTTTTCCGCTTGCTTGTGTTTTGCATGCATGCATCTGAACAGGCTCAGGCTCGAGCATTGCAGCAACAGCAGCAGCAGCAGCAAGTGCAGCAGCAAGTTCAGCAAGCCCAACAAGCAGCGGTTCAGGCCCAGCTTGGAGCGGTGTCTAACGTGGTAAGAGCTGTGCAAACTGTGGTGGGGGCCTGGTTAAGTGAATGAATGAGCCTGGAGTGAGTGCATGTCTTCTAAGTGAACATTAATACTTAATGGATGACTTTCTTTTGGTTGGTGTCGGTTGGTGGCCCGTGTAGTCCTCTTACCTGTGACGCAGATTCCACCAGATTGGTTAGGAATAGGAATGTTCTTGGAAGCTAGAAAAGAGGACGGATTTTGCAGAGTTAAAGGAATAAAGTGGAATAAAAAGGAATCTAAAGATCTGTGTGCTTAGTTTAATACCAAATTTGGCATCCTCATGATCATGGAGCTCAAATACTTCCATGAATTGCTTAGAGGAGAGTGTTAGAGGAGTTTAGACATGTGTAATTCCCACATCTGAAATCTCAGCATGAGTCATTAGCATACGTATTTATTTGTTTTAAAAACCTCCCTCATGTGAAATAGTGGGGCGATGGAGATATACAAGGGCTAGAGTCTTACTAGGTCTAGTAGTTTGTTCCATATACATTACCTAACCCTCCCAATTGTCAATCTAACATTCCCTAAACGTCTCTCAAAAAGTTTCCCTGTCTGTCTATGTTCTAGCTCTGTCATTCTTCAAGGGAATGATAACATTCATGTCGCTTTCATGCATTCATACTGTCCCATATGTGTGCCCTCAGTCCGACAAACACACAGAAATGGAATGGTGTAGAATCCTATTTATGCCTGTTTATACTATATTTTATCTAAAACAGTGGAAAAAGAGACAAAAAGACACTTTTGGAAACTCAAATTTAGGGGTTTATAGGTGGAATAGGGTCTTATTTTCTCTTGCATTATGCGTTGCTGTGTTTGTGGCTAACAACATGACTGCATGTTTCGCTTTTTTTTTTTTAACTTGCTCCTCCTGCATGCGTCCTTCTGTTGTGCTTTAAGCAGAAAGATTCAACATTTAAGGGCCAAAACGTTACACAAGAAACACAAATGGACGTGTTGGAGTGTGTAGTAAAATTCAGACTATGCACTTTACTATGCACTTTACTATACTATATGGCTACATATAGATGTATATCTATCTATATAGATATTTCATTATTTTTAAGTGTTCTGCATTGACTCATGGAATTATTTAGTGAACAAAAAAGTGTTAAACCAGAACATGTTTTAAATTTTAACTTTTTTAAAATAGCGCCTTTGTTTTATACATCTCTGCTGGATTTTCTCAGTCAGTTTTATGAGGTAGAGTCTCCTGGATTTCAGGCTTTCAGTTAACAGCTGTGCTGAACTCATCAAGAGTTAATTACTTGAATTTCTTGTCTCTTAATAAAGTGTTTGAGAGCATCAGTTAAAGTAAAGTAGTGAAGAGGTAGAGTTACAGGTATACAGTGAATAGTGAATATTTGAGTAATGTTCGAATCCAGATTATGAGAAGAAACAACTACTCAACTAAATAAAGAAACTAAAAAAATGAAGGTTAGTCAATTAAACAAGAGGAATTTCAAGAGCTTTGAAAGTATCCTCAAGTGCAGTTGCTGAAAAGACAGAAAAAAAGCATCAAAAACGTTATGATGATGATGAAACTAGCACTCATCAGGACTGCCCCAGGAAAGGAAGTAACACCTAATGATCATTTTCATGCCTTTTATCGTGGCACTGTTTAGTATTTAGAAGTCATTGACACCTTAACATGCATATATTCTTTTTGTTTATTAAATTAAATAATAATGCACTATATGCTGCCACTGATGGAGCCTCTCTGCATTAGGGCTGTTGCTGTACTATAGCTGACCAAACACAACCCTAACTTAAACCCTAGCTTTCATCTTTGATTAAATGACAGAAAAATATAATAAATACACAAAGATCAAGCATAACATTATGACCACCATTATGACAAATGATCTGTAATTATTGTACAACTACAAAGAGGCTGTAGAAACAAGAAGTTGTTCATAATGTTATTTTCAATCAGTATATATTTATATATAATGTTTTTAGTTTTGTACTTGAATCTTGAATCTTAAATCTTAATATCTGCATACACTTTTTGACACGTGCATGATGCAAGCATTTTGTTACAGCTCACTTGAGATTACTGCTGGTTAGATCAGGCTCGTAGTAAGTGCCGTATTATTACTATACTGCTGTAATTTATTGCTACTGTATTTTTAACCCTATAAGATGCACCAGATTAAAAGGCATTATGCGACACTAGTAAAGAACAGTGGTGTTGCCATGTTTTCCTTCTAATTCCGAAAATCTCACCCAGTGGCGAGACCTGTAAAGCTAAGCTAAACTAAGTTTTACTAACAAAGTTAAGTAAGCTGAAAAAAACTGTTAATCTACACAGATTTCTCTCCTTAAAACTGTTTATTTGGGTGATTAAAGCGCTTCTGTTTACTTACAGTAAGCTTAGATTTCCAGTTTTCCTCTAAGGCTGGGTGTAGCAGCATTAGCATTAGCGGCTAACCGCTAGTGCTAGCCACAGTTAGCAGCTAATGCCGCTCGACAGCACTACACTGAGGGCGATATTAGCTTGCAGTTCTTCCAATGTAGCTTGTTTTAACGCGGTAAACACACAGACTACAGTCCAAAATACTCACCTCTGTACGGCGTCAAAGCTAGTACTTAGTGCGATTAGCGGCTAATGCTAAATGTTCCAGAAAACTAAACTGAAACTCCTGTATAACTCTGTACTTCAGCAGAGTGGCTTTACTGCTCTTTAATACCTGACTGGTAGAATTCATACATAAGGAGAACCAGATTATAAGGAGCTCTGATGTTTTTTGGCAAATTAAAGGATTTTAAGTGCTCCTTATAGTGTGAAAAATCTAGTTTATAATTTAATTTAAATTTAATAGTGAATACATTAGACTCCTATAAATAAATAAAGACACAGGGATACACACTGCATTTCTCCACTCTCGTCTTGCATGGAGCTTTAAGAGAGAGAGCATGATGCCCACTGGCATCTGGTTTGGAAATTCGTCTGGCTTGGAAATTCTGACCAGCATGCCTTCTGAACTTCTGGTCTTGGATTTTTATTAAAATGCCATGTGATTGAAGGAAGAAAGAAAGAAATGCAGCACTGCCATGCAGACACATAAAATCTATAAAAACTCAGGCCTGTCACAATAATTAGATTAAATTACTGTATGATTTATCATAAAATATATAGGCATGACCTTTTTAATTTAAGGTAGGGCTGGGAGGATAATGGAATGAATTTGATTAATCAAACTACTGATTTAATTTGATTTTAAAAATGGGATAATGGAGATTGTAGATCTTTACATATAGAAGCTGCAAAGTGAATCTCAGTAGATAGAGATTTGCTTCTGTCAGAAACCTGTAAAGAAGTCTTTTATACAACAGTGATTTTCATTTATTGCACTTTTCCTTTCATTTAACTAAAATACATAAATGTTATGTTTACAGTGTGTAAGGTTCATATAAGATTCATATAAGGTCGCTTACTATTCGCAAAAAATAAAAGAATTGTAAAGGAGACAATAGCTTAAGCAACAATATAAATGGTGCCGTTTATAAAAAAAATAAAAAAAATTGTTAGAACTGAAAATTGTAATAAAAAATTGCTCATATATTTAAAGAATATATATATATATATATATATATATATATATATATATATATATATATATATATATATATATATATATATATATATATATATATTCATATATTTTAACTTTTTTTGTGTGTTAATAAATACAATATCGCCCAGCCCTATAGCCTTTAGTAAGGTAAGCACATTAACATGGATAAACAATTATACTGACACATTACTAAAATCTATTAAAACTAAGAAAAAAAAATAGATATGAGCTTAAATCATTGCATTTTAAAGTAGCATGGCCAGTCGCTTGGTCCTTTTCCAGCATACAATAAATATGTCAGCGAGTATCAGCCAATACTAGACATGTGCCATATCGTATCATGCACGTTAATATTCCAAATATTCTGATTAATAAACGAATAAAAAAAAAATCCATATATCGTGCTATCGCAATATTCTTATTTATATGCTATATTTATATGCATGCACTAAATATGCTACATTTTTGGCTTGTGATTACAAACATACATTACAATTTTTTTATTATTGATTAATTAGTCTAGGTAAGTTACTGTTTACGAAACAGACTGATGTTTATAGATATTTTTTGTTGTGAATTTGACTCATATGTATACTAGTGAAAATAATACTTTTTATATGTATTTTGTTGCAGTAGTATATGCTTGAAACTAATTTTAAAAATATCAGTGTTTTGTCATATCGATAAGAATATCGTTATCAATATTATTTCAGGACCATATCGTCCAGCCCTAAACAAAACTGATATAAGTCTAGTAAAAACATTGTGCATCCGTAATTGTGATAACAGTTATGGTGACAGGCCTATCAAGAGTGAACAGCATAATATTTTGCATATGTGAATGTGCTATGTTTCCATGTTGCAGTGTGTGTGTATATATATATATATATGTATGTGTGTGTGTGCAGCCGCGCTTGCATCCTCTTCATGAAACTGGTTCCTGTTTGCATGTGTGCATGAGCTTCCTCTCATATCCGCTGATGCACTGCATTTATTGTTTTGCTTGTGACATGTCTGTTGTCCCCTCTGTCCTCCTCAAAGATGATGCCCCGTGCTGGGATGCAAATTCCACCCCGGTTGCCCCGCGCCACCCCGAACTCTGCCATTCCTCCAAACCCTGCTGCCATGGGAGGACAGCAAATGCCACAGGTATTTACACCAAGGCTGAGTGCTGGCTTCCAGCCCTGCCAGCCAGTAGGTGCCTACATCTGTGGCTTTGGACCGGAGTTCCCTACCCTCCCCTACAAAGGCTGTACATGAGCTTCCCTTGCCATAACAGCCATTTCCCTTCCCTTTTCCCCATGTAAACCCAACTTAGACTCGCAGGAAGAGCTTTTACAGGTGAAAGATGGTCTTTTTGTAAATGTGTGTGTGTATGTGTGTGTGTGTGTGTCTGTTTCAAAGGATAGAGTGTAACCAGCTTGGTTTTTGTTTTTACTAAACAGTTTTAATCAATTAAACAGTAGGGGTGGGACACAATTTATATCGATATGGCACTTATTATTATTTTTTTTATAATTGTATTTCAATATTTTCCCATTTTCTTTCCAATTTAGCACAGCCAATTACCCAACCCACTAACTAGGACTTCCTCTATCACTAGTGATGCCCCAACACACCAGGAGGGTGAAGACTAGCACATGCTTCCTCCGATACATGTGAATTCAGGCACCACTTCTTTTCGAGTTGCTGCTGATGCAACATTGCTGAGTAGCATCACAGCGTGCTTAGAGGAAAGCGCAGCGACTCAGTTCTGATACATCAGCTCACAGACGCAGCCTTGTGCTGATCCACAAACCCCCAAGAGTGATGTGGGGAGAGAGCGCCATCTACCCACCCGGAGGGACCAGGGCCAATTTTGCTCCCTCTGAGCGCCGGCAGCTTGATGGCAAAGCTGCACGAACCCGTGACCTTCCGCTCATAGTGGCAGCGCTTTAGACCGCTTGACCCTTCGGTGCCGATATGGCGCTTAATTGCAGCGATTTCAATTTGATATACGCTATCAATAAGTGGCATCAAATAGTGATATTTGATAAAATAGTCTTTAGAAAAATGATTTTTAGTTCAAATCCTGGTCATGCAGCTTGCCATCAATTGGCCTTGCTCTCTCTGGGTGGATACAGTAGATGGTGCTTTTTCCCCTCATCACTCCTAGACTCACAGGGTGATGTGGATCAGCACAAGGCTGTGTCTGTGAGCTGATGTATCAAAACCGAATCGCTGTGCTTTCCTCGTAGCGTTAGCGCTGTGATGCTACTCGGCAATGCTACAGCATCTGCAGCAGTTCAAAAAGATGCGGAGTCTGACTTCACATGTGTCGGAGGAGGCGTGTGCTAGTTTTCACCCTCCTGGTGTTGTGGCATCACCAGTAATGGGGGATATACAGCTGAGTAGCAGCTAAATGGTTTGGACAATTGGCCACATAAAAATTGGAAATTGGAATAAAATTAGAAATTAGAAGAAATAAAGTAAAGAAAAAGGATGCAACACTGGGAGTAGTTAAAACTGTGCCATCCATATAAATTCCCCAATCAAATGCAGAGCTGGTGGATGTTCGAAACCTTGCACTCCTCCACCTTTTGCTTGAGAATGCCCCACAGGTGCTCAATTGGGTTAGGTGTAGATATTATGTCTACCTAATATGTCTGGCACCTGTTGGACAAGAAGACATTAATTATTATCATTAATGTATTTTGGTTTTATAATCTGTAATCTTATGTTTCACAGTTATAAAATATTTTAGTGTAGTGTAATTCTAGTGTGCTCTAACTACACATTTAACAGTTAATTTGGAGTCATTGATTCATATTGGTTGTTAAGTTCTGTGAAACTGCTGCCAATAAATTCATAATTCCTGGTATTTAATTATTTAGGACTATTTGATCCTCTTTAGTAACAATATTATCTTAGTATCGTGATAATACTGTATCATGAGATGCCCTGTGATTCCCACCCCTATGTGACAGGTATTTTACTTATTACTAATAAAAATATTACAGGTGATTACAGGTAAGTGGAAGAACAGGGGGCTGAGAGTACTGGATTGTGGGTAGCAGGATTACAGGTTGTTAAGTGGCACAAAGGCTTATGACCTCTAGTTTTTTTTTTGTAGGCACAAGTACTGGATCCTCTGCGCCACTCTGATCTCCATGTGTGTATATATATATTTATTTATTTTTATTTCTCTGCCTCTCTAGCCGGGTCAGCAAATGTCCTCGCCCTCCCCGGTTCAGGTGCCGACCCCTCAGCCACCCATGCCGCCTCCTCCCCAGCCTCAGCCTTCTCCACAGCCCCCGTCCTCACAGCCCAACTCAGTCAGGTAAATAAAGGCCTGTGCATGACTCGTAATTGTGTAATTGTTTTACTTCAATATTTTGCAATATAAGTGTTGGACCATAAATTATTCTGAGATAAGTCTGTATAAATAGTGTATTAATTAAGTTATCAGTGGACACACACATTGTGCATATATGTTTTTAACAATGCGGCCTCAATTCATCAGTCAACCAACCTGTATTTAAATTCTGAGTACATTGAGGGTGGCCTTAATTTACAATGTGAATTATTGAGCCAATAATAGATAAATAGGATGCCGGTGCATCTCAAACAATTTGAATATTATTGAATAGTTACTTTATTTCAGTAATTCAATTGAAAATGTAAAACTCATATGTTATATAGATATATTACACACAGAGTGAACTATTTTAAGCGTTTTTCTTTTATTGTTGATGATTATGAAGCTTACAGCCAATAAAAACCTAAAAAAAAAATCAGGATCAGTGTGGGCAGTGTGCCAGGTCCTGCTGGAAAATGAAATCTGCATCTCTATAAAAGTTGTTTTCAGCAGAGGGAAGCTGTAAGATATGAAGTGCTGTAAGATTTTGTGGGAAAACAAAACTGCACTGACTTTAGACTTGATAATAAAACACAGTGGACCAACACAACTTCATGCTTCCCTCTACTGACAACTTTTATGGAGATGCAGATTTCATTTTCCAGCAGGACCTGGCACACTGCCCACACTGCCATTTTGTTTTTAGACTTTTTCTGAGATTTTTAGGTTTTCATTGGTTGTAAGCTTCATAATCATCAACAATAAAAGAAATAAACGCTTACAATAGATCACTTTGTGTGTTATACATCTGTATAATATATGAGTATATGAGACATTTTCAACTGAATTACTGAAATAAAGTAACTTTTCAATCATATTCTATTTTTTTGAGATGCACCTATACATGAATCTAATTGTAAGCAAATCATAAGAAGTATTAAAATGATAATCTAAACATAACAGCAACAAATATGTAAGAAATAACTGGAAGAAGAAAAAAAAAAAAAAAACAGCCACTCCCCCTCTGTCCTTATTACACTGGGACAGCCCATAATGTTGCATACACTCCACATGAGCTTGAAAAAGAAAGGTGTAGTGGATAGGCAGAATAAGTAGGGAGCAGAAGGTAAGGAACAAACTCCTTGAGAATTAATATTGACTCATTTTAAGTGTATATGCGTAAATCTGAACTGTTGTTTAAAATGTTTAAAATATTTATCCCATCTAGAGTAAAATACAACTGTCATCTGGAGTTTATTTTACCATAAACGCCTTTACAGTGGTAACAAATAACGCAAAACATATTAAACTAATATTATAAAAAAACACTAATATTTTAAAACCCTGGAACACTTAGGAGTAAAAATGACAACAAAAAGCATCATTACTGATTACAATAACAATTTCCTACTCAACAAGTGTATGCCAATGTATATTTTTTCATTGCATGGCATCTTTAATCCTGCATTGCAGTTCTCAGTGCATTACCAGCACTTTGTCACACTTCACAGTGCAGAAGATGGTAACTTGTATAGCCATCAACACAGCAGCTAGGAAAAACTGGCAAAGTTATGAAATTTAAAAATAGCAATTTCCAGGCCTGGATAAGTTTTGGAAAAATAAAAATACCTAGAAAGTTTTGGAAAAGTCATGGAAATTTGGTCTTAAAATCTGTGTGTTTCTGTTTATCGATGTAGAAAATCTATTTTAAGCAATGGAGCTCTCAGGATGTTACACATTTTATTATTAAAGATTGTCTGGAAACATTTTATCTGATTTATTTCAGGCCTACTATAATCAATTTTGATTATAGTTTTAGTTGTTTTTTTGTATTATTTTATTGTTCATGTCTGTGCTGATTTGTTATAAAAAAAATTTTTTTAAATCATATGTTCATGAAAATTTGCCTTGAAAAGTAATGGAATTTTATTGGTTAAAAAGTGTATGAACCCTGATTATATTAGGGTTGCAACGGTATGAGATTTTCACGGTATGATAACCGTCTCAGAAAATACCGCGGTATCACGGTTATCACGGTATCACAGTTTGTTACATATATTATTAAACTGACCCTTAAAGAAATTACAACAAAGGTTTTTGTTCAATTAACTATTTATTGTAGAAACCTGGAACAAATATATATATATATATATATATATATATATATATATATATATATATATATACATACACACACACACACACACACACACACACACACACACACACGTCACACATTACATTTACTCTAAAAAGTAAAGATCCTGTATTTAAAATATTCAGTACAATTATTTAAGTTTAAATTATTTAATATCTGATAAACTGAGCCTGGGTCAGTGTCTGATCAACAACTCTTGTAAACGTCCGTTTAAGCAGATACTGCAGAAAGAGGGGATTTATTTCTGACATGATCCTCACAATAGAGATTTCTATTTTAAGGCTTTCACAGCAAGTCTGGTGTTAACATATGAAAAACAGGCACGTCAGAATTTGAAAATGAACGCATGTAAATGAATGGCGTCTTTCACATCCAGTCCGGCCAGGACCTTTACACAGACACGTGAATCCATCGTAGCACGCACTATACGCCTGTACCTGCGTGCCCAAATTTCGGATAACTCAGCGCTTTTGCGGGCGCTTACCGCATGGGTTGTGCACGACTACAAAGAGGTTTTATTTATGTTCAGATTAAAATGATAAACTAAACACATACTTTGCGCTGCACAGCGGGGTGGTGTTCTCGGAGATGGAAGAACAGGTTTGACGTATGTCCATCTTTAGCTGTGACTTTACAGCCACATTGATTACAAATCGGATAACCATCCTCGGGTGCGTTCGGTGGGTCTCTGAAATAGTCCCACACTGCTGATTTTAGTTTAGCCTTTTTTTAGGCGGACGGAGATAATGTTTAGTCTGATGCACTTTCTGCTGTTCTCACCGCTGTGTGCTGAGCAGCTGAAGCGGAGCAGAGTTGCGCATGCGCGGGTGAGTTTCTCCGCTGGCTTGCCTTTTACCGGTAATAAGCAAACACACACGGTATGATAACCGTGCATTTTAATACCATGGTATACCGTGAAACCGGTTACCGCTGCAACCCTAGATTATATAAAATATAATGAAAAAATATATATAATGCCCTGGTGGGCAAGACTTCACAGTGAGCAGATCAGTTCAGTCACACTTCTCAAAACCTTGGAAATAACACACTGCCAAAGAGTTCCCCTCAACTCAACTTGTAGTTTAAGTTAGAGAATAAACTCACACAATTTAACACTTTCACACATTTTTGTTTAACTCCAGATTTTTGAACTCTATAAATTAGCTGTGTGATAATTAAAGGAACAGTGGTGTATTATAATTTACATTTTAAAGTATATATATTTAAAGTGATGAAACTGTCAGCTTCAATGTCTCCCCTAGCTCTGGTCCAACTCCTTCACCAGGAGGATTCCAGCCCAGTCCTTCTCCACAGCCCTCCCACAGTCCAGCCACAGCACGCACCCCACAGAGCTACCCCCTCCAAGTGCCTTCTCCAGGACCTCTCAACACCCCAGGTACAGAATACTCTTAATACACTTAATAAAACATAGATATTTATTTTTGCTGAACCTTGGAGTAGCAGCTTACAGTGTGAAAAATACGGCACACAATCAATAAACGTCTATTTTCATATATAAGTCTCAACAGATTATAAGACTCATTATGCGACACTAGTAAGGAACAGGGGTGTCGCCATGTTTTCCTTCTAATTCAGCAGGTCTCACCGCTGGGTGACATGAAGCTAGGCTAAGTCAAGTAAACAAAACTGTAATAAAAAAAGAGCTGGGTATTAATCTACACAGATTTCTCTCTTGAAAACTGTTTATTTGGCTGGATAGCGCTTCCGTTTACTTTCAGTAAGCTTAGATTTCAAGATTTACACTAATGCTAGCCGCAGTTAGCTTCTAATGCCTCCCAACAGCGGTACACTTAGGAACCCTGAGTGTTTTCCGCTAAGCCAGGATGATGTTAGCTAGCGGTTCGTCCCACGAAGCTTGTTTTAACACGGTAAACATGCAGACTACAGTCTGATATACTTAGCTCTGAACGGCGAGAGTGTTAACACTTAGTACGGTTAGTGGCTAATGCTAATACTGCTCCAGCAGTGCTAGCCAGGGTTAGAAGCAGGCTATAGGCAGATAATACTCACCTCTGAACGGCAAAAGTGCTAGCGCTTAGCGCAGTTAGTGGCTAATGCTAATAATGCTCCAGCAGTGCTAGCCGGGGTTAGCAGCAGGCTACAGTCCGATATACTCACCTCTGAACAGCAAAAGGGCTAGCACTTAACGTCTCAGTGCTGGAGAACTGAACTGAAACGGAGTGGCTTTACTGCTCCTTATTACCTAACTGGTAGAATTCATACATAAGGCGCACCAGATTATAAGGTGGACTGATGATTTTGGGGAAAATTAAAGGATTTTAAGTGCACCTTATAGTGCGAAAAATATGGTATTATTTCATAAGATTAGATTAATATAGTTTTATAATTCAGAGCACATCTTAATTTATAAATCTGCTAATTTTCTAAAAATGTATGTACTCATTGAAACTGCAGGCAACCCCAACTCTGTGATGAGTCCAGCAGCTTCACAGTCAGAGGATCAGCTCTACATGGACAAACTCAAACAGCTCTCCAAATACATCGAGCCTCTGCGCAGGATGATTAATAAAATTGACAAAAATGAAGGTATTGTTCCTGCAGTTTAGCCCTTCTTTTGTTCAGTTTTATTTTTGACCTTCTCTTGTTTGACTCTCATTACTCAGTTTTTTCCTCTTATTCTACAGACAGAAAGAAGGATCTGAGTAAGATGAAAAGTCTGCTGAATATTCTTACCGATCCCAACACGAGGTAAACGCGTGATCTTGATTTGTTGCTAATAAATTAGGTATTTAATAGTGCTGTGCGGTATACCAGTTTTAAGTTCCTCCCAGTATGAATTTTTCACATACTGCCCTACCAGTAGAGGCGCTCTGGAGTTCTGCGTAAAACAGCACCACCAGAAAAGCAGATAGTGTGGATAGTCTGGAGTGACAGTAACTCAGCTCTGTGGAGTCAAATACCCGTCTCTCTCGCCCTGCCTGGAGAAAATGAGAACCGCACTTTATCTGAGGAGCTCCTGCTGCTGTTCCTCACTGTGTGAGTGTTATTATCCGAGTAAAATAGAAAAACACAAGCAAATGATCTAGGCTTTTGTATTTATTCACTCGGAGAAAAAGAGAGGAAATGGAATTATGCAATTGATCCACAGCTCAGAAAAGAATCAGTTCTGGGTTCAGAATCATTTATGCAGCAAAAGAGAAAAAAACTCCCTAAAACTCTGGATACAAGGTAAAAAAAAAAAATAAAGCTTTAAGAGCAGTAACTATAGCCCTTATAATATATTAGGATAAGGGATCATTTTAATTTATTTGATAACTGGAGAATTAAAGGAATTGTGATAAACTGATAAACAGCTACTTAAACACATTTATGCCTCTAATAGCTTTAATAATAATATATTATAATAACATTTTATTTAAAATTTCAGAAATATCTATTTGATTATTTACATTTTATGTATTTTAGGTTTGTTTATAGTGTTTATGGAACTATTTCAAATATTTTGTTTGGTAAAGGAAGTAGTGTTAAAGTTAGTGGCGTTTCTTTTTTTTTAAGGTCTATTGTTTAACTACATTCTTCAGCTGTTTTTCTAATAATAAAGTCTGATTTTTTTCATATATTGTGTAAATGTATAGTAAAGCGTTAACCCCTAATTTAATATTTAACCCCTAATTTAATTATATTTGATGTACTCCTAACAGTACAGTAAGTCACAAACCTATATGAAAGCCTAGTTATGCAAACAACTATAACAATGAATAAATAATAATAATAAAAATATTGAAATATACCGTGAAACCATTGGAATCTTGAAAAATACTGTGCTAACAGTTGGTGGCTGGGGTTTTTGGAAGCTTAAAAGTCTTATCCTACACTGCTTTCCAGTATTTTGTATTAACAGATGATTCTTTTTCCAGAATGGTTTAAAATGGGGGATAGTTTGTGTTTTTTTTTTGCTATTTTGCCATTTTGTTATGATGAAAAGGGTCTTACTTTTAATTTACCCATACCTGTAAATACTAGGGGTGTGACGAGACGAGATTAATATCACGAGACGAGATGAGACGAGACACGATATTGGGTTCACGAGAACGAGACGAGATTTAAAATTAAAATTTTAAAGAAAACGTAAAAAATGAAAAAAGGCTTGAAAACTAGAGTTTTATTTGACAAAATCATATAACGCAAACTTAACAGACTGGTTTCTCTCACACATTGATTTTATAAGAAATAGAAATAAGAACAAGAATAAACAATACAAATAAAACTTAATAAGTGCAAACCACAACCAGTCACATTAAGACTATGATTTGTGTGTTTTTCTCCTAAATCGCTTGTAATTTAACTATTCATAACCATAACCAGTCATATTAAGACTATACTTGAAGTGAAACAGAGACAGAATATGTTTTTAAATACAGTACAGAGCTAAGGGATTAGTACAGCTGTCTATGAAACAGTCACGTGTAGGATTTACTTACAGTATTTATATATGGTTTGTGTCTTGTTGGTCACTCTGTTACCGTTTATTGTTTCCACTGGAGCCAAAATGCAGCCAGACAAACAACTTAAAAGTAGCAGAAGCATCTTCTATACAAATACCTGAATTTTCCTCTTCTGCTGAGAGCTGCTCTCACTGCTCAGCCACCGCTCTCGCTGCTATCACTACTGGGTTGCCAGATCCCTCTTAAAAAGCCCTGCAAGACAGGTTTAAGCCTGACGAGAAATATCGCCACGTTTTAATCTCGCGAGATCTTGTCACACCCCTAGTAAATACTTTCATGGGATTAGAGATTTTATATTAACCTTCAGTTCCACCTTTCTTCCACCAGATGTCCCCTAAAAACACTACAGAAATGTGAAATAGCCTTGGAGAAACTCAAAAATGACATGGCAGTGGTAAGTTTTTATATATAATTGTGTTTTTAGCTTTTTATCTGTTAAAATTTCTACGCTGATCATCTAATCAAATTAACATCCTTTGTGTGCATTTCTCAGCCGACTCCACCTCCTCCAACAGTGCCCAGCACTAAAAAGCAGTATCTTTGCCAGCCCTTGGTGGATGCTGTCTTAGCGAACATTCGCTCCCCAGTCTTCAACCATTCTCTGTATCGAACGTTTGCTCCCGCTATGACCGCCATCCACGGACCCCCAATTACGTGAGTGCTGAAACAGAAACTGCTTCACAATAATTATTATCAAATATTATCAGGTTTTTGTACGGTGCAGCTCTGGATAAAATCAAGAGAGTACTTCAGTTTCTGAATCAGTTTCTCTGATTTTGCTATTTATAGGTATAAGTTTGAGTAAAATGAACATTGTTGTTTTATTCTATAAACTACAGACAACATTTCTCCCAAATTACAAATAAAAATATTCTCATTTAGAGCATTTATTTGCAGAAAATTAGAAAATGAGTTTTCAGTCAAGTTCATATTCATAAAGTTTAAATAGTTCAGAAATAATCAATATTTGGTGGAATAATCCTGGTTTTTAATCACAGTTTTCTTTATGCATCTTGGCATCATGTTCTCCTCCTCCACCAGTCTTACACACTGCTTTTGGATAACTTTATGCTGCTTTACTCCTGGTGCAAAAATTCAAGCAGTTCAGTTTGGTGGTTTGATGGTTTGTGATCGTCCATCTTCCTCTTGATTATATTCCAGAGGTTTTTACTAGGGTTCAGGTGTGGAAGAATATATATATAGAATATTTAAATACTTTAAATTAATTGTATAATAGATAAATTGTAATACTCAGTTGATCTCCTGTCTTGTGTCCTGTGCAGGGGGCCTGTTATTCCTACTCGCAAGAGGAAGTTTGAAGATGATGATCGTCAGACCATCCCAAATATACTACAGGGGGAGGTGGCACGTCTCAATTCCAAATTTCTGGTCAACCTCGACCCAACCTTCTGCAGCAACAACGGGACGGTGCACTTAATCTGCAAACTGGGTGAGTTTGAATATGAAGGACATTTTTAATTTCTGATTCTTTGCAACATGTCATTGCACTCAATTTATTAAAACCAAAATGTCAGGAATCCCAGTCAATAGTTTCTACAGCCAGGCTATACAGAAACACGGGTCAAAAATTCCCATCCAGTTTTATGTTTGAAACTGGTTTATGTATGTGCAATAACATTTCTAGCTTCGTAAAACATGAATTTTTGAGAATTTTTAGCAAAAATATCTTGTTTTTTGCAAAAACAACTTCCTGTTTGAATGTGAAGTTAAGTGGAGACCCTGCGTCCTCATATGGGGACATTTAATTTCTGATTCTTTGCATCGTGTCATTACACTCAATTTATTAAAACCAAAATGTCAGGAATCCCAGTCAGTAGTTTCTACAGCCAGTCCATACAGAAACATGGGTCAGGTAAAAATTCTCATTCAGTTTAATGTTTGAAACTGGTTTATGTATGTGAAAAAACATTTGTAGCTTCATATAACATGAATTTTTGAGAGATTTTTTTAGCAAAAGTATCTTGTTTTTTGCTAAAACAACTTCCTGTAGAAAGACAAAGTTCAGTTTTTCTACTTATTAGAAATTTAAAATGCACACCAACCAGATGTACAGATCTGATGAGGTTAATTCTAAATAGGCATGTTCCATATTGTATTATACACAATATATTGTGATGCAGTAATTAATGATTTAAAAAATCTATATTGTAAAAATAGCAAACTTCTGTCTTGAAAGCATTCTGCTATTAACTGTGTAACTTTCAGGGAAATTTTTCCATGATTGTTTGTTTGCAATATATATATATATATATATAATTTTTGGGCTTTTTTGTTTCCAGATGATAAGAATCTTCCCAGTGTTCCTCCACTCCAGCTGAGTATCCCAGCAGATTATCCTGACCAGAGTCCACAGTGGGACAATGAGAGTCATGAGTACGGTAAGAAAATATACACTTATAATTTTTATTTATTTTTTTTTACATCAGTTCCATATTACAGAATCTGTTTTCTACTTTAGATTGTTCTAAGTATCACATTTATCTTTGAGTTCAGATGTGTAGACTCTTGATAAGATTTAAATCTCAGTGTCTGACTCATGAGGGAGAGTCACCTGGAATAGTTTTCTCAGCATCTAGAAGGAAGAGTTTCTGGAGGTGCTGAACAATAACTGCTCCTGCTTTTCCTTCACGCTGTGAAGCTCCAGCTCATCCCAATTAAATCACCTCAAATCACCATCTCAGTTCCTCAGCTTTAGATCAGGGATTAATGTGGAGGAACAACACTTTTTTACTGTTTACTATATAATTCCATATGTGTCCCGCAATCGTGTTCATGTCTTTAATATTAATCTATACTGTAAAAAATGATAATACATTAATTAAAGAAATGAAGTATAAAAACACTAAATGAGAAGGTTTGTCCAAACTTTTGACAGGTACTTTATGTTAAGGCAGAGGCTGGACATTAAGAACAAACACTGAGCAGGATGGTAGAAATAATTTGTGACTACCGTATTTTTCGCACTATAAAAGGCGCACCGGATTAAAAGGCTCATTGTGCGAAACTAGTAAGGAACAGGGTTGTCGCCATGTTTTCCTTCTAAATCAGCAGGTCTCACCGCTGGGTGGTAAGACCTGTAAAGGTAAGCTAAGTTAAGTAAACAAAACTGTTATTCTTAAAAAGAAAAAAAAAAAAATATATATATATATATATATATTATTTTAAAGCTAAACAAGTGCTGGATGTTACACTACACAGATTTCTCTCCTGAAAACTGTTTATTTGGGAGAGTAAAGCACCTTCTTTTAATAATAGTAAGCTTAGATTTCCAGATTTCCACTAAGGCTGGGTGCAGCAGCATTAGCATTAGCAGCTAACTGTTAGCGCAAGCCGAGGTTAGCGGCTAATGCCTCCTGACAGTGCCACACTGAGGAACCCTGAGTGTTCCAGTAAGCCAGGGTGATATTATCTAGCGGTTCATCCCATGTAGCTTGTTTTAACACAGTAAACACACAGACTACAGGCCAATATACTCACCTCTGAACAGTAAAAGAGATAGGGCTTAGCGCAGTTAGCGGCTAATGCTAATACTGTGCCAACCAGAGTGCTGAAGAACTAAACTGAAACTCCTGTATAACTCTGTACTTCAGCAGAGTGGCTTTACTGCTCCTTAATACCTGACTGATAAAATTCATACATAATGAGCACCGGATTATAAGAATATATACAAAATATTTACACTTCTACTCAGTGATAAAACTCCTGCATCTGGACTGCAATTGAAAAAACAGGAGGACCAGTGAATTTTAAGGCTTTCTCGGTCACATGACATCACAGAGTTCAGTAGCTCCTCCATTTCCACTCGCTGTTGTGTTTTTAACATGGATCTCAGTGGAAACGCACGTCCAAAGTGTACAGTAATTACGGCGTGCGGCAGTGGAGAAATAGCTATTTTATTAAATGCGAGGAGACGAAACTCAGAGATGTGCGTCCGGACAGGACTAAAATTACCGTAGGAGTTCAGAGAAAAACAGTAGATAATTCAGCCTGTAATTTATTTATCAGAGGATGTCTGAGAAAAACACGTACATGATCGTTCTGGACGGGAATAAAATCACAGAGGATGAAAACCCCCATAAAAGAGAAAATTACCCAGAACCCCCTGAGAAACTAATCCCGTCCTGATAGAGCTTCATAGTGCGAAAAATAAAAGCTAATCAACTAAAAAAATAATCATTAGTTAGTTGCAGCCCTAGTATTGCACTCATTCCTGCTGCTCTTAAAGATCTTATCAAAAATAAATGAAACTAACCAACCATCTTTTTTGCTCTTTTTCTCTTTTTTTTCCCACAGAGGCAAACCCCTTCCTGCAGAACGTTCATAAGAACATGACCTCCAAACTCCTTCAGCTTCCAGACAAGCACTCCGTGACGGCCCTGCTGAATACGTGGGCTCTGAGTGTGAGACAGGCCTGTCTCTCTGCAGCTTAGCTCTTTCTGCAGTTCCCCCCTGATTGTTCTTTCAGACAATAGAAGATCTGTTCCCGCTCCACTGAAGTTTCACACCTCTGCTTCTGTAAACGTGATGATTTAGGGGAAGTAGTTAGTTTGGGCGAGAGAAAGCGATAGTAACTAAATGCCTGAAATGAACACTTGGATGAAGTCATTTGTATTTACATGTATTTTTTTATTTACACAAATAATAAATATGATTTGCATCATCCTTATACAGTTTAAGTGTGTACTAGTCCTGAGTGTATTAATCAGCACTTCTGCTTAAAGTTTAAAGGTCTCAGGTTACTGTCCGGCGTAACCGGTTCCTCTGCAGTGCCCGGCTCCTCCTCTGTCTCTCGGCGAAGCT
Source organism: Astyanax mexicanus (assembly GCF_023375975.1). Classification (NCBI taxonomy): domain Eukaryota; kingdom Metazoa; phylum Chordata; class Actinopteri; order Characiformes; family Acestrorhamphidae; genus Astyanax; species Astyanax mexicanus. Next base: position 2,417,624 of record NC_064424.1, on the reverse strand, counting down.
GGTGCTCAGGGTTTGTTTAAGGGCAGGAAGAGTCATTCTCTCGGCTGTTTTGGCCTGGCACAGGGGCCTTTACCACACAAAAAGAAGAGATAAAAACATTGTAGTTATTTTTTAAAAATTATTGTAGCTAGGCAAATTATCCCCCCCATTCAGCTGTTACTCAGCTGTATATCCCCCTATCACTAGTGATGCTCCAACACCAGGAGGGTGAAGACTAGCACACGCCTCCTCTGACATGTGAAATCGAGAGACTCCGCCTCTTTTAGAACTGATGCTGATGCTGCCGCATTACCGAGTAGCATCACAGCACTAACGCTCTGAGGAAAGCGCAGCGACTCGGTTCTGATACATCAGCTCACAGATGCAGCCTTGTGCTGATCCACATCACCCTAGAAGTGATGAGGGGGAAAGAGCAAAATCTACTGTACCTACCCAGAGAGAGAGAGCAAGCCTAATTGATGGGCTGGGTATCGTTTTAACCTTTTCAATACCAGTACCGATACGATACGTTGAATTCGGTACTGATAGCCAAACAATCCTTTTTTGAAATACCTTTTTCTAAATCGTAACCAAAAAAATACAAAAAGCGATGAGCCGATATGAGTAATCTCATTCTCATACTGTCACCAGGAGAGACTCAAACAGTGAGCATGTTTGTGGTGCTTTATTAAGAACAAAAATCATTGCTTTTTTTTCCTACACATTTTGAGAGTTTTAATGTGATTTTTAAAAGATTTCAGCATTACGTTGACAAAATTTAGTTTTATTAGTGGCATCAGTCACTTAAAAAAAGTATTATAATCATGATTCTTTTTTGAATGCTGCTAGTTCTCTGTATTTTCGAGAGGAGGGCCGTAATAATAGTGTAATGTGGTTTAGGTGTGGCAGACTAGAGCTTTTTTACTGTATTTTAATATCTCCGACAGAGAGAGAGAGAAAGAGAAAGAGCAAGACAGCGTGAGTTGGCAAGAGGTATAGCAAGTAAGAGCCCCTGAGACATTAGTACAGTGGTGGTGTGTTGACAATTTGAATGATCACTGTGCATGTTTCTCCATTAAGGTTGTTTTTACCAATGTAAAAGAGAAAAATAATTTTGATACCCAGCCCAACTGCCGAGTAGCATCACAGCGCTAACGCTCGGAGAAAAGCGCAGCGATTTGGTTCTGATACATCAGCTCACAGACGCAGCCTTTTGCTGATCCACATCACCCTAGGAGTGATGAGTGGAAAGAGCGCCATCTACTGTACTGTACCCACCCATAGAGAGAGAGCAAGGCCAATTGTGCTCTCTCTGGGCTCTGGCTGCTGATGTCAAGCTGCATGACCGGGATTCGAACCAGTGATCTCCCACTAATAGTGGGAGCGCTTTAGTTCAATAGCTTGACTGTTTATAGCGCTGTGACTTACAGTCCTCGGGTCAGTCCGGGAAAAGGAAGCTGTGGAAACCTCTCTGGCTCCTCAACTCTGCTAAGAAGAAAATGATCAATAATATTATCATTAAGTAAAACTTCCCAAATCTGATTTGTCCTCACACTCTTTCATCACTCTTTATAATGTGAGCCATATATCTGACATTGACCTGAACAGTCTGCCCTGTGTAATTGATGTGAGCGCTTCACGTGAAGTTTCGCTTTCACTCTGCCCAGAGCTATGAATGAGTTCAGGCTGCACTGCTTAACACTGAGATTCACTCGAGTCTTGATGTAAAAACACTGCATCATTCAGCCACAGACAGCCCGCCCTTTCTATAAACATAATCTTTAAGATTTACTGTATATTTTTCTTTAAAGCAGCAGCCTTGCTGTCGTGCTTGGCCATTTCATTAGAAACACTGAGCAGTTACAGCACAAGTCCTCTAATGTTATTGGAACAGAGACATGAATCCAAATATTATTGTGCCAATCAGAAATAAGTATTAGATGTCAACTGCTTCAAACTAAAAGATTAAAAAGAAACATTACATTTGGGCTTTTTTTTACGTTTTGTGTGAATGTAGCCTTAAAGAACCTGCTTAAAGTTCTTTTTGGTTCTTTTTGTAATAAAATTGTGAAGGAAAGTTGTTTACCTTTTCTCATCGGCGAGGTAGGCTTTGGTCAGTAAATAATTCTCTGGGCTGATTTTCCTGTTGAGAACTATCTCCCTGAGAACAGCCTTGATGCGCAGTATCTGCAAAAAGCATAAAATATCAGTGCTGAGGTTTAACTGTGAGAATTTATACTAGAACAAGTGAAACAAAGACAGAAAATACAGGTAAGATAACAATTCACTAACCCTGTCGAGTAGCAGAATATAAATACTGCTTTATCTTATAGGTTATCTGTACTTTTCTGGAGTAATTATTTTACATTTTCACACAATAATCAGAACTTTCTACACCTAAAAATAGCCTCGTTACTCCTATTTTTTATTTCATTTCAGCTGGTTTTCATTCCGGCTTCTCATCATTTAATAAAACCCCTCTCCAGATAAATCTCTCCATCCAGATAGAGTGAATCTGATTCTGATTGGATGTAGAGAAGAAGTATAAACATATACCATTCCGACTCCCTATTGGTTTATACTGTGATCCATCATCACACCTGCACACTTTTGTTCACTATACTCACCTCCTGAGACTGCAGGCTGTTGGCGTTGTAGAGCTGCCGTATGAGGACCTCACACTCCTGCAGGGTGGGGGCTCGGGGGGGTTGGGACGGGTTGCAGTGGATCCTTAATGGGTGTAAAGAGGTGATGAGGGCCCCTGTGGCCCCTGAGATCAACTCAGTCCCACCTGATGCTGCTGATAGAGTCTCTGAGGCTTCACCTTGAAGCGTCTGACAGCTAAAAAACGTCATATTCACAAACAAACTCGTAAAAACACTTTCTGAAATATTACATATCATAAATTTCTGGAACAAATGAAGAGATCACTTCAGTTTCTGAATCAGTTTCTCTGATTTTGCTATTTATAGGTTTATGTTTGAGTAAAATGAACATTGTTGTTTTATTCTATAAACTACAGACAACATTTCTCCCAAATTCCAAATAGAAATATTGTTATTTAGAGCATTTATTTACAGAAAATGAGAAATGACTGAAATAAAAAAGATGCAGAACTTTCAGACCTCAAATAATGCAAAGAAAACAAGTTCATATTCATGAAGTTTTAAGAGTTCAGAAATCAATATTTTGTGGAATAACCCTGTTTTTTAATCAGTTTTCATGCATCTTGGCATCATGTTCTCCTCCACCAGTCTTACACACTGCTTTTGGTTAACTTTATGCTGCTTTACTCCTGGTGCTAAAATTCAAGCAGTTCAGTTTGGTGGTTTGATGGCTTGTGATCATCCATCTTCCTCTTGATTATATTCCAGAGGTTTTTAATTTGATAAAATCAAAGAAACTCATCATTTTAAAGTGGTCTCTTATTTTTTTTCCAAAGCTGTATATACTGTATAAATGAATGTAATGTACACTGCCTGTTAAACTATTGTCATGTATCAATATTGAAGGTAAACATCTAAGGAGATAGTAGCTGAAACTATTAAATCAGGCAGGTAAAGAACTGTCCAATCTGTATTATTAAACAGTGGAAGGACAGTGGGGTAACATATTCTTTCAGAAAAAAAAATCTAATCTTGAACGTTTGGTAAAATCAAATCAAATGGTATTAAAGCAGCACTAGAATTCCAAAATTGACATTTAATAGTGAAAGTAAGAGCTTTACCACACACAATGCAGTGAAGGGAACTCAACGAATTAAAGGGACAGCTGTATAGCTTCAGTAAAGATAACCAGCAAAAACAGCTCAGGTCTAGTTTCAGCAGTGTTATGTGCCCAAAGCATAAGGGCAATGCCAGGATTCATGGGGGTCAGATAGTGAAAGAGTGCTGAGGGTTCAGGGAGCAAGAGATCTTCACACATGGATTCTCCACCACAGAGTCCAGACCTGAACTGACCATGGCTTAGGCTACATTCACACTACCAGGCAGAAGTGACTCAAATCTGATTTTTTTTCATGGCTGTGTAAACGTGCCAAATTGAATTTTTTTCTAATCAGATTTGAGTGATTTCCATATGTGATCCTAAATCAAATATGTATCCGATCCATAGATATGCGACATAAATGTGAACGGTTGAATCTGAATTCATGCGTCTTTTTGCTTTTACGCATTAGCATTAGCGCTACGTGCTTCTGTCTCGTACCCACACTGCATCTCTTGGTGCAGCTGTGCAGCTATAGCTGCAAAAAACAGCAAAAGCAAACCACCTGTCCTTTTTTCTCCTCCTGGACCTGAACATGAACTTCAGAGCAGCTGTTTACTGTTTCTCCACTCCAGCAAAAGATGCTCCACATATGAGCTGCTAACTCATCCATCTCCCTTTATAAAGCTACGAGTCTCTCCTCTCTCTAATATGAGGGTTTTTGTTGTTGGTGAAGAAGGAGGCGTTTATACAGGTGTCAATGTGCAGCATGTGAGACGGTGATTCAGGAACAGATTCTGTGTTCACATTACACACAGATACAGATCACTTACATTTACAGTGAATGTGAACCGTCAAGATCCAATCTGTCAAATCCCATCTGAGCAAAAAAATCAGATTTGAGCAATGTGGATTATAATGTGAATGTAGCCTAATACGTTACCTGAGGTTTGTATTCGGGGGCAGGTGTGTGTCTTTTAGTTTCTCATCAAGGTAAATTCCTTTCTGTGTTTTAAACGTAGTGGACTCTCTTCCATTTTTGTGTCCTTTGTAACTGAGTCCTAAACAAGGAATATACAATTACAATGAGAAAAAAATGAAAACCCTCTATAGCAGGGGTGTCCAAACTACGGCCCGCGGGCCATTTGCAGCCCGTTTCCTTTTTTGGAGCGGCCCGCGAGGTATTTTAGAAATAGAATGAAAGTTGTCCCGCTGTTAAGCAGTTTTTTATAATGTGAGATTAAAAGTTTGAACTCCAGGGGCCAGTTGTTCAGAGGTAATCTGATCGGATTTTGGTTATCGGATTGGATCAAATCTGAAAAACGGGTTGTTCAAAAGGAAAAGAAGCATTCTGAAATCGGATCAGATCACGTAATCCAATCCTAGTTTGTAAATGGATCAAACCTTCAGTTTCTGTTGTTCAAAACTTTTCAGTAGGATTTGGATAACTTTGATCCAAAAAAACAGGATTACCCTGATCCCAACAAGGAGTAGGATTTCAAGGGGGATTTCAGGAAGTAAATGTGGTAAAACTTTAAAATCAAAGTTTTAAAGTAAAAAAAAAATACATTTGTACAATTTAGTGTATATACATTTACTTCTATTTTGCACTTGACCTGTTTAACCGTTACAGTAATAAAGTAGACATTGGCTACCAATTAAGCCTTTTACTATAGTAACGTAAAAATAAAAACAATCTTGACCCCATTAAATAAACCCCCCAAAAGATTTCAATAACAAACAAAAATAATATATTCATTTTTTCATCTTCGTCACTGTCATTCATCACTGTATATTAATGTCAAAGAAACATTTATCAGATATGAAGCTGTCAAAAATAATTTCGAACAATTGAAAAGAACACCAGATTTTGTTCTGGTTCTTCAACAGGCTCAGGTGCATCATAAACATCACAGAGAGGGACATTATGTCTGGTAGCAACGTTGTGCAGGACAATACATGCAAGTGTTATGTTGCATGCTCCCTGTGGTTCGACTCGCAAATAGTTAAGGCATGCAAAGCGTCTCTGCAGAACACTCGATTGCTCGTATTGTTTTGCAATAAGCAGTATCTTGTTACGGCAAGAAAAGGAGTCATCAACTCATGTTGGTTCTTCTACCTGTTCTTTACATAGCTGGTAATCCGGATTAGGTAATCCTGAAAACTGTGTTTCTGGATGAGGTTGATCCAATCCAATATTGCTTTGAAAAACTGGCTTAAAAGTAAGACAGATCACCTTATCCTGGATAGCAAAAAATGTGATTACCAAATCTGGATAATTTTGATCCGGATTACATTTTTTGAACAACTGGCCCTAGGTGTCAGAAACGGGCCAAAGAGTCTAAAAGTGGAGAGGGTGCACATTTCTAGCGCAGAAAAAGGACAAATGAGTCTAAAAGTTGCTGTAATTAAGGAGTTTAATATTAAGAGACATCATGAAATAAAACATCAATTTGAAAAATCTTAGTTTACACAACACTGTCAAAGATAAAGATAGTAAGTCAAGTAAAATGGTGTGTAAATGAAATAATCAGGAAAATGTATTATTTAAAGTGGTATATTTCATTATTTGTTTTATTACAGAGTCTGTGGCCCCTGACTTCAAATATATTTCTCCTTCTGGCCCCCAACAAAAAAACGTTTGGACACCCCAAAGATCTGGCCCACAAAACAATTTGACTGTTCTATCAGTAAATCACCTGTTACACCTAATATATTATTTTAATGATTTTGTGGCTACGTTTATCAACTTTACAGACTCCTTTAATGAGCTAGTTTCTTAGAAATAGCATTGGAGAAGTCCAAATTAGTCTTATGCTGTAAATGGTCAATTAGTAATAAATCTGGGAAAAGGACAGGCCAAGGAAGTGTTGCAGTCTGTTGGAGACGTTACTGTGAGCGAGCATCATCCTGCTGAAAAATCAAATGTAATTACAGACTATGCTTTAGACCTTGCATTGACTCCATGCTTATTCAATGTCTATATATATATATTTTTTTTACTACATTGTAAATTACTACTGAAGTCATCCAGACCATTTAGAAACACATAAACAATAATTTAACAAATAATTTTTATTATGTGCATGATTTCTTAATGTTTTCTTTACAGTCTGGAGTTCAGCACAGCTGTTAACTGAAAGCCTGAATTCCAGGTGACTCTACCTCATAAAACTGACTGAGAAAATCCAGCAGAGAAAGCTGCATTTATTTGTACTACTTTGAAGTAAGTATAAAACATATTCATAACATAACACTTTTTGTTTATAAAATAATTCCATAAGTTTTTAATCTAATATTAATCTACAATACAGAACATTTTAAAATAATGAAAAAAAACCCACTGAATTTAAGGTGTGTCCATACATTTGACTGGTATTGAATATCCTCAAGCCCAGTTTTGCTTTATGCCATAGAGGGACAGCCTGTACCTGTTATACCTAATCTAATTTATTCTTAATTTTATATTTTATTTAGTTATTATCTTCGTTTTTTTCCTTTTTATTTTGTTACTTATTTTATTTTATTTTTTTTTTATAATTTTGTATTATTCCTTTTTAACTTATTTTAATTTTCTTTTACTATTATTACTATTATTATTTTATTATTGTTATTATTATTGTTTTTTTGTTCATTCATTTATTTGTATTTTTATTATATTATGTAAAAGTTAGTTTTAGCTTAATTTTAACTTTTTTTGTTGTTGTTTTAATCTTATCCTTTGATCTTAATTTCATAGCAATTAAAAGTTTAAATAAATAATATTATTTTTATTCCATTTTTATTTTTTATCTATTTTAATCTTTTATTGACTTTTTTTTAATGATTAAATGTAGTTATTATTTTCTTTGTCATGTCAATCCCTCATGCCTTCATGTCAAAATAATACTTCCGAGTCAAAATAAAGGCTGATTGATCGATTAATATTTATTTAGTTGTTCATCAATTGTTTTTAAACCAAGGAAAGAAGTAATGGAGCAAAACATGCACAAAAAAACAGGTAATATTATTACAATTAATACAAAATAATCCCTGTAACTCACCTTTCCTGCCTGAGTGTAGAGGCTCCATGATCAGCTTAAACTGCAGCTCTTTTTTCAGCCCATGTGTGAAGAAGACAAGACAAGACAAGACAAGACAACACTGATTGGAAAGACGGTGAAAGATCACACACCCCAGCCTCTAATCTGAATAAACGCAGTCAGGTGTTTATAATAAGAATGAAAGATGATCCTTTTCCTTTAAACTAATCAGAAAATGGTCTTTGTGATGACGGGCGGCGGCTCTTTCAGGGTGACAGTAGTGATGTAAAGTGATATCAGGCCTCTGCAGTTACACAACCCCATTCTTTCATTTTCCTTTTAAACATGATCTCCTGCAGACGCCACTATACCCTATCACTCCATCACCAGCGGCCCCCCAACACAGCACGCAGGGGGTCTGTTTAATGTTAATGAGAAAAGGAATATTTTACAGTGTGTTCAGGAACACTAGAGTAATGGATTAAACTTGGGGAAACTGTTGTTTTAGTTATTCATTAGTTACTGGGGTAAAAAATGTAATAAAGTCGTGCTGTAAATTAAAATATAGTAGAAATCAATGAAACTGACAACTCAAATGGCAATAAATGCAATTTGCAGCTCTTTAAAAAAATAAGAGAGCACTTAAAAATTATGAGTTTCTTTGATTTTATCAAATTAAAAACCTCTGGAATATAATCAAGTGGAAGCCATCAAACCAAACTGAACTGCTTGAATTAAGTTATCCAAAAGCAGTGTGTAAGACTGGTGGAGGAGAACATGATGCCAAGATGCATGAAAAAAATTGTGAATAAAAACCAAAGTTATTTCAGTCATTTCTCATTTTCTGTAAATAAATGCTCTAAATGAGAATATTTTTATTTGGAATTTGGGAGAAATGTTGTCTGTAGTTTATAGAATAAAACAACAATGTTCATTTTACTCAAACATAAACCTATACATAGCAAAATCAGAGAAACAGAAAAGTTCGAAAAAATTGAACTGAAGTGGTCTCTTAATTTTTTTACAGCTGTATACATCATTATATATACACTATGTTTGTAACATATATGATATATGCATAAATATATATCTGTGTATCGTCGCTGTCCATTGGAAAACAAGTATCTCCATTTTTGCAGATTTTTAGTTTACTACATAATTTGAACACACAAACTCTCCCTTACACTGTGTTAAAATGTCTTGAATTCTTAATGTTTTTGAAAATGACCTGAAATAAACTCTTTTTACATTTTTACATTGACGTCCACTTTTTCCACACTCCTGTAAAGTTGCAGTTTTGGAGATACTTGTTTTCCATTAGACCACGACAATATGTACATATATTATAAATATCTATAAAATTCATATTCATATGGTATTATACATTGCATTAATATATGCAATTTTAGATCAAAACTAAAGGCATCCAAACTATGAAGAAAAACATATGGAATTATTTATTAAACAAAAAAAGTGTTAAACAAACCAGCATATGTTTTATATTTTAGCTTCTTCAAAGTAGCACCTCTTGTTTAGATGATCAGTTTTGAACGTCTCTGCTGGATTTTCTCAGTCAGTTTTATGAGGTAGAGTCTCCTGGAATTCAGGCTTTCAGTTAACAGCTGTGCTGAACTCATCAAGAGTTAATTACTTGAATTTCTTGTCTCTTAATAAAGTGTTTGAGAGCAACAGTTAAAGTAAAGTAGTGAAGAGGTAGAGTTACAGGTATACAGTGAATAGTGAATATTTGAGTAATGTTCGAATCCAGGTTATGAGAAGCAGGAACTACTCAACTAAGTAAAGAGAGTACTCTTTGTCTTCCTTTAGAGACACTGCCTGTATTATCTACTGGTCACATAACAACATTTTACTCAATTGATTGAAAACATGATGATGGGAATCCCAGTCAAAAGTTTCTACCGTCAGGCCAGAAAATAACATGGGCCAGCTAAAATTTCTTAGGGAATTTTATGTTTGAAACTAGTTTATTAACTAGTTTAAGATTTAAGTTTTATTGGTTATTAATTGAGGAAGGATAGAGACATAAGCAAACATGAGACTCACAAAAGAAAAAGAAAGAGACGAAGAAAAAAAGGACGAAGAAAAATCAATACAGGGAAAGATGATGGAAAACAGGAAGGGATAGAAAATAAAATTAAATGTTGGTAGAGATTGATTTAGTAATTCATGGGAAAAAAGGAAAAATAAATAATAAATGAAAAAAAAACCCCAACAAATTTCTAAATAATACCAAGTGTTGTTGGGTTGGGTACTAGATCTCAGTTTAGCTGTTCTCACAGTGGATTGGTTGATTTTGTTGGGTGATTACTGTCGGAAGGATTTTATTTTATATTTTCAGATTTTTTCCATTGATATATGATCTAATAATATATTTTTCCATTGAATGATAGTGATTCTGTTTCTTGACTTCTTGACCAGTTAATGAGGTTTTCTTTGCGATGGTTAGAGCTGTAAGTAAAGCAGTGTATTAATGTTCTAATCCAGATTATGAGAAGCAAGAACTTTTCAACGTAAGTAAAGAATGTAAAAAATGACTTTAAGAAGAAACGAAGGTCAGTCGATCTGAAAAGAAGAATTTCAAGAACTTTGAAAGTATCCTTAAAGTGCAGTTGTAAAAAAGACCAGCAATAACATTTCATAATGCTGAAACTGGCACTCATCAGGACCACTCCAAAAAATGATGGAAGAGCGAGAGTTTCTTCTGTTGTACTGGACAAGTTCATCAGAGTTACCAGCTTCAGTATTTTGGTTTAACACTGTTTTTAAGTTACTACATGATTCTTTATGTGTTTCTTCATAGTCTGATTATTTTTATTTATATTTATTTACTATGTCTGGAAATAAATAAATAAATAAAGTTACCTTTATTCTGTCGAGTTAAGCGCTCGATTTCTGAGTGCAGTTCTCTGAGGGTTTCTTTGTGCTGCTGTTGTAGGAAATCGACCTTCCTCTCCAGAGAGCCGACGAGTGCATCCATTCCAACAAAAAGCCTTTCTTCTCCTTCTCTACATTGATTTTTCTCTAGTCTGTGACCTACAGCCTGAGCACCTTCATGTTTTACAGCAGAAATGACTCAAAACCTCTGATTTAACCCAAACTCAGACAGAATCAGTGATACACTGGTTTCTGTTCATACACAGTGTTTCACAACCACAGAATAAACCGAATTAAAGCCGTGTTAGGAGATCAGAGCAGGGCTGTGGACTGGTCTGAGTGTTTTCTTCTCCAGCTGATCATCACACTCCTCTGTCTGTCTGTCTGTCTCTCTGTGTGTTTACAGGCGTTACTGCGGTGATACAGGATCAGGCCCAGCTTGTCAATCATCACCTCCACAACAAATAATCCCTCACATACACTTATATATAAATATATAAATATAAATATATATATATAAATATTTATGTAGAGACTGGCTTATCTTTGATACACTAGCCTTCTAATCTACATTTCTAATCACCATCAGAAAGCCTGTGACTGTTTTAAATGACTTTTTAGTAATTTTTAATTACTTTTATTGATTAATACTTTTATTTATTGATTTATTATTTATTTATTTTTATTTCATTTGTATTTTATTTTAATGTTTTATTTTTTCATTCTTGTTCTTTCATAATTTTTTACATTTTACTTTACTTTTACTATTATCTATTTACTTATTTTATATTTTATACATTTTTTACTTTTTGTGTCATTTTTTAAAATATTTTAGAATTTTCTGTTTTACATATATATATTTGTATTAAATGTTGATTTAAAATTAGTACATCTTTTATTTATTTATTTTACTATTTTATTTCTTATTATTTCTCATCTAATTTATTATTAAATGTGTTCAATCCGTTGGATGTTCTAAATGCTTGGCAACATTGTAAATGAGGGTCACCCTCAATGTCCCCCCCCCCCCCCCCCGAGTGAAAATAAAGGCTGATTAATTAATTGATTGATTGATAGCCTTTGTAAAAAAAAAAGTTGCATATTTAAATATAATAGTGTACTTGAACTATACGCAGAGTAATTAAAGTATACTTTTTCTCCTAAGCAGTATTTAAATATACTTTGAAAAAGTATACTGTATTTGGCTGTGCTAATTTTGTACTGGTGATGTACTTAATAAAAATATATACTCTGTATTACTATTATAAAACTATAATAAAGCAGATACTTCTGCAATGAAACTGTGTTGTGTTTATTGCACAGTAAATAAATGATGTAATTATCGTGACAGGCCTTTTATTTGAGTATTTGAGTATTTGAGTAAGCGTTGTGTAACTGTCCAAATTTTTTAATCCTGTAAATCCTGAACCAAATAAAACATTAAAAACACCACCACCTTGTTTGACACTTGTTTGAAAAAGTAGCTTTATGATGATTCACTCCAAAATACAACAAATAGTACACTCAATCGCCTTATTTAATACTGAAATGTGGAGACGATTAAACATTCGATCAGTTATAAATGTAGAACTGTATGATACATCAAAACAATCAACAACAGCTGGATTTGTCACTGTACTTAAAATAAAAAAACGAAACAAAAAAACGAGCTGAACTTAATTTAAACTTCCCTCCCTTTAAAAACGAGTCTTCAGAATCTACTGAATCTGAATCTGAATCTTTAGTGCCTGTTGGATACTTATCATTATAAATATCTGCTCAACAAAAATCAGCTCAGACTGAATTAGTGGAACTCTTTTCTATATGTACAGATGAATAAAAGGTTAATGTGTTTTGAGTTTTTCGGCGAACAGAAGCAGCAGCAGCTCGTAGAGGCAGCAGAGCGTCAGAATGAGGGCGGTGCTGGAGAACAGGCCGAAGGAGAGCAGAGCGAGCAGCAGGTAGAGCAGCAGCGTCAGCAGCAGGGTGCGGTAACTCGCCAGCACCCGTAAACTGAGCCGCGCTCGCTGGGGCCGGCCTCTCGCCTGCCGCGCCACCGGGCTCCTCCGCCGATGCTCCGACGCCGTCGACGAGCTGGTTAAATAGTGCCTGCTGACCCGGCCCACGAAGTCCTGCCGCGAGCACAGCATCTCCATCTGATCTCCCAACTGAGAGAGAAATTCATCATCAATACATATTAATAATATACACAGTATAAGACGCACTTAAAATCCTTTAACTTCCCCAAAAATCATCAGTTCGCTTTATAATCTGGTGTTCCTTGTGTATAAATTCTACCAGTCAGGTATTAAAGAGCAGTAAAGTCTCAGTTTAGTTCTCCAGCACTGATACTGGAGCAGTGTTAGCATTAGCCGCTAATCGCGCTAATCGCTAGCTCTTTCACATTTCATAGGCGAGTATATCGGCTGTAGTCTACACTTTTACAGTGATAAAACAAGCTGGGATGTGGGATGAACCGCTAGCTGATATCACCCTGGCTTACATGGCTTTTTATATGAATTACAGTTTTGTTTACTTAGCTTAACTTAGCTTTTAGTAACCCCACCACAACCAGCCCCTGTTCTTTACTAGTGCCGCACTATACGCCTAATAAACCACTGCACCTTATGTGTGAAAAGCGAGCAGAAAATACACATTTATTAATAGTGCACTTTATAGTGCGATGATCTATAAAATATTATATATAAACAAAACATGTGCAACATTAGGAAGGTACGAAAATATCGACATTGTAGTGTATCTTAATATTATGTTTTTCAGATTAGTTCAGATGTAAAATTGGTGTCAGAAATGATTCATACAGTTCAGGCTCTAACACAGAGCATCTGCAGATTTTTATAAGGTGTTAAAAGGCTAATTTAATTTAATTCAACATAAACTTTTCTTAGAACACCTCAAAGCCATTTCCTAAAGTTCTTAAAAATTCTATTTGAGGATGCCCCACAGATGCTCAATAGGGTTCAGGTCTGGAGAAATGCTTGACTCAGTTCAGCCAGTTACTACTTTACATTGTACTTTACACAGTTTCATAATCAGTTTTGTCCCATGAAAAGAACTAATATAATAGCTACAAAAATGAGAGGGGTGTACTCACCTTTTTTCTAGAATTTGAACTATTATTTAAACACTAGTAATATTAGTATGCTTATGGCATCACAATATATATATATATATATATATATATATATATATATATATATATATATATATGCAATATATGCAGTTCCATAAAAAGGCAGGTTAAACATACTGTACATACCCTGTCATTTAGGAATGAGGAGACCTTAAACATGAGTCGAACCAGAAGAGCATTTTCGTAGCTTCTTATTGGCTGAAGTTCTGGATCACCTTGATATTCTATCTCAAACCGGCGAAGACCGTTTATGATCTGCGAGAAAACAAAAAATGTTAAAGCATTAAACATTAAATAGTATTTCTCCTTAAAACTACAGCTTCAATTCTCCCCATGCAGATTCTTTTTCAGCTGACTCTCTCTAATTCACACTCCACACTTCACACTTAGAGCACAATAATTGATTGTGGTGACGGACAGTTCTGGTGGAAACAGGAGAGTTGAGGTGAACATTGAATTCTGCGTGATTTGATCAGCCGTGGTTTTATGTTTTTTGGATACAATCCGGGTTAACACCCGAACATCCCTTTCAAACAGCTTCCTCTTACAGCATCCACAGTTAATCCTGTTGGATGTGGTTGGTTCTTCTTGGTGGTATGCTGACATTACCCTGGATACCGTGGCTCTTGATGCATCACAAAGACTTGCTGTCTTGGTCACAGATGCTCCAGCAAGACATGCACCAACAATTTGTCCTCTTTTGAACTCTGGTATGTCACCCATAATGTTGTGTGCATTGTAATATTTAGAGCAGAACTGTGCTCTTACCCTGCTAATTGAACCTTCACACTCTGCTCTTACTGGTGCAATGTGCAATTAATGAAGATTGAACACCAGGCTGCTCAAATTTAGCCATGAATCCCAAAATCCCACACTAAAATGATGACAGGTGTTTCAGTTTCATTGTCCAACCCCTGTACATAAATGAACCATATCCTTTGTTTTTGAGAAGAGACTCACAGTGCAAACTGTAGGGGGAAGCTCAGATTGTTTTAAGAAGTGTTTTATTATATTTCTTATTTGTGTTGTTTTCTATTTAAACTGTTTGAAGTTCAGTATTATACAAAATATTATTTATAAAAATGTGTACCCATTGGCTTTAAGGCTACACAAATTAAGTCATCCTTGCGTAAAAGTTCCAATTCACAGGATATTATGTTTAGAGATCTTGTTCTGCTTCTCATCTCTCAGCTTGTCCAGAAAAGCGTATCCTTGAGGAGTTAAATGCATATTGTTGCTTTTAAAATTAAGACATAAAAGCAACAAAAAGGCAAATTATTTTTAAAATCTCTATATTTTAAATCTTACCTGCATTCTGCCCAAATCTGTGAGCACAAGACCGTCTTCACTGGGGATGCAGTCCGGCAGCTGCTTGGACCCTCCATCATCTTCGGTAGATGCCAGATTTGCCATCAACTGAGAGAGCTGCCCTGAATTCAGCTACACGAATAAACACCATGAATTAAAATTAATCCACGAATGATTGTGCATTTTATTTTTAACACATTTATTGTTATACTGACTGGTTTCAAACAGGGACCATAAATGTACATGGTCTAAGAGCGTTTTAACACTAGCCTTTTCCTTCTGGAAGTCAGTATGTTTGTTCAATCGGTGGTGTGAGGTTTGCTTCGAGTGCATGTGTGGAAGCTATCTGCTCCCTGTGCTGAGTGTGGGGTCTCGTGTGGGGTTGTGTCATTTTGTAACATGATGCTTTCACTTTAGACACAGACAGACACTGTGTGATTTTTTTTTTTAAATCAGGTTTGTTGTGGGGAGTTTACACAGCATGTTTGAATCAATTGTCGTGTACGAACAACGCCTGCAATTCATATGCTCATTTTGTACGATGTGGATTACGTGGACTCTCCAGTTTGTCTATTTTACAGATGGAACTGTAGGTATGCTGCTACTTCAGTGTATGCGTGTGTAGGAGTGTCTGAAGCATCGTCCACTCGCTGTGTGTATTCAGTGACTTGGATTTTGTCTGCTGGTTAATTAAGTGTGCAGTATCAGTACGTAATGATCTAAACAATCTATAGTACTGCTTTTCCACCTTTATATTATATCTACAGTTGTAGCGCAGAAAACGGACCAAAGAGTCCAACAACTCCAAAGAAATGAAAAATGGACAACAAATGCAGAATTTGCAAAATGCAGAAGTTCAGAGGGAAGTGCGCTTAATGTTTAATTTGTTAGGAATCAGTTGCCAAATTAGTAGTATAATATTAAGAGACATTATGAAACAAAACATCAATTTGAAAATCTTAGTTTAAACAACACTGTTAAAGATAGATAAAGACAGTAACTCAAGTAAAATGGTGTGTAAATGATAGTAATCAAGAACAGAGTCTGTGGCCCGTGACTGCACATATAAATTTGTCCTTCTGGCCCCCAACAAAAAAAGTTTGGACACCCCTGGATTAAAGTAGCATTTATATTATTATTTTTTTTTTAAACTCTGGACACAAACGCACTTACGGATTCTTTTTTTCTGATCAAATATATATAAATATATATATATATATACACACATATAAACACACATGTCCACATAATCAAAGACACAGATAGCTCCGCAGCGCATAGCTATTGCTATAAATGTCTTTTTTAATGTAACTGTCAGACAGACTCTGAGCAAGCACTTTGTTTCCACTGTTTTGAAACAAAGTCGACATACCAGCTAATTTGTGTTGATGGTTCTCTTCGCTCTCATTTGGCTTATAGCCAAAATACTCCAAAAATACTCACACACCAGAGTCGTGAAACTTTAAAACAAAGTCCATCCAGACTGGACTACTCTAAACCTTGTAAACCTTCTCTAAAGCTGTTCAGTTTTGAGAAAGTCCTATTAGCCTCGAATACGTTCGCCAGCTAACATCTCCACACACACTCACTCAGTCTCCGCTGTGTGTGTGTGTGTATAGACAGCATCACTGATGCATAAGCTCTGCTTGTACTGAACTCATTTCCTAACCGACAGTTGTCGCTGTCTGACAGGTTCGTCTTCGGTAATCGTACGATAAGTCGATAACGTAGATATCGTGACAGGCCTATTCATGAGTAATACAACTCTACGTAATAAAAACACACTAACCCGAAATATCTGACACAGGTAGTCCAGAGCCTTGTCCAGGAACTCGTGAGTCTTTTTGAAACACTCCCCCATGTCGTCAGCCTCTCCTCCACTGAAGGTGTGGTTGTGATCAGAGGAGCTCACGCCAAACCACGAGAAGAACGAGCTGTTAGCAGCCGCTTCCGCAGAGTGATCCGATATTCGCTTAGCCGTCTGCCGGGCCTGCGCTATGATCTGGATCAGCTTCAGCACCTGCAGAGGATCAAAGGATGAAATGAATCAGGATACAAACACAAAACCATCTCTCGCTCAGACTGCTGTCTGTCCTGATCACCACAATCCGTGCAATTCCTCGCAGAAACGGTGTAATCCAGCACAAAAAAAATGCATTACCATCGTAATCGTGGAACATTTATCAGCTTCAAATTTTGACTATTTGAGGCTAAATTTCGAGATTTCATCAAGTTCATTTAGAAGTAGTGGTCGAACAATATATATTGAAATATACTGTATAGTATCAATATGATATACAGCTCTGAAAAAAAAATTAGAGAGCACTTCAGTTTCTGAATCAGTTTCTCTGATTTTGCTATTTATAGGTTTATGTTTGAGTAAAATGAACATTGTTGTTTTATTCTATAAACTACAGACAACATTTCTCCCAAATTCCTAATAAAAATATTCTCATTTAGAGCATTTATTTACAGAAAATGAGAAATGACTGAAATAACAAAAAAGATGCAGAGCTTTCAGACCTCAAATGATGTAAAGCAAACAAGTTCATATTCATAAAGTTTTAAGAGTTCAGAAATAATCAATATTTGTTGGATGTTTGGTGGTTTTTAATCCCAGTTTTCTTCATGCATCTTGGCATCATGTTCTCCTCCACCAGTCTTACACACTGCTTTTGGATAACTTTATGCTGCTTTACTCCTGGTGCAAAAATTCAAGCAGTTCAGTTTGGTGGTTTGATGGTTTGTGATCATCCATCTTCCTCTTGATTATATTCCAGAGGTTTTCAATTTGGTAAAATCAAAGAAACTCATCATTATTAAGTGATCTCTTATTTTTTTCCAGAGCTGTAAATGTAATTTGTCACACCCTGTTGTTCAGTGCTTTGCAGTTACAAATAAACACTCACCACACCACGAACTTCACCACCGAACATCTGCTTGTACTGGCAGTCCTGCCCCTCCAGGCCGTACACGTGACTCTTGACCTTGAAGACGGCGTCGGTTCCTGCAGGCTGGCGGGAGGATAAGAAGCTGCCGCTGTGTGCCGGGGTGAGGAAGACCCGGGGCTGCCGGTGATGAAGGACGTGTTCCGGCTCTAGAAACAGCTGCTCTCCTGAAAGGACGAGAGGACAAGAGCATGCACTGAATTATAGGGGTGTGTTTAAAAAAAATTGATTCTACGATTTAAATCGATCTTCATTTGAGTGATCCGATATAGATTTATATAAACCCGAATCGATCTTTAGAAATAGCCTATTTTCCATACAGTTTTAACGTCTCCCGTTTTATCTCGCACCACCCTCTGCCTGGGGTGATCTGGAGCAGAGGAGTCACACTGCGGGGAGTTTCTGTAAAAATGTAAGTCATTTTCTACTTTATTTCCACTCACTGCTGCCTGTGTTTATCAAACTAGTGCATTTATCACTGTTTTAAGTTGTTTTTTCAGTGTTGTTTTCACCTGTACTTTATTTAAAGTAAGACTTGACCGGCTGAATTCACAGTTAGCTTAGCGGGTTAGCCAAATCACCGGTCAAGCAGCTAATCCCCCTTTAGCCTTTAGTTTCCTAGCCTTACACACGGCCAGTGCGCTAAATTACCCCCCCACTGAAGCTCTATAGCAGCTTACAGTGTACCATGTTTAACTGTTAGACTGAATAACTGTAGATTAACCTGTAACTGAGTGATTTAATGTGTAAATAGTGGAATTATGAAGCTTCTGTTACTAATTCAGATTATTTTATCCCCAGGTATGATCAAGATTACCGGCCGAGAAAAAGAGGCTCTTATAACAGGGAGCTGAACTCCAGTCAGACCGGCTGCTTTTTCCTTTAAATTTAATAAAGTTTTCTCTCTTTACATTATAAATTTTCGCTTGTCGTGTTTTTATTATCACTGTGCTTATTATAGTATCACAGCTGAACTAGTGGGTCTGTGTAAATTTCACACTTTTTTTTTTATTCACAAATAAATAAGAAATTTATGAAGCATGTTACATGCTTATATGTTATGCTTATATGTTATAAGCATATAACATGCTTATATGTTATATGTTAGTATATGCAGTATGTTCATACAGTGCTCATCCCCCACTCATCCCTCACACGAACTGTTCTCCCTCCTGCCTTCGGGAAGAAGGTACCGCAGCATCCGGTCCAGCATGACCAGATTCTGCAACAGCTTCTACCCCCAAGCCATCAGACTCCTCAACCGCAGAGACTGAACTGATGGTTTTTCTGTACATGCACACACACTCTTACCCCACTTACCCCAGAAAATGGAAAGCACTAAAAACCCTACTACCTCACTGGACTCTATTGCACACTGTGTAATAGAGTAATTACTACACCACTGGTCTTTTTTGCACACTGCAAAATTTGCACACTGTCTTGTTTTTTATTATTCTTTGTCTGTATTGTGTTGTATTGTCTGTCTGCACTTTTGTACTGTTGCACTATTGTTCTGTCTACACTGTGTTTATGTGCACCATGGTCCCTGGAGGAACGTTGTTTCGTTTCACTGTGTACTCTGTATATAGCTGAAATGACAATAAAAACCACTTTGACTTTGACTTTTGACTTTGCTGTTGAAAAAATGATGCTTTCGAAGCCTCATTAATGTTCTGAATCATATTTTACCCACACGTAAGCATTAGAGTACAGTGGCCTGTATTCCAAACTAACTAACTTCATTAAATTATATTAAAAGAAGAATATAACAGTTGTTTTAAGTCTACATAATATAAACACTAATATTTTAATAATGGAAGTTCCTTGTATAATTACATACATTTCATATTTAAACTACAGTTTTTAATTGTAACTGAAATTTACCCAAATGAATCAGTTTTTAATCCAATCAGGACCTTGGTAATCGGAATAAATACATGATTTATCAGTTCTGCTCCGATGTCAATACACAAGTCCTGATACCAAGACAAATTCAATCACTGATACAAGATCTCTTTTTTTATATTATTATAGTTTAGTTTTTTTTTTTATTATTATCTCGTACCTTTCTGGATCATCTCCGACAGGTTTGGCTGGGCGAAGACTTTGGCTACCCTGAAGACCATCAGTGCATTTTTGGCATTGACCAGATCTGTGCGCATGACTCGATTGAGGAAACCCTGAAAGAGCTTAGTGTACATCAGCAGATTCTCCTGAACAAAAGACGCCCTGTGGAGAAAAAAAAGAAAAGAAAGAAAGATGAAGCCGGTTACAGATCTGACAAACAGCAACTTATAAACAATTTACCAGCAAAGAAAAGAGCAAGAAAAAGAAATAATCACACACTGTTAGCCCGGATAAGTTAAATTTACTTAACAAATGTGAGGAAACCGGTTGCCTTAAAAACGTTAAGTAATGGGTAATGAAAACTAATTAAATTAGCATAACTTAGAACATCAAGTTATTACAACTAAAGGGGAAGCTGATTTAACTTTTTTTATTTTTGTTATACTGTAAGACAGGATAAGTTGAGTTTATTTAACTTTTTTAAGGCAGCCGGATTGCTCAAATTTTTTAAGTAATGAGGAATGAAAACTTGAGTTAGCATAAATTAAAACATCAAGTTATTCATCACAACTAAAGGAGAAGTTGATTTATTTGTAAGGTAGCCCAGGGAGAATCACTACACACTGGAGCCAGTTGTTCAAAAAATGTAATCCGGATCAAAATTATCCAGATTTGGTCATTCTATTTTTTGCTATCAAGGATCAGGTGATCTGTCTTAATTTTAAGACAGTTTTTCAAAGCAATATTGGATTGGATCACTCTGATCCAGATACACAGTTTTCAGGATTACCTAATCCAGATTACCAGCTATGTAAAGAACAGGTAGAAGAACCAACATGAGTTGATGACTCCTTTTCTTGCAGTAACAACGCCTGCACGGAGACGCTTCTATACTGCTCTTTGCAAAACAAGATGTGCAATTGAGAATTTAAATGGAGTTCTGTAGAGATGCTTTGCATGCCTTAACTATTTGCGAGTCGAACCACAGGGAGCATGCAACATAACACTTGCATGTATTGTCCTGCACAACGTTGCTACCAGACGTAATGTCCCTCTCTGTGATGTTTATGATGCACTGTGACATTAATATACAGTGATGGGGGGTTTATTTCATGGGGTCAAGATTGTTTTTATTTTTACTTTACTATAGTGAAAGGCTTAATTGGTAGCCTATGTCTACTTTATCACTGTAATGGTTAAACACAACCAGTATGCAAATAGATTGAGACAGAAGCCAATGAAAACAGACTACACTAAAGTTATTATAAGTTGGTTCAACTTAAAGATCTCAGTTTGAATAGTACAGTAAATGTGCCCACAAATCTGAGTTCAACTAACTCAAAATAGTTGAGTATTGTTCAGAAATATCCAATGTTATGTAAAACAGACTTAAATCATTTGAGTTCAAACAACGTATGGGCTTACAGTGTACTGAAATTTTTTCCCACAAAAGCAGAATTTACCATTTCTCAGGCACGTTTCTGTTCTGTACATCCGTCTGAGGATTGCTCTTCTCTCCAGTGTACCTCCAGGGCTGGATGTAACTCAGCCATGTTTCCAATACCTGAAAATATGATAAATATTGTACTATAGGTAGAATTTTTACATGGTTTGGCACGATACAGCATTATATATGCAATCAAAACTATCAAAAACACTTACGATGACCCCATCTGTGAGAGAAAAACACTTACTGCTCTGAAAGAAGCATCCAGAGGCCAGTGGCCAAAGCAATGCTGCAGGAACACATACAGCTTCTGCTGAACGAACCTCTGTACTACCACTCTGTGGGAGGAAAAAAGAAAACCGTAAGACTTAAAACATAAAAACAACAAACATGACAAGTGAATTTGTTTTCACACAGAAAATGTTCAAGTAAATACAGGAATAAGATTCTGCATTATACTTAGGGCTGGGAATCTAAATTTGTGACCAAAAAGGCATCGATTGAAATGTCTAGGCACTAAAGATTACTAAAAGGTAAAAGTTATATATAAAAAATATTAATCATTTTAATTCAGTAATTAACACCACTAATATATATATAAAATTCTATTTTGCCAATGTAAAGCTAATATTTCTTAAAAATAACTCTTAAAAATGAAACTGCATCCAGCAGTTTGCTTTCGAAAAAAAAAATAACTTATAGTTTAATTAGTTAATCTAATGCTGTTTTTGTTCCAACAAGATCCAAAAAAATTGAGTCTCTTATGGTGACGGTAGGAGAATGAGATTAATCATGACGGCTTTTAAACAAATATGTTGTGAGAGAATAATTTTCGCTATTTTAATACCATATGACCAAGTCTCAGCCCTGTAGGCCTTACGGTTTCTTCTGCCCAATCACTTCTATGGCAGAAAAAGAATAAGAACTATAAATATAGCCGCAAGCGGCGATTTACGGGGTTCGAGCGTTACAGGCAAAGAGACCCCTGGAGGCCAGTTAGGCTTAAAACATGTTGCCGGTTGACCGGCATCGCCAAACTGGATGAGGATGACCAGCATGACCGTGAAGACCAAGCTAGATTACCAGCATGACTAATCTGGATGACAAACTTGTTGACCATATTGACCAAGCTGGAAGACCATAATGACCAAACTGGATGACCAGCATGGCAAAGGTGGTTGGCCAGTATGACCAAGCTGGAAGACCACCATTACTATGAGGACAAAGCTGAATGACCAGCAGGACCATAATGACCAATGTGAATGGCCAGCATGACCAAGCTGGATGGCCAGCATAACCAAGCTGGGTGACCAGCGTGACCATAAAGACCATAATGGCAATGCTAGATGAGTGGTGTGAGTAAACTAGTTGAAAAGCATTGATAAATTGAGCTGTAGTGTTCATCAGGTTTTATGTGGTGTCTTACTGCACTCTAGTGGGCATTTGGTGAAACAAATTCAGTTCTTAAATTGAAAAAACACAAGGCATAAAAAGGGCATATAAATAACCCGTATATAGTATATAAGTTTTGACCTGATTAACATTCCGCCTGTTAAAAGCTTGCTGGAATGTGATTGGCTAATAGTGACCACAAAAGTGTCCATATCAAATTTTCATTTGGTGTACCATTAGTGCATGGGCCATAGATGATAATTGGCAAGGATGACCTTGATAGCTTGTATGGTTCTAGAGAAACAGCTATCGAGCATTGGCTCCGCCCCCTGGGGGGGTGTATGTCTACTTAAACTGACAGGGTATCTGAGAATCATGTAATGATCAAAGGACTGAAGTGGTATTAGTGTCAGGTTAAGCATTCAAAAGTTATAAGTGTTAAAGACATTTTACTGCACTGTGGTAGAACTAATTTGCATATGGCGGCCATATTGTTTACAAATGTAAAGATTTATTAAATAATTATTGAGGAGCAAGCTCTGCTAAATTGTTTGACACCAAACATGTCATGATTGGTCAAGGAGGCAAGGGAAAGATGTCAAAAGTAGGTTTTGCATATTATGCTAATTTAAAAAAAAATTAAGTGGGTGGAGCATAAACAAGAATGACCCAGGTGGCTGAGCAGCATGACCAAGAAGGATAAAGATGTTCAATTAAGCAAGACAAGCAAGATTAATTAAGTTCAGCAGAGCTTTAATTTAGAATAATTCACCTGTACCTGTTTCACCAAATGACCACCAGAGCGCAGCAAGAGACCACATATAACCTGCTGGAAATCTATCACTCTATAAGCAAGTCAGAACATTCCCTATCAGTGTGTTTCTATTTATTAAAAAGAGAAGAAAAGTCCGATTGGGCTCCAAATTGGTACTCATGATCAAGTGGTCTGTATATATATGTGTGTAAATTTGTGTGTTGATAGGGTCAAAGGTTCCTGACTTCTGACCATTTAGGTTTGAAAAAAGTGATAATAAAGGCTTATGGCCTACAAAATGGCTGATGCTCTTTGGCCATATTAGAGGCAAAAAATATCTGATTTGGCTCAAAATTTGCAATCAAGATCACAACATCAGTCTATATATGTATGTCAATTTCTGTGTCGATAGGGTTAAAGGTTCCTGACTTCTGTCCATTTAGATTTGAAAAAAGCGATAATACAGGCTTGAGGCCTACAAAATCGCTGTAGTTTTCCAGCCGTTGTAGAGGCAAAACATGTCCGATTTGGCTGAAAATTTGCAATGAAGATCGGATTATCAGTCTATATATGTGTATAAATTTGTGTGTTGATAGGGTGAAAGGTTCCTGTCTTCTGTCCATTTAGGTTGGAAAATAGCGATAAATAGAATAAATTGAAAATAGTTATTTTTTCACTGTAGAGCCTACTGAAGACTTATTTGGCTCATACTTGGCACATGTGCTTCAAATGTCATTGTTAATTAGTAGCTTCAACAGTTTTGGCATGATTTAAACTTTGACAGAGTTTTGGCCAAATAACTCTGAAAAGGCTTTCATGTACATGTTTGATCAAGGTTTATGGGCCTCAAATAGTTAAAATGTCAAGATTTTTTTGATAATTATTTACCTACAGGGTCTCAGGATTGCATCAAGACCAAATTTGTTTTGATTGATTAAGGACTTAAAGACAAGTTCGAAAAGAGCAATTTTTACTCTTTTGGCCACTGATGAAAATCTTTCCATTTTTGGTAAATACATGTAATTACAAAGTTGTAAAGGCTACAGCAAAGTATACAACTAAAAAAGAATAACAAGCCTAGGCCACTTGTACCTTTAGATATAACTGATTTTCTGCTATAGCGCCCCCTTGAGGTCAATCAACGTCATATTTTAATGGATGATAGAAAGCCCTGAGATACATGTAGGGTATAAGTATCGTCCTGATTGGTCATTGTTTAGCCTGTCAAAAGCTTGCTGGAATCTGATTGGCTAATAACGATTGCAAAAATTTGCATATCAAATTTTCCTTCTGTAAAACATTAGGACATAGGCCATAGATGATACATGCCAAAGGAGAGCTTCGTAGCTTGTACGGTTCCTGAGAAACAGATTTTTAGCTTTGGCTCCGCCCCCTGGGGGCGTATGTCTACACAGATTGACGGGCTACCTCAGAATCATGTTGGCATCATAGGTTTAAAGTGGCATTAGTGTAGGTTTAAGCAATCAAAAGTTACAGCTGTTAGAGTAAATTTGGGTGTGCCACGGTAAGATTAATTTGCATATGGCGGCCATACTGTTTGCAAATTTCACAGTTTTTTTGATAATTATTGAGGTTGGGACTCTGCTGAGTTGTTTGACACCAAATATGACAGGATTGGTCAATGACCCTAGGACAAGTTCTCAAAAGTATGTTTTGCATATTATGCTAAATAGCAAAAAATCTAAGTGGGCGGAGCTTAGTGGTTCTATTGACCTTTTTGATTTGCCATTAACCAAGGAATCATATAATGCAAGAATTTTTGCTTTAGCTATCAGGGCGTGGGAGTTACGAGGCCAAACGCGTTGACCTTCGCCATAGCGCCCCCTTGAGGCCGATCGGGCTCATCTTTTGAATCTGAGTAGCGGTGAGAAGTACTACCATATGACCAAGTCTCAGCCCTGTAGGCCTTACGGTTTCTTCTGCCCAATCACTTCTATGGCAGAAAAAGAATAAGAACTATAATAATAATAATAATAATAAATATAGCCGCAAGCGGCGATTTACGGGGTTCGAGCGTTACAGGCAAAGAGACACCTGGAGGCCAGTTAGGCTTAAAACATGTTGCCGGTTGACCGGCATCGCCAAACTGGATGAGGATGACCAGCATGACCGTGAAGACCAAGCTAGATTACCAGCATGACTAATCTGGATGACAAACTTGTTGACCATATTGACCAAGCTGGAAGACCATAATGACCAAACTGGATGATCAGCATGGCAAAGGTGGTTGGCCAGAATGACCAAGCTGGAAGACCACCATTACTATGAGGACAAAGCTGAATGACCAGCAGGACCATAATGACCAATGTGAATGGCCAGCATGACCAAGCTGGATGGCCAGCATAACCAAGCTGGGTGACCAGCGTGACCATAAAGACCATAATGGCAATGCTAGATGAGTGGTCTGAGTAAACTAGTTGAAAAGCATTGATAAATTGAGCTGTAGTGTTCATCAGGTTTTATGTGGTCTCTTACTGCACTCTAGTGGGCATTTGGTGAAACAAATTCAGTTCTTAAATTGAAAAAACACAAGGCATAAAAAGGGCATATAAATAACCCGTATATAGTATATAAGTTTTGACCTGATTAACATTCTGCCTGTTAAAAGCTTGCTGGAATGTGATTGGCTAATAGTGACCACAAAAGTGTCCATATCAAATTTTCATTTGGTGTACCATTAGTGCATGGGCCATAGATGATAATTGGCAAGGACGACCTTGATAGCTTGTATGGTTCTAGAGAAACAGCTATCGAGCATTGGCCCCGCCCCCTGGGGGGGTGTATGTCTACTTAAACTGACAGGGTATCTGAGAATCATGTAATGATCAAAGGACTGAAGTGGTATTAGTGTCAGGTTAAGCATTCAAAAGTTATAAGTGTTAAAGACATTTTACTGCACCATGGTAGAACTCATTTGCATATGGTGGCCATATTGTTTATAAATGTAAAGATTTCTTAAATAATTATTGAGGGGGTGTATGTCTACTTAAACTGACAGGGTATCTGAGAATCATGTAATGATCAAAGGACTGAAGTGGTATTAGTGTCAGGTTAAGCATTCAAAAGTTATAAGTGTTAAAGACATTTTACTGCACCATGGTAGAACTCATTTGCATATGGCGGCCATATTGTTTATAAATGTAAAGATTTTTTAAATAATTATTGAGGAGTAAGCTCTGCTGAACTGTTTGATACCAAACATGTCATGATTGGTCAAGGATCCAAGGACAAGATCTCAAAAGTAAGTTTTGCATATTATGCAAATAAAAAAAAAATTAAGTGGGTGGAACATAAACAAGAATGACCCAGGCGGCTGACCAGCATGAACAAGAAGGATAAATATGTTCAATTAAGCAAGACAAGCAAGATTGAATAAGTTCAGCAGAGCTTTAATTTAGAATAATTCACCTGTAGCTGTTTCACCAAATGACCACCAGAGCGCAGCAAGAGACCACATATAACCTGCTGGAAATCTATCACTCTATAAGTAAGACAGAACATTCCCTATCAGTGTGTTTCTATTTATTACAAAGAGAGGAAAAGGCCGATTGGGCTCAAAATTGGTACTCATGATCAAGATGTCTGTATATATATGTGTGTAAATTTGTGTGTTGATAGGGTCAAAGGTTCCTGACTTCTGTCCATTTAGGCTTGAAAAAAGCGATAATACAGGCTTATGGCCTACAAAATGGCTGTTGCTCTTTGGCCATATTAGAGGCAAAAAATATCTGATTTGGCTCAGAATTTGCAATCAGGATCACAACATCAGTCTATATATGTATGTCAATTTCTGTGTCAATAGGGTCAAAGGTTCCTGACTTCTGTCCATTTAGATTTGAAAAAAGCGATAATACAGGCTTGAGGCCTACAAAATCGCTGTAGTTTTCCAGCCGTTGTAGAGACAAAACATGTCCGATTTGGCTGAAAATTTGCAATCAAGATCTGATTATCAGTCTATATATGTGTACAAATTTGTGTGTTGATAGGGTGAAAGGTTCCTGTCTTCTGTCCATTTAGGTTGGAAAATAGCGATAAATAGAATAAATTGAAAATAGTTATTTTTTCACTGTAGAGCCTACTGAAGACTTATTTGGCTCATACTTGGCACATGTACTTCAAATGTCATTGTTAATTAGTAGCTTCAACAGTTTTGGCATGTTTTAAACTTTGACAGAGTTTTGGCCAAATAACTCTGAAAAGGCTTTCACGTACATGTTTGATCAAGGTTTATGGGCCTCAAATAGTTAAAATGTCAAGATTTTTTTGATAATTATTTACCTACAGGGTCTCAAGATTGCATCAAGACCAAATTTGTTTTGATTGATTGAGGACTTAAAGACAAGTTCGAAAAGAGCAATTTTTACTCTTTTGGCCACTGATGAAAATCTTTGCATTTTTGGTAAATACATGTAATTACAAAGTTGTAAAGGCTACAGCAAAGTATACAACTAAAAAAGAATAACAAGCCTAGGCCACTTGTACCTTTAGATATAACTGATTATCTGCTATAGCGCCCCCTTGAGGCCAATCAACGCCATATTTTAATGGATGATAGAAGGCCCTGAGATACATGTAGGGTATACGTATCGTCCTGATTGGTCATTGTTTAGCATGTCAAAAGCTTGCTGGAATCTGATTGGCTAATACCGATCGCAAAAATTTGCATATCAAATTTTCCTTCTGTAAAACATTAGGACATAGGCCAAAGATGATACATGCCAAAGGAGAGCTTCATAGCTTGTACGGTTCCTGAGAAACAGATTTTTAGCTTTGGCTCCGCCCCCTGGGGGCGTATGTCTACACAGATTGACAGGCTACCTCAGAATCATGTTGGCATCAAAGGTCTAAAGTGGCATTAGTGTAGGTTTAAGCATTCAAAAGTTACAGCTGTTAGAGTAAATTTGGGTGTGCCACGGTAAGATTAATTTGCATATGGCGGCCATATTGTTTACAAATTTCACAATTTTTTTGATAATTATTGAGGTTGGGACTCTGCTGAGTTGTTTGACACCAAATATGACAGGATTGGTCAATGACCCTAGGACAAGTTCTCAAAAGTAGGTTTTGCATATTATGCTAAATAGCAAAAAATCTAAGTGGGCGGAGCTTAGTGGTTCTATTGACCTTTTTGATTTGCCATTAACCAAGGAATCATATAATGCAAGAATTTTTGCTCTAGCTATCAGGGCGTAGGAGTTACGAGGCCAAACGCGTTGACCTTCGCCATAGCGCCCCCTTGAGGCCGATCGGGCTCATCTTTTGAATCTGAGTAGCGGTGAGAAGTACTACCATATGACCAAGTCTCAGCCCTGTAGGCCTTACGGTTTCTTCTGCCCAATCACTTCTATGGCAGAAAAAGAATAAGAACTATAATAATAATAATAATAATAATAAATATAGCCGCAAGCGGCGATTTACGGGGTTCGAGCGTCACAGGCAAAGAGGCCCTTGGAGGCCAGTTAGGCTTAAAACATGTTACCGGTTGACCGGCATCACCAAACTGGATGACCAGCATGGCAAAGGTGGTTTGCTAATATGACCAAGCTGGATGACCAGCATTGCTATGATGACAAAGCTGAATGACCAGCAGGACCATAATGACCAATGTGAATGACCAGAATGACCTAGCTGGATGAGCAGCACAACCAAGCTAGGTGACTAGCCTGACCATAAAGATCATAATTACAATGCTAGATCAGTGGTGTGAGTAAACTAGTTGAAATGCATTGATAAATTGGTAGTCATGATCAAGTGGTCTGTATATATATGTGTGTAAATGTGTGTGTTGATAGGGTCAAAGGTTCCTGACTTCTGACCATTTAGGTTTGAAAAAAGCGATAATACAGGCTCGAGGCCTGCAAAATCTCTGTTGCTATTTCGCCATGTCAGTGGCAAATTATATCCGATTTGGCTCAAAATTTGCAATCAAGATCACAATATCAGTCTATACATGTATGTAAATTTCTGTGTCGATAGGGTCAAAGGTTCCTGTCTTCTGTCCATTTAGGTTTGAAAAAAGCGATAATACAGGCTTGAGGCCTACAAAATCAGTGTAGTTTTCCAGCCGTTGTAAAGGGGAAACCTGTCCGATTTGGCTGAAAATTTGCAATCAAGATCAGATTTTCAGTCTAAATATGAGTATACATTTGTGTGTTGATAGGGTGAAAGGTTCCTGTCTTCTGTCCATTTAGGTTTGAAAATAGCGATAAATAGAATAAATTAAAAATTGTTAATTTGTCACTGTAGAGCCTACTGAAGACTTGTTTGGCTCATACTTGGCACATGTGCTTGAAATGTCATTGTTAATTAGTAGCTTCAACAGTTTTGGCATGTTTAAAACTTTGACAGAGTTTTGGCCAAATAACTCTGAAAAGGGTTTCACGTACATGTTTGATCAAGGTTTATGGGCCTCAAATAGTTAAAATGTCAAGACTTTTTCGATAATCGTTTACCTACAGGGTCTCAAGATTGCATCAAGACTAAATTTGTTTTGATTGATTGAAGACTTAAAGACAAGTTTGAAAAGAGACATTTTTATTCTTTTGGCCACTGATGAAAATATTTGCATTTCTTGTAAACACATGTAATTACAAAGTTGTAAAGGCTACAGCAAAGTATACAATTAAAAAAGAATAACAAGACTAGGCCACTTGAACCTATAGATATAACTGTTTTTCTGCTATAGCGCCCCCTTGAGGCCAATCAATGCCATATTTTAATGGATGATAGAAGGTCCTCATGTACATGTAGGGTATAAGTATCATCCTGATTGGTGATTGTTTGGCCTGTCAAAAGCTTGCTGGAATCTGATTGGCTAATAGCGATCACAAAAATTTAAATATCAAATTTTCCTTCGGTGAAACATTAGGACATAGGCCACAGATGATACCTGCCAAAGGAGAGCTTCATAGGTTGTATGGTTCCTGAGAAATAGATTTTTAGCTTTGGCTCCGCCCCCTGGGGGCGTATGTCTACACAGATTGAAGGTCTACCTCAGAATCATGTTGACATCAAAGGTCTGAAGTGGCATTAGTGTAGGTTAAAGCATTCAAAAGTTACAGCTGTTAGAGTAAATTTGGGTGTGCCACGGTAAGCTTAATTTGCATATGGCGGCCATACTGTTTACAAATTTCTCAATTTTTTCGATAATTATTGAGGTTGGGACTCTGCTGAGTTGTTTCACACCAAATATGATAGGATTGGTCAATGACCCTAGGACAAGTTCTCAAAAGTAGGTTTTGCATATTATGCTAAATAGCAAAAAATCTAAGTGGGCGGAGCTTAGTGATTCTAATGATCTTTTTGATTTGCCATTAACCAAGGAATCATATAGTGCAAGAATTTTTGCTCTAGCTATCAGGGCGTGGGAGTGACGAGGCCTAACCTGTTGACCTTCGCCATAGCGCCCCCTTGAGGCCAATCGGGACTCATGTCATGCGGCAGAGTAGGGGTCTAAAGTACTAACATATGACCGAGTCTCAGCTCTCTAGGCCTTACGGTTTGTTCTGTGCAATCACTTCTAGATCAGAAAAAGCAGGGGAAGCGATTATAAATACCAATATAGCCGCAAGCGGCGATTTACGGGGTTCGAGCGTTACAGGCAAAGAGGCCCCTGGAGGCCAGTTAGGCTTAAAACATGTTGCTTATTGACCGGCATCACCAAACTGGATGAGGATGACCAGCATGACCATAAAGACCAAGCTAGATTACCAGCATGACTAATCTGGATGACAAATTTGTTGACCATATTGACCAAGCTGGAAGACCATAATGACCAAACTGGATGACCAGCATGGCAAAGGTGGTTGGCCAGTATGACCAAGCTGAATGACCAACATTGCTATGAATACAAAGCTGAATGACCAGCAGGACCATAATGACCAATGTGAATGAACAGAATGACCTAGCTGGATGAGCAGCATAACCAAGCTAGGTGGCCAGCCTGACCACAAAGACAGTAATGACAATGCCAGATAAGTGGTGTGAGTAAACTAGTTGAAAAGCATTGATAAATTGAGCTGTAGTGTTCATCAGGTTTAATGTGGTCTCTTGCTGCACTCTAGTGGACATTTGGTGAAACAACTTCAGTTCTTAAATTGAAAAAACACAAGGCATAAAAAGGGCATATAAATAACCCGTATATAGTATATAAGTTTTGACCTGATTAACATTCCACCTGTTAAAAGCTTGCTGGAATGTGATTGGCTAATAGTGACCACAAAAGTGTCCATATCAAATTTTCATTTGGTGTACCATTAGTGCATGGGCCATAGATGATAATTGGCTAGGATGACCTTGATAGCTTGTATGGTTCTAGAGAAACAGCTATCGAGCATTGGCCCCGCCCCCTGGGGGGGGGGGGGGGGTGTATGTCTACTTGAACTGACAGGGTATCTGAGAATCATGTAATGATCAAAGGACTGAAGTGGTATTAGTGTCAGGTTAAGCATTCAAAAGTTATAAGTGTTAAAGACATTTTACTGTACCATGGTAGAACTCATTTGCATATGGCGGCCATATTGTTTATAAATGTAAAGATTTTTTTTTATAATTATTGAGGAGTAAGCTCTGCTGAACTGTTTGACACCAAACATGTCATGATTGGTCAAGGATCCAAGGACAAGATCTCAAAAGTAGGTTTTGCATATTATGCAAATTTAAAAAAAAATTAAGTGGGTGGAGCATAAACAAGAATGACCCAGGTGGCTGACTAGCATGAACAAGAAGGATAAATATGTTCAATTAAGCAAGACAAGCAAGATTGAATAAGTTCAGCAGAGCTTTAATTTAGAATAATTCACCTGTAGCTGTTTCACCAAATGACCACCAGAGCGCAGCAAGAGACCACATATAACCTGCTGGAAATCTATCACTCTATCAAAAAGACAGAACATTCCCTATCAGTGTGTTTCTATTTATTAAAAAGAGAAGAAAAGTCCGATTGGGCTCCAAATTGGTACTCATGATCAAGTTGTCTGTATATACATGTATGTAAATTTGTGTGTTGATAGGGTCAAAGGTTCCTGACTTCTGACCATTTAGGTTTGAAAAAAGTGATGATACAGGCTTATGGCCTATAAAATGGCTGTTGCTCTTTGGCCATATTAGAGGCAAAAAATATCTGATTTGGCTCAAAATTTGCAATCAGGATCACAATATCAGTCTATACATGTATGTAAATTTCTGTGTCAATAGGGTCTAAGGTTCCTGACTTCTGTCCATTTAGATTTGAAAAAAGCGATAATACAGGCTTGAGGCCTACAAAATCGCTGTAGTTTTCCAGCCGTTGTAGAGGCAAAACATGTCCGATTTGGCTGAAACTTTGCAATCAAGATCAGATTATCAGTCTATATATGTGTATAAATTTGTGTGTTGATAGGGTGAAAGGTTCCTGTCTTCTGTCCATTTAGGTTGGAAAATAGCGATAAATAGAATAAATTGAAAATAGTTATTTTTTCACTGTAGAGCCTACTGAAGACTTATTTGGCTCATACTTGGCACATGTACTTCAAATGTCATTGTTAATTAGTAGCTTCAACAGTTTTGGCATGTTTTAAACTTTGACAGAGTTTTGGCCAAATAACTCTGAAAAGGCTTTCACGTACATGTTTGATCAAGGTTTATGGGCCTCAAGTAGTTAAATTGTCAAGATTTTTTTGATAATTATTTACCTACAGGGTCTCAAGATTGCATCAAGACCAAATTTGTTTTGATTGATTAAGGACTTAAAGACAAGTTCGAAAATAGCAATTTTTACTCTTTTGACCACTGATGAAAATCTTTACATTTTTGGTAAATACATGTAATTACAAAGTTGTAAAGGCTACAGCAAAGTATACAACTAAAAAAGAATAACAAGCCTAGGCCACTTGTACCTTTAGATATAACTGATTTCCTGCTATAGCGCCCCCTTGAGGCCAATCAACGCCATATTTTAATGGATGATAGAAGGCCCTGAGATACATGTAGGGTATAAGTATCGTCCTGATTGGTCATTGTTTAGCATGTCAAAAGCTTGCTGGAATCTGATTGGCTAATAACGATCGCAAAAATTTGCATATCAAATTTTCCTTCTGTGAAACATTAGGACATAGGCCATAGATGATACATGCCAAAGGAGAGCTTCATAGCTTGTATGGTTCCTGAGAAACAGCTTTTTAGCTTTGGCTCCGCCCCCTGGAGGCGTATGTCTACACAGATTGACGGGCTACCTCAGAATCATGTAGGCATCAAAGCTCTAAAGTGGCATTAGTGTAGGTTTAAGCATTCAAAAGTTACAGCTGTTAGAGTAAATTTGGGTGTGCCACGGTAAGATTAATTTGCATATGGCGGCCATATTGTTTACAAATTTCACAATTTTTTTGATAATTATTGAGGATGGGACTCTGCTGAGTTGTTTGACACCAAATATGACAGGATTGCTCAATGACCCTAGGACAAGTTCTCAAAAGTAGGTTTTGCATATTATGCTAAATAGCAAAAAATCTAAGTGGGCGGAGCTTAGTGGTTCTATTGACCTTTTTGATTTGCCATTAACCAAGGAATCATATAATGCAAGAATTTTTGCTCTAGCTATCAGGGCGTGGCAGTTACGAGGCCTAACGCGTTGACCTTCGCCATAGCGCCCCCTTGAGGCCGATTTGGCTCATCTTTTGAATCTGAGTAGCGGTGAGAAGTACTACCATATGACCAAGTCTCAGCCCTGTAGGCCTTACGGTTTCTTCTGCCCGATCACTTCTATGGCAGAAAAAGAATAAGAATAATAATAATAATAATAATAATAATAATAATAATCAGAACAATTACAATAGGGTTTCTAGCACTACGTGCTCGAACCCCTAATAATAATAATAATAATCAGAACAATTACAATAGGGTTTCTAGCACTACGTGCTCGAACCCCTAATAATAATAATCAGAACAATTACAATAGGGTTTCTAGCACTACGTGCTCGAACCCCTAATAAGAAGAAGAAGAAGAAGAAAAATCTTAGCAAAAACAATAGGGTTCTACGCACCTTCGGTGCTTGAACCCTAATGACTAAGCTGGTGACTAGCCAGTGGACTAACCCTGTGTTCACACTGGAAAGTGACAAAACCACAGGCGACCATTTATTTCCTATGGCAGGGCGCGATTTGTCGCTGCAACATGCAAGAGGCCACAAGCGACACAGAGCTGAATTTTTCCCAACTTTATGCAAATGAATTATGACGCGATGAAGCGACATTCTAACCCGATTGGCTTCTAGCTTTTCTTTTGACCAAACACATAAAAGGCATTCCGAGGTCCTCAAGCTCCTGCTCTCTGAATTTTTAGTTTCTTTCGCTGTTCATTCTGTTGAGTGGGGTGGACCCACGTCGATCTGTGGGAACGGCTGCGTTTCCAGAGCAGTTAAATCACAGAAACGGCAAGGAGTCCAGCAAGCTCGAGAGTTATAGCTGTAGAATAAAGTGGCCAAGCGATTTCTTTTTTGTGGCTTTTTTCTTGTCGGAGGCTGGACCATGATACGTGCTAGCGTTGAGCCTGACACGCCCACAAGCGACAAACGTGGGGTGACACAAGCGACTCGTCGCGTTCCAGTGTGAACGCAGGGTTAAGCCCAATTTACTATTTTGCGTCAAACCTACGGCGTAGCCTACGCAGAGTGTGCAACGCAGTTTAAACTGCCAAGGCGGGAATGTGTGGATGAGTTTATCAGAGTTTCCAGCCTCAGAAACCACAGGTTAACAAACAGCTCCCCAGATAAGAGCACCTAAAAGCTTCTTCACAGAGTATCTTGTTTTTTTTTTTTAACACTATTAATTACTATATTATTCCTTATGTGTTCCTTCATAGTCTGGATGACAGGTATGTAAAAAAATATATATATTTATGTGCTTATATTGAGCTCACCTTTTGAACTCTTCGAGAGGACTGGCGTGAGAATGGGTGGATGGAGAGGAGGTCTGCTCCTGTTTCAGGCTGTTGGAGAAGGCGTGAAGGTGTTTGACAAGCAGACGAACCACCAGGACATGTTCCTCCGTCGGACTGAAGGGCTCCTGTTACGTTTCGGCCACAAACACACATTTACAAAGTTAATACTGCATATTATTATTACTAGTATTTATTTTTAATTTAAAAAAGCACAGAAGACAAAAGGTCAATCGGTCTGGACAATTATGGCAGTATATTATATGCAGTAAGTATATAAACTGCATATAAACTGTTAAATATGCAAACAAACTATTAAAAGTTAATATAGTTAATACCAAAACAAACACAAAATAGACTTTTTTCTCCATTTTCTCTTAAGTTATTTGGCCAATTGTCCCACCCATTCAGCTGCGAGTGATGCCCCAACATCAGGAGGGTAAAGACTAGCAAACGCCTCCTCAGACATGTGAACATGTGACATGTGAATTCAGACTGTTGCTGATGCTGTAACATTTCCGAGTATTATCACAGCACTAACGCTCGGAGAAAAGCTCAGCGACTCGGTTCTGATACATCAGCTCACAGACGCAGCCTTGTGCTGATCCACATCACCCTAGGAGTGATGAGGGGAAAGAGAAGAGCGCCATCTACTGTACCCATCCAGAGAGAGCAAGACCAGCTGTCCTCTCTCAGGGCTCTGGCAGCTAATGGCAAGCTGCATGACCGGGATTCGAACTAGCAATCTCCCGATCATGGAGGCAGCACCTTAGTCCGCTGAATCTTAGTAATTTGCTGCATGACCAGGATTCAAAACAGTGAACTCCCAACAATCTTAGTGGCACTACTTAGAGCACATGGACACTTTTTTGTGTTAAAATTATTTTTGATATTGTGATACACGTGTATGATACAACATGGTACACCACTAGTAGTAAGTATAGTAAAGTGTAGTTACTATATGCTACAGTTAATGCTGTTTTAGCATATAGACTAAGTACTAGGGATGCACCAATGTGGGAATTCCTGGCCGATATCTGACATTACACATGTACATAGTACCAGTCAAACGTTTGGACACAGCTTCGTATTCAATGTTTTTCTGTATTTCTTTATTTAATTTATTTTCTACATCGTAGATTGATATTAAATACATGAAAACGATTAGGGGACATTATATGGAATTACATATCAAACAATAAGAAGTGTTAGTCCTCCACAACCCCATGATCTAAATCTGATCAGATGTCTGCATAGTGAACGGAGCTGCACTGCTGCATGTAGTGAACACAGCACAGACCACACGTGTAAACAGCATGGAGCAGCAGAGAGAGCGTTTGTTCACAGCTGTGGTAATCAGCCTTATCTGGCTAATACATCAGATTAAACTGATGTATTAGCCAGATTAAAAAACAGATTTAATGAATAAAGACGTAATATTACGAGAATAAAGACGTAATATTATGAGATTAAAGTCGTAATATTACGAGCATAAAGACGTAATATTACAACTTAAATCTCATAATATTACGAGATTAAAGTCGTAATATTACGAGAATAAAGACGTAATATTACGACTTTATCCTTGTAATATTACGTCTTTATTCTCGTAATATTACGTTTTTTTTCATTTAATCTGTTTTTTAATCTGAGATTAAAGTCGTAATAT
This sequence comes from Astyanax mexicanus, assembly GCF_023375975.1. Lineage (NCBI taxonomy): Eukaryota > Metazoa > Chordata > Actinopteri > Characiformes > Acestrorhamphidae > Astyanax > Astyanax mexicanus. The sequence goes on along the minus strand of NC_064424.1, from coordinate 2,380,352 downwards.
TGCGAGAATAAAGACGTAATATTACGAGAATAAAGACATAATATTACGAGATTAAAGTCGTAATATTACGAGATTAAAGTCGTAATATTGCGAGAATAAAGTCGTAATATTACGAGATAAAGCCGTAATATTTCGACTTTATTCTCGCTGCTTTAAAGAATAAAGTCGTAATATTACGAGATAAAGCCGTAATATTTCGACTTTATTCTCGCTGCTTTAAAGAATAAAGTCGTAATATTACGAGATTAAAGTCATAATATTTTAATGGAAATGTGGTTCTAACTGCGCGGGTTGCCGTTTAAGAGCGGAGCACTGAAAGGGGCATTTTCCACTCATTATCTGTTACAGGGCTAATCGCCATTTATCTATTATTTACATTTACAACCTGCAGGTTAATAATGAAGTGACTTTTTAAGCTTTTAAGTTTAAATCAATGGATTTTTAAGAAGCTCGTCCAGCGTCGCTGGTTTTTTTTCCGGCATACAATAAAAACATCAGCAAATATCGGTTTTAAATATTGGCCAAACGATTCCGATATCATTGTGCATCCCTACTACGTACAGATGATGGAACAGTGAAGACAAACCACAAACACACCCACCTTAAATAAATAAACAAATACATAATAAAAGCATGCTTTTTTAAAGAAAGAAATGAGATCCCAGTGAGCCTCCCACTTTTCTTTAACGCCAATCTGACTTTAGTACATTCAGTACCTTTAGTACCTCAATAAATCACACCAAAATCAATGTGTTGGTCTTCAATCCACACTGCTAATCACACTGCAGCATCACAACTACCTAAACCTGAACTCTATTCTCCTAACCTCTCCTTTAGGACCCCTGATCTATCAGCCCCGTTATTGTATTACCTCCAGTTTGCCCGTGGAACTGAATGAAAAGGTAAAAGTACTTGGTATGTGTGGAGGGTCCCAGAGCCTGGTGGGGCGGGGGGTTGGCACAGCATGCTGGACATATTGAGGCGGTACTGCAGCAACGCCAGCTGAAGGACCCATCACAAAGTGGGGAGGGAGGAAGAGGAGAAGAGGAGGAGGAGGAGAAGAAGGAAGAGGAAAAGAGGAGAGAGAGGAAAGGAGGAGGAAGGTGAACATGAGAATAGAAAGGAAAAATAAAGGATAGAATGCAATCCAAGAGAAAAGTTGGACGTAAGAAGTAAGAACCGAAATGGAGGTGGACAAAAGGACAAAAGAAAGACCACAGAAACACAATGCCGTGAAAATTTGCTCGATGCAGTCGTCCTTTTACAGACCTGTGTGCTTGGACAATGAAGACTTAAGAATTGATAATGATTCAATATGTCTAATTAATCAATATTGGTGTACAAGTCAATAATTTGGCTGAAAAAAGGAGACTGCATCACTGTTTTTGTATTTCTCTTTTTTTTTTTTTTTTTAAACAGATGAACCATAACTGAGGCAATCGCCAATTCACATTTTATTATTTTATCTGAAAGTGTACCACTCTTTCCCATAATCATTATTATCAGAGTATCTGCAGGCATGGGGAAATTTCATTAAAATTAACTTTTTGATATCTCTCATAGACAAATTTAAGACCACTTCCCCTCATAGCAAAAAACAAAACAATTATTTTTTTTTATTTAGTTTATAAACCTTACAGTACGCTTGTGATTCTTCAATTTTTTTGACAAACTAGGGGTCCAATGCAAAATTGGGGTGATTATAAAGGGTGTTGCCATGTTTTTCTTCTAATTCATCAGGTCTCGTCGCTGGGTAGCTGGTTAAGTTAAGTAATCAAAACTGTAATTCTTAAAAAAACTTTTTCTTTTATATTCAAACGAGCGCTGAATGTTAATCTACATAGATTTCTCTCCTGGAAACTGTTTACTTGGGTTAGGAAAGAGCTTCTGTTTATTTACAGTAAGCATAGATTTGCAAATTTCCACTAGGGCTGGGTGCAGCAGCATTAGCATTAGCAGCTAACCTGACAGTAGTGCTACATTGAGTTACCCTGAGTGTTCCGATAAGACATGGAAAAATTTAAGTACGCCCTATAGTGTGCAAAATACAGTATGTGAAAATATCGTCTAGTTTATCATTATGAAATCTTATTATTCAACTTGTCATATTTAATTTGTAAACTGCAAAACATTTAGGAGATGGATTTAAGACATTTTAAGTTGAATTAAGGCTGACTTAAATGATTTTAACACTTTTTTTAAGGATCTCCTGCAGATACCCTGTGTTAAAACGTGAAAATATTTTTGCAAAGCATATTATAAAGAGTAAACTGGTGATTGTCTACTAATCTCAGTAGAACGCACAGTAAAATGCACATGAATGCTTAAAACAGCTAGAAATGCTTAGGGCTGACTGGAGGCAGGCTCATTTCGGTAAACGCTGACTGAAACAGCACACAAAATTCACTACAGCAGCTCTACAGCAGAATCCAGACAAGCAAAAAGCTGACAAACAGTCCACAGCCAAGACAGACAGAAGAGACCCAGGAGCCAACAGAGCAAAATATATCATGCTTTAAATATCAATGCTTTAAATGCCTTTGCTCACCAAACAATGAATAAACGAATAAACAAATAAATTAAAATAATTAAAGACTAAGCTCACTACATAACAGCAAACAAGTCCATAGCTGGATACCATAGCTGCCCCTCCCCTCCCCCGAAATAAACAGGTGGATCTACCAGCATAGAGAGGAAAAATGTGAAAAGGATATGCTCTATGCAGAATTCTGCAAAAACCTTACCCCAGTCTCACGTAAAACTGCTACCTTTATTGCACTGCACCAGCGTGTGAGCTAGCAGCTGGAGATATAACCGGCCACGAGCAGATCAAAGTGGAGGATGCGCTCTCTGCGTGTGCAACTACTGCAAAAATAAGCCTTCAATTAACTAGAATGAGGTGGGTGAGGGATTCGTGCAGTGCACCCGAGCAGCAGGAGCTGAGAGCATGATTGTAGGGTGGAGGTGCTCAGCCAGTCAGCCGTGCGGTGGAGAAGAAGAAGAAGAGGGGTGGGTGGAGAAGACAGGTGTGCTGCACTCTTACCTTCACCTGAGGAGACTGCAGCTTCTGGTACATCTCCAGAGAGTAGTGATGGAGCCACATCTCCACAAACACCTGCACAAAGAGACAAAGAGGAACAGGCTGTTTTAGGGCAGAGGTTTGGCAATAGGTGTGTAACATCTGGCCTGTGAGGTTGTTTAAACTGTAATGAACGATAATCAAAAAAATAAATTAAAATAAAATTCTTCTCAGGTGAGCTTTTGTTTACATTCCTCCCCTGCCTCGTGACTTTAGTTTTTCCGCCCATTCTTGGGCTCCCTATCTCTTAATAAGGATGTTTTTTGGCTGTGTCCCTATTTACTAGCCGGGGCAGCGCTAGTGTATTGGAGAGCGTCCCTGACGACGCGGGTTCGATACCACATGAGGAGCTGTGTGTTTATTTATTTATTTATTCCTTTCTTCTTGGGTTTACCTGCTTTGAGATCAACTGTTCTGCAACTGGGTTCAACAACACTCTGGGCTGGAGAGCTACTAGTCTGTAGCACTTCATCCCAACTTAATGGCTTGGAAAATACTTGGCCCGCAGCCAAACTTAATTGCTGACCCCTCTTTTAGGGTGTTTTCACACCTGTAGTTGGTTTCTCTGGTCTGGATCAGTTAGTTGAGTAGTGTTTCGCCCTTGGTTTGGTTTGTTTTCACACATACAAAAATCTAAAGTTTAAACACCATAGATGTCTAGAGCAGGAGCAAGAAAGTAAACATACAGGTGCATCTCAAAAAATTGAATGTCATTGAAAAGGTACCTTATTTCAGTAATTTAGTTGAAAATGTTACTCATATACAGATGTTTTACACACAGAGTGATCTATTTTAAGCGTTTATTCCTTTTATTGTTGATGATTATGGCTTACAGCCAATGAAAACCCAAAAATCAGTGTCTCAGAAAATCTGAATATTAGATAAGAGCAAGTGTGCCAAGACCTGCTGGAAAATGAAATCCACATCTCCATAAAAGTTGACTTTGGACTTTGGATAATAAAGCACAGTGGATCAACACCAGCAGATGACATGTATCTCCAAACCATCACTGATTGGTGGAAACTTCACACTAGACCTCGAGCAGTTTGGACTGTGTGTCTCTCCACTCTTCCTCCAGACTCTGCTCCCTTGATTTCCTTTAAATGAAATGTAAAATTTACTGATGACCAGTGATGGTTTGGAGAGTCATGTCTGTCATCTGCTGGTGTTGATCCACTGTGTTTTATTATCAAGTCTAAAGTCAGTGCAGTTTTGTTTTCCCACAAAATCTTACAGCACTTCATATCTTACAGCTTCCCTCTGCTACTGACAACTTTTATGGAGATGTGGATTTCATTTTCCAGCAGGACTTGGCACACTGCCCATGCTGCCAAAAGTACCGACTGGTCTCATATAATATTTTACTTTTCTAAGACAATGATTTTTGGGATTTCATTGGCTGTAAGCCATAATCATCAACAATAAAAGAAATAAACACTTAAAATAGATACATCTTTATAATATGAGTTTCACATTTTGAACCGAATTACTAAAAATAAAGTAACTTTTCAATAATCAATTTTTCTAAATGCACCTGTAGCAAGAAGGTCCTGTATTTCAGACTAGCACATATAGTTTTTCCAATAGGAAAAGTGGCGTCCGCGCAGTCTTGTCAGTAAGCAGATTCGCATGGACAGCGAACGCTGCACATACAATGTTTAGTGTATAAACAGCTTAGCATGGAGCAGCTAAAGAGACATCATTTGTAGATAATATTGTTAATAGCTGTAGTAATAAATTATCTTGGTAATAAATCAGGTTAAACTGCACCTGAACAGCCGTTTAACACAAACATGAGGAATATATTTGATTGTCAGGTCTGATTAAGACCAGATCACGTTCTTACAACAAATGAACCTCTTAGGGGTCTCAGTGGAGGAGCTCTAGCGAATCTTACATGCAGAACAGCGATGTATGAAATTGTGCATTTGAGCCACAACTTGTTAACGATAATGAGTGTATCCTCCGAATGAGACCAGAATTGGTCCTGAGTGGACAAGTGTGATTATGCCCCTATAGTGCATTATAAATGAATAATTTTGACACAGTTCACAGAACAAACGTTTACCTGCAGAAGGGTTTCTGATCTCCAGATCTCCTGAGCCGCAGGGTCAGCGTTGACTGAGGGTTGATGGGATATGTGACGCTTCAGTAGGCTGGTGCTGTGGACACCATAACCAACATAAGGCACGCTGGGAGATCTGGGATAGAAAACAATGCAAAGGATTTTCTTTTGGTGAAGATTTTCAAATACAGTAAATGAATAGTGAAGTGATCTATCAGATTAGGAAGGAACACATAAGGAATCATGTAGTAACTTAAATGTGTTTAATAAACCAAAATACTCTCTTAAATTGTGGTTTCTGAGGCTGGTAACTGATGAACTTATTCTTATTACAACAGAGAGAACTCTCATTCTTCCTTTCCTGGGGCGATCCTGATGAGTGCCAGTTTCATCACACATTTTTGATGTTTTTTGCAACTGCACTTGAGGTTACTTTTAAAGTTCTTGAAATGTTTCAGATTAACTGACCTTGATTTGTTTCTTTACTCAGCTAAGTAGTTCTTACCATAAAAAGGCAAAAAATTTAAGTAGCTAACTCTTGATGAGTTCAGCACAGCTGTTAACTGAAAGCCTGAATTCCAGGTGACTCTACCTCATAAAACTGACTGAGAAAATCCAGCAGATATGTACAAAACTCATCATTTAAACAAGAGGAGCTACTTTAAAGAATTAAAAAACATTTCAAGAACTAAAATGATATTCAAGTGCAGTTGCCAAGACCATCAAAAACGTTATGATGATGAAACTGGCACTCATCAGGACCGCCTACATGATACCTTGTGTTTTCCTTCATAGTCTGAATCACTTAACTATTCATTTATTAAATAGGAAAAAACATTAAATGAGAAGGTGTGACATAGCAGGCTATGTGGAATCTATGTATGTGTATGTATATCTATATATATGTATATGTCATTATCAGTATAATGATGGCGGCGCTCGGAGCTGAAGCTCACGTTATAGGATGTGAGCTTCAGGTTTTTAAAAAGCTTCTTTCCAAGCACTTTTAAGTTATTAATGCCTGGTTTTAAATGTCAGGGCTCTCCTCTTGGATTCTAGTAAGGAGGTGTGGAGCTACTTGGAGCTGGATAACGGTGTAAAAAGTGATTTATCAGGGTAAATTATGCCCCGTATCTCCCAGTCTGAAGGGTGTTTGTTGGACAAACTGTTAAAATTTCTGGATCTCTGAACGCTGTGGGAGAACGGAGGTGTGCTATTCATCAAAGGTTAGAACTTTTTATCATGTTTTACTACAACAAAAGTAAATTTTACACCAGAGTTCTTCTTTAATATAACCAAACAGGTACCTGGGAGCAGGAGGCGCCACGGATCCCCTCGGATCAGAGAAAGGAGACGGGGGCACGTTTCCCTCTGTGGGCAGGAAGTGCTTGAGGTAGGCATCAACAAGCACAAAGTACGCACTGTCTGAACAGCTACCGTGCTGACCAGGAGGATAAGTCTGCAATTCAGATTATATTTTACCATTTAGACAGCTAATAAAACACATAACACATACTAAACATATTAACCTTAAAAACTTACCTTTGGTACGATAAGACTGGAGGCAAAGTTGAAGATGTAGTACTCAAAAGGATCTTGGATTCATTAAGGAATGATAAATGTGCACGAAAGCATCAGAAACTAGTGGTGTGATCAATTAAACAAAAAATCTGAATAGTCACAGCAAAATTCTGTTATTAATCAAGATTAATCACACTTTGTTTTCTGCCATTATGCTAAGATTATAATAGTGTTTATTTAAACCTAAATAAATTGAATTATATTTATATTTATATTTTTTTGGTTCCAATTTGTATCACGTATAAAGTTTCTTAATTTCGTTCAAACAATATAATATAATTCTAATAATGCTGATGGCAGTGGGAGATATGGAAAAACAATAATACAGCACAATGCATTTTAAATACTTTTTCTTAATACACAATATTTATCATGATTTGACACGCACGCAGATTCTTCTATTCATGAATAGAATATTGATTTTAACTCAATTTTTGCATATTTATTTCTTACTCTCTATAATGAAATGTACAGTTAGCTTAGTGTTCTTAAAAGATGCTGATGATTTATATCCTCGATATGTAAATGTATCACAATAGGATAATATATATATAAACAGTGAGTCCAAGAAGTATTTGATCCCTTGCTGATTTTCTTCGTTGGCCCACTAATAAAGACATGATCATTCTATACTTTTAATGGTAGATGTATTCTTACATGGAGAGACAGAATATTAAAAAGAAAATCCAGAAAATAAATCTAAGGAATATATATTAATTGATTTGTATTTCATGGAGTGAAATAAGTATTTGATCCCTTAGTATTCATTAGCAGTTCTGGCTTTTACAGACCAGTTAGACACTCCCAATCAACTTGTTACCTGACCTGAAGCCACCTGTTCTCACTAATCACTTGTGTGAAAAACACCTGTCCACAGAATCAGACAGATCACACAGATTTCAAGTCTCCAACATGGGTAAAACCAAAGAGCTGTCACAGGACCTCAGAGTCAGAATTGTTGACCTTCACAAAGCTGGAATGGGCTACAAAAAGATTAGTAAGGTGTTGGATGTGAAAGTAACAACTATTGGTGCAATTATCAGAAAGAGTAAAGAGTATAACATGACAATCAACAGACCTCAGCCCGGTGCTCCAAAGAAGATTTCGCCTCGTGGGGTGGCAATGATGCTGAGAACGGTCACAAATCGTCCTGCAACCACTCGGCAGGAGTTAGCAAATGACCTGAAGGCAGCTGGGACCACAGTTTGCAAGGAAACAATTGGCAACACTTTGCGCAACAATGGATTCACATCCTGCAGTGCCCGAAAGGTACCCCTGCTGAAGAGAGCACATGTGGAGGCGCGCCTCAAGTATGCCAATGATCATTTGAAAGATGAACCAAGTTATTGGGAGAAGGTTTTGTGGTCAGACGAGACCAAAATTGAACTTTTTGGCCTCAACTCCACCCGCCATTTGTGGAGGAAGAAAAATGCTGCCTATGACCCCAAGAACACTGTGCCCACCGTCAAGCATGGAGGTGGAAGCATAATGTTTTGGGGGTGTTTCTCTGCCAAGGGTACAGGGCTACTTCACCGCATCACTGGGAAGAATGGATGGAGCCATGTACCGCACAATCCTGAGGGACAACCTCCTCCCCTCTGCCAGGGATCTGAAAATGGGCCGTGGTTGGGTCTTCCAACATGATAACGACCCTAAACATACAGCAAAGGCAAGAAAGGATTGGCTCAAGAAAAATCACATTAAGGTCATGGAGTGGCCCAGCCAGTCGCCAGACCTCAATCCGATCGAAAATCTATGGAGGGAGCTGAAGGTCAGAGTTGCCAAGCGACAACCCACCAACCTTCATGATTTAGAGAGGATCTGCAAAGAAGAGTGGGCCAAAATTCCCCCCGGTGTGTGTGCTAAACTTGTGGTTAACTACAACAAACGTCTCACCGCTGTGCTTGCAAACAAAGGCTTTGCCACTAAGTATTGAGTGTGTTTGGCAAGAGGGATCAAATACTTATTTTCCTCATTGAAATACAAATTAATTAAAATATATTCTTTAAAATTATATTCTGGATTTTTGTCTTGATATTCTGTCTCTCCATGTTAGAATATATCTACCATTAAAAGTGCAGAAGGATAGTGTCTTTATTAGTGGGCAAACAAAGAAAATCAGCAAGGGATCAAATACTTCTTGGACTCACTGTGTATATATATATATATATATATATATATATATATATATATATATATATATATATATATATATAAACAATTGTATTAAACATAATATTTTATGATTAATAATGATTAAAATCATGAATAAAAAAATATATGTTGGTAAAACCCTGTATTTTGGCAGACTGGAACCTTTAATACTTTAATATTTTGTATTAATTATAATAATTTAATGTGCTGAGTAAAAGTTTAGCCCAGAGCTTTAACATCAAACAGGAAGAAGTCTTAATGAAGGAATATATATATATATAAAAAACATATCTATCTATCTATCTATATATATATATATATATATAATGAATGTGAAACAGCATTTTAAGTAAAGGATACTGAGAGACATACTGAAAGATAACAGGCCAGACATGGGGAACTGAAGCTTGTTGTGAAATAGGGGGCAATCCGGCAGAACACCTTCCTGAATGGAGGCTTTTACAGGACCCTGTAGAGCACATACAGTACAGTACAGTACATTAACATGACATCACTGAAAATACAGTGTTATAAAAACTGTTAAAAAACTGTTGGAACTTACTGGAAGATAGCTGATAGGGATCTCATATTTATAGTCCTCTGCTTGTAGTTTATACACCAGCTTCATCATGGGCCCACTGTCAGAAACACATTAAAAAAATGTCATTTAAAATAATGTCATTTTACTCTCTTTAGTATAAGAACTATAGTATTATAAGGATATTTTATGTTCTTTAGGGTTTTAGGTCAAACTTTTCTTTTCCTCTAATTTTTCCTCATTTTCTCCCCAATTTACACAGCCAATTACCCAACCCACTCATTAGGACTCCCTCTATCACTAGTGATGCCCCAACACACCAGGAGGGTGAAGACTAACACATGCTTCCTCCGATACATGTGAAGTCAGACTCCGCTTCTTTTCGAGTTGCTGCTGATGCAGCATTACCGAGCAGCATCACAGCGCTAACGCTCGGAGGAAAGCGCAGTGACTCTGGTGGTTCTGATACATCAGCTCACAGATGCCCTGTGCTGCAGACATCACCGCAGGAGTGATGTGGGGAGAGAGCGCCATCTACCCACCTGGAGGGAGCAGAGCCAATTGTGCTCCCTCTGAGCACAGGAAGCTTGATGGTAAAGCTGCATGACCGGGATTCGAACCTGTGACCTCCTGCTCATAGTGGCAGCGCTTTAGACCGCTGGACCACTCAACGCCCATTCTTACCTTTCTTAATAATCAATAATTTTAGCAATCAAACGCTTCCTATAATTGCTGTCACTGTATACTCATAATTAATGTTCTGCTATACACCAACAGACTGATTTATGACACTGATAAAATGACACAATAAACTGATAATGCAATTACAATCTTTTTGAAAGCAATGAACTTTGAAAATATAGATAAAAAATAAATAAATAAATAAAATAAATTTATGCAGTGGTGATAAAAGTGACAAACCTGCGACAAAATGTGTGTATTTGGCCGTATGATTAATTTTGTTCAGTTTTGGCCACAAATTTATATTTTGGTATATCTTTACTTAATATATAAACCCAACAAGCAATATTAAGGCCTGAAAAATTATCCCGATACCGTATTTTTTGCACTATAAGGCGCAACGTATTGTAAGGTGCACTATCAATGAAAGTCTATTTTCTGGTCTATTTTGATACATATGGTGCGCCAGATTATAAGATTCACTGACGATTTTTGGAAAAATTAAAGAATTTTAAGTGCTCCTTACCATGTGAAAAATACAGTAATGATACAGTAACTTATTGTGGATAATGTAAATTTTTACTGACAGGCCTGGATGGTCTATATACTTTAAGTGTTATAAATAACAAACATCTAGGAGTCTCTCTAACACACACGCACACACACAAAAAAAAAAAAAAACCTAAGCTTAGCTTGTTTACTTGGGGTCGAGGAAGTCCATGACAATGTTATACTCATTCATGCGGGTTTGCAGAAAGCGCAGGTTCCAGCCCACGATCACCCCATCCAGACTGCCGAAGATACTTTCAATCAGCCAGGGGAAGACCAGATGCAGCTCCTGAGTGGAAATTACAACAAAGATATAAACCTCACGGATAAACCAGAATGCTGAACCGCTGCGAGCAGTGAACGCAGCACATACCATGCATGTAAACAACATGGAGCAGCAGAGACCGAAACCAAAACTAAACTTACTAAATATACAGAATAAAATGGAACAATCTCTGGTCCGGACTTTCACTCTAAATTCACTAATTAGATGTCATTTTAATACTTTTAACATTTATCAGAGTTCATAAACTTTTTAACCTATATATTCCCATGAATTTTCCAGGACTTTTTCATGCCTTCACAGCTCATTTTCTAGACCATACAATTTTTAAAACATCAGTACAGACATGGACAATAAAACTAAAAATCCATGTCAAAACTGATTATAAAATGGCAAATATCTTTCTCAAAATTAGTAATAGTAAAAACTTGGAAATATGACATTTCACTAGCTGAATAAAATTTCTGCACATTTAGTACGTAATTGCCTTATACTTGTCTAAATGATGCCAGACAGCATTAAATCAGCCTTTTTCTCTCACTATGTACATTTACAGTTCTAGTCACAGTCAGCTAGCTAGATTGATTTACTCAAACCAAAACTTTTAAACTTTTCTGGGTATTTTAATTTTTCCCAAACTTATCCAGGCCTGGAAATTGCTATGTTCAAATTCCATGGCTTTTCCAGGTTTTTCATGACGGTACGAACTCTGGTTTACACAACGTCGTCACTAAAAACAGATCAGTGCAGCATAACGTACCTTAGCAGGATAGTCATCTATCACCTTTACTAACTCCTGGCATCTCTGGAGAAATGGTTTGGTGGTCCAGTCTGCTTTTAGGTTTGCCTGTTTAAAAAGTAATCGCAGTAAAGGTCATAGGTCAGTGATCTATGGTACAGTCGTTTTACCAAAACAAATGTTGGATTTTGACTTACTTACCAACAGATAACTAGGCTGCTGTATTGCCGGTGCAGCCATAGCTGTTTGCTCTGCAGATGAAGCAGTGCTGCTCAAAGCTGCAAGCTAATGCAACACCTGATTTAAAAAAAAAAAAAAAAAAAGGAAAGAGGACCAAATATTAGTATTACCCCAGAAATATTTGCGATAAACCATATTATTGTAATTTTAAGACAGTTAAATGCCCCTGACCTAATGATAATCACATAAACAAAGCAATTACACGCTTTTAAAGACCACAAAATTTGTTATTAATCATACTTTGGGGAAATAAATTTCACACTGTGTGTAAGAAGTCACAGGTAATAAAGCACTGATTGGTCATTTAGCACAACTGACTAAAATACTGTTCACTAGGAGTGTTTCATACGCAACACTTTTGACTACAGTAAACAATATTACACACTAAAATATCACCCACCCCTAATTATCAAAACAGGGTAAGTTACTATTTTTTTTTATATACTGTTTTTAATTTCCTATTATATCTAAATGTACATCTACTAGAGACAGATTATATCTGTCCAGTATCATTTATTTTTACTTTATTCCTGGATATATGGAGATATTTGGAGTGTATTATTAATAGTATCATGACATTCTGGATTATTGAGTTATGAAAAGAAATATAACGTTAAATAAAAAACATATTCTGGTTTGTTTAACACTTTCTGTTTAGTAATTTTATAATTTTTATATGTTTTTCTTCATAGCTTGGATGAGTTTAGTATTAATCTACAGTGCAGGACATTTTAAAACAATGAAAAACACTGAATTTGAAGTGTTTCCAAACTTTTAAAATAAAATAAACAGTGTGGGTCTATTTCAGACGCATAGCGGTGGGTAACTCAGGTCCAGAAAGTAAAAATCCATCCCAGGTTTTTGTACAGCTGGTCTGTGGCTCAGCCGCCCAGACAGTTGGTACAAAAATCCTGGGATGGATTTTAACTTTCCGGACCTGGGTTACCCACTTCAGCTACATTAGCTTAGCTTAGCGTTAGCTGTGTACATGTGTATAAAACTCCTATTAAACTGGGGTTATATGCATATAAAGGATATATAACGATATGTAAGGATATTTGAGGATTATATAAAGGGTATTTAAAGAGATATAAAGGAGATATAAAGGAGAAATAAGGAGATATAAGGAGGTATATTTACCCTCAGCTCTGACCGATCAGCAGCTCCACTAAACAGCGTTCAAACCCCGCTCTGCGCTCTGACCTCACATCCCCCCATACACCCACACAGCTCTCACTGAACAGCGACACCTACCGGCCTCACACAGCACTGCAGGTGCCTGAGTACCAGAGTGCCTGAGTACCTGAATACCAGAGTACCTGAGTACAAGAGTGCCTGAGTAACAGAGTGCATGAGTATGCGAGTGCCTAAGTACAACAGTACCTGAGCACCTGAGTGCCAGAATACCTGAATACCTTTGTGCCTAAGTACAAGCGTGCCTAAGTACCTGAGTACAAGAGTGCCTGACCAACAGGGTGCCTAAATACCAGAGTAACAGAGTGTCTGATTATAAGAGTGCCTGAGTAACAGAGTGCATGAGTATGCGAGTTCCTAAGTACAACAGTACCTGAGCACCTGAGTGCCAGAATACCTGAATACCTTTGTGCCTAAGTACAAGCGTGCCTAAGTACCTGAGTAAAAGAGTGCCTGGCTAACAGGATGCCTAAATACCAGAGTAACAGAGTGTCTGATTATAAGAATGCCTGAGTAACAGAGTGCATGAGTATGCGAGTGCCTAAGTACAACAGTACCTGGGCACCTGAGTGCCAGAATACCTGAATATCTTAGTGCCTAAGTACAAGCGTGCCTAAGTACCTGAGTACAAGAGTGCCTGGCTAACAGGATGCCTAAATACTAGAGTAACAGAGTGCATGAGTACAAGAGTGCCTGACTAACAGCGTGCCTAAGTACTAAAGTAACTGAGTGTAACAGAGTACAACAGTACCTGAGCACCTGAGTACGAGAGTGCCTAAGTACAAGACTGCCTGGGTACAAGAGTATCAGAGTACCTGAGTAGCAGAGTGTGAGTACAAGAGTAGAGTACCTGAATACCCAGGTGCTCGCGGGAGCACCTGGGTATCAGAACTTAAGAGAACTAGAGTAACAGTGTACCTGAGGACCAAAGCACATGATCAATGATTTCCCAAGAACTGACAATTTTCATCCACAAATACTTTACAGAAGTTTACTTAACACAGACCCAGAAGCCCAGACCCATTTCTGATTATTTATGCCAAATTAAAGACTGAATCAGATTCATACATTTTAACACATTTTTTGGAGCACATGACTGTAAATGTTTAAAGGCTAAAATCCTAATGTGAGATTAATTACACAACATTTTCACAACTTCGATTTTAAAATTTGTTATTTAAATCGTGTCAATGCCTATTATAAACAATGTAAAAAAAAATAAGTTATGTAAATGTTATATATGTAGGACTAGTATGTTATTAAAAATTAAACATGCAGAAATTAAGTTGTCTGGTTGTAAATATACTCCAGACATGTTCGAAATTACTTATTTACAATGTAAAAACTTTTTAACGTTTATTAATTATAGTTTTACACTAATTAAACTAACTAAATTGAGCTTGAGTTGAAAATATTATTTATGTAGAGTTACATAAAATAAATAAATAAAAACAATTAATAATATTTTAATATTGTATATTAATATTAATATTATACATTAATATTAACCTAATTAAACCTTATTAAGTATGGGTGGCTGTAAGCGGACGCTAAACAGAGAGCTTATAGAGAGGAGAGTACCCACTCGAGAACGTGTTCTAGGTCGCGCCTGAGTTAGTCCGAAATGAATGGGTTCCTATGGAGTAAGTAAGCAAAAGAACTATATTACATGTTTTAGCACTGCAGACATCATTGTTTATAGCGTGTAAAAATTTAGTTTTAGCCTTTAATCAGTAACTCCAGTGTCACTAGCATTAATGCTACCGTCTTTAATGCCTTAATATTGTGTGCTGTAAAGAAATGGAAAGATACAGGTCGGTTTTCTTTCTTTTATAAGCACGATTCCTTGTTTTACGTTCTGAAATTATAGTGATACCTTGTAAATGCAGTTAGTCACTATGTTTAATTCGTGTTTTTAGCCGTTTAGCTCCATTATCTCCCATTCATTAAGGGCTCCCTCGCGGGCGCCCTCTAGCGGTTCGCGGTCATTTTGCAGATATTTTCTGATACAGAGTGGCTACTAATTAAAGTTAATAGCGTCCACCACGTGGATAAGCCCGTTTGTGTTTTTAAACGGAAGCAATATGGCGTCTTTGGAGGACTACCACTTCTTGGAAAGCTTCAAAAGGAAGCGTATAAAGCTCACCACTAAACTCTGCGTGTTTACTGGCGTGGTTCAGCGCATCAGCCTGAATAAAACCATCGTTTTAGAAGATGTGGTTGAAGAGACGAGGAATACCAAGCTCTGTGGAGCTAAGCTCTTCTTTGGACACGAAATCCTCAACATCGAGATCCCCAACCTCGCCAAACTCGAAGACCCTGTGCAGCAAAGCAGGCCCAACCCAGGCCAGCAGATGCTGCCTGTGGCCGAGTTCCAGCCCTACAGGCGCAGCTTGCTGCTGGACGAAGAAGACGAGCAGCACGTGAACTACGTGGTGGTAGATGAGTTCCACGAGAAGTTTGGTCCTGCTGTGATGCACATCAAGAAGCAGCAGGTGGTTGGGATTGGATCTGACGGGGTTGGTGTCTTCCAGCACGAGCGGCTGTGCTGGTTGCAGATCGCCACTAAAAACAAGGTGTACCTTTTCGACATCCTACTGCTTGGGAGTAGAGCCTTCAAAAACGGCTTGTCCATGATTCTGGAGAGCAAGCACATCCTGAAGGTCATTCACGACTGTCGCGGCATCGCCGGATCTCTGTTGGCTCAGTTTGGGGTGAGTCTTACTAACGTTTTCGACACTCAGATCGCAGACGTCTTGCACTTCTACGAAGAAACCGGTGGATACCTGCCGGACAGGGTCAGCACACTGGAGGAGGTGGTCAGCTTTCACCTGAAGATGCCTTTGTACCATCTTTCCTCTCTGAAGATCAAGGCCCAGCTCGTGAGGGAGGACCGAGAAGTCTGGTATGTGCGACCTTGCCCTGCTCCACTCCTGAAGGTCATGGCCTTGTCGGTGATCCACCTGCAGCCGCTGCGCCTGGTGCTTCTGGATGCTCTCATGTCCGACTACACCACATTGGTGAACTTCTACCTAAGTGGCAACCAAGTTACACCAGTGCCGACGCAGAACATCAACAGCAGGATTGGGCTGGAACTCCCCAGGGAGCTTCGGGAGCTGGAAGTTATCAGGCAGGAGCGCCAGGAGTGGGCTGTAGGCCATTACCCAGTTACTGAAGATGGTCTACTGGAGCGCTACAAGCCCAGACCCTCCACAGAGACAGAAGCACGGTCCACAGATGCTGATCTGGAGCAATCATCAGCAGCCTCCTGTCAATTAGAGGAGATCTCAAGCCAATTGGAAGCAGCATCTTCAATGACTTCTCCAAGCCAAGATCTTCAGAAGAACCTACCCATCTCCACAACGTTCCCTGTGCTCGGTAGAGGGTTCAACATCTCAACACCACCTCTCCAGCCGCCCAGAGGAGGTCTGAAGAACACCGTAGGAAAGATCAACCCAGAGCCAGGAGCTTCCAGTTGTTTGGATTCAGAATCGCAGGCTCAACCCATCTCCATTATGGCAGGGGTGGCCACCACAGGCTCCTACCCATTCTCTGCCATGTCCATGGGCAGAGGGTTCCTTCACACATCCCAGTAAACCAGCAAACCAGTAACCTGAAAACCAGTAAGAAAAAAGAAACGTGTTGACTATTGAGTCTAGTTTAAACATCCTGTCCTATGCTGGAATCTTCTGTTAATTTTTGTTTTATTAAAATTGATGCATGGATGGAGAGCAACAGTTGATAGATCTTCAAATGTTTTAGTTTGTTAAAGAGGCATTTAAAGCTCAGTTGGAAAATAGAAAATTAGCATGTGTATAAAACCATTCATTCATTATTTGGTAAAGTAAATACGCTATAGTAACAAAAGGAAACAGGTCTCATCTTTTCATTTCTGCCTCAAATGGTCTGAATTTTTATGAAGGAAAATTTATCTTTACAGTGTAATGTCAGATATTTTTGTTACAATATTTTCCCATTTTTGATTGTGATGAGCAGACTACCCCAAAATAGAAAAACGTTTTCTCAAAAAAATCTAGTGTCTAAAACAGAAATGGGGGAAAAAATAGAGAATTAGAAAAATTAACCAAAATCCATTATTTGCTTTGTGGAAAACTGTGCCAAATGGAAAACTATTCATTTTCCACAATTTCACTAGTTTTTCATTTCTGCACCACACAATCTGAATTTCACAAACATAGGAAATTTATTTATTTATACTTTTTTTTTTTTCATTTCCCCTGACATTTCAGATTGTGAGGGTTAGGAATGAAAACAAAATGAAAAAATATGTAAATTTAAATTCAATGTTTTTCTTTATTCCCCAAACAGTCTGAATTACACACAACAAAGGGGAAAAAAATAGTGTCTATATTTTTATATTTTTCTTCACCAGTCTATTGGTGTAATGCTATGTACTTTACGTTACAAGATGCAACCTAACATGAGAGGCAGAAATGGAAAAAAACTTTGAAAATTTAACCAAAATCATTTTTTGCTGTGCTTTTCCGAATGGAAAATAAAGATTAGAAAGTTTTTTTTTTTTTACTTTTTTTACAAGGTGAAATTTTTTATTTCATTTTTCCTAAAAGGGTCAGACAAATGCAAATTCACCAAATGGAAAACCATTTATTTTTTTATGTTCCAGTTTCACTTAAATGTGAAAAACATTATATCTGTCCTATATTTTCAGATTTTCTCTAAGTTTAATGCTGTAATTCTACCTATACTTTTTTGTAGCATGTACGTAACACATCTAACACAGAGAATGTGGGGTTTACTAATTATTTACTCATATCATACTCGTATTGTGGTTTGAGGTCCTCAGGACTGGGTTTAGAAATAAACATTTGCTTTATTTGCTTTAGTTTAGTTATTTTTTTATTAATTGTATTATAATATTGATTTATTATATTGGAGTTTTAACAAAAGGAAATGTCATTGCTGTTCAGTTATATACTGATTTAAATGCATGTTTGTGATTAAGAGTTAAGAGTACAGTTAGATGTTTATTTCTCTTATTTTAAGAAGAGTTTAAGTGCTGTTCGTTTCTGTGTGGGTAGGTGGCAGTGTTGCCCACCTCTTAGAAAAACAGAGTTTTATCAGTTCAGTATCAGTTTCTCAGTTTGTTTTGGAATATAGAGCATATTTAACATGCATTGTGATGTTAAAAAAAGGTAATGTTACCTGTTCTCATTGTTATATCTTAATATTGCAATAAACATGTGTCTTAACATTTAACGGATGTTCTCTTCATTCATAAAAAAGACCAAGATGTCCAGTGATCACATCTTTATATCAAGAGTGATGTTTCCATGTTTTTATTGGTATTCCTTCAGAGTACAGGTACAATAGTTTAATATGGAACAATAATATATTAGACAAAGTGCAAAAGTGTAACAATAGTGCAACATAAAACTATAACACTACAACAAATACAATAAATACAAACAATGAGACTGTTTAACAGACAGGACAGTGCAGAGTGTGTGTGTGTGTGTGTGTGTGTGTGTGTGATGAATGGTAGGGGGTTTCCATTTAGTCCCTGTGTGAGTGTGTTATGCAACTTATATTATCTATAAGTTTTATAAAATTAAGGTTTTCTAATACATGGATCCTCTCTCTCTCTCTCTCTCTCTCTCTCTCTCTCTCTCTCTCTCTCTCTCTCTCTCTCTCTCTCTCTCTCTCTCTATATATATATATATATATATATATATATATATATATATATATATATATATATATATAATTCTATAGCATATCTGAAATACACAGAAATATATTTGTAGTACATAGTACATATTTTTTCAATCTATACTTTTTTACTACTAAATTATTTTGTTTTTATTTTTTTTAAGTTAGAAACAACAAACTAAAACTCTTTGCTTTTCTATACCAATAGGAAAGTTAACAGAAAATGGAAAAAAATGAATATTTATTCTATCCAACATGCAAAAATATATATTATTTCTATTTTCCGTAAGACTAGAAAAAAACATATTTTCTGCACCAAATGAAAACCGTAATTTTGTATTTAATTTAACTTCTGCCCCACACAGTCTGAATTTCACACAAAAATGAAAAAAAAAAAAAAACAAACAAAAAAAATCTCTTTTCTACATTTTCATACTTGCTCCCCCAGTATAATGGTATAATGCCATTAAGAGTTAAGAGCTGCTTTGTTTCAATATTAATACCCATATTTGATGGCACATATTCATAATGTATCGCAAACAAAACGATATACGATATATCGCTTTATTGATATTTTGTCCCAGCCCTATTATATTATATTATATTATATTATATTGTATTATATTATATTCGAGACTTTGATGGTCTTTCTCTTTTATAAATTCTCTCACAGAGGGAGTCTCTTTTGAGTTTGTGGCTGAAAAGAGATTCCATTATGAACTGATCCCCGAGGCGCGGTCATTTCACAGCACCACCAGAAAAAAGAACAAAAAAAAAATAAAAAATAAAAAAAACAGGGAAAAAAGGAAAAGTCTCTAAATGTTTTACGCCACTCTGTGCATTTTTATTTCTCGCTCAGCTGTTTAAAACCTATGAAAATATGGACTGGTATATTGTCATTCCCCAGTACAATGGTATAATCAAACCTACAAGATGCAAAAACATAAAATGCAAATGTAAAACTTTTTTATTTATTCTAAAATGTCTGATTGTAATGTACAGAAATAGAAAAGTTAGCAAATTAGAAAAACTATTTGCTAAAACTAAAACTTTGCTTTGCTATGACAAATACAAAATTTCTCAGAAAAGGGAAATAAGGAATATTTATTCTATATTTTTTCCTCCATTTCAATGATGAAACCCAACCTGCTTTTTTCAAACATGCAAAAATGTATTTTCTTTCCATTTTCACTAAAACATTTTTTGGAAGGGCTGAAATTGAAAAAGTAAAAAATAGGAAAAAAATACTAAAAACATTTTCTTTTTTTACAGCACCTAATGAAAAAACATAATTTTGTCTAAAGAAAAACTAACTAAAACCATTTTTTTGCTTTGCTGTAACAAATAGAAAAATTTGCAGTAAGTAGAAAAAAAAATAATCTTTATTCTATTTTTTTTAAATATTTTCTCACTCATTGTAATGATTATATTTAACCTGCTTTTTTTAAACATGCAAAAAAGTATTTTCTTAAAAATTTCCCTAAAAAGGAAAAAAATGACAAATTTGTATTTTTGTTTTTAAGTTTTGTTCTAAAGGAATTTAGAAAAACGAACTAAAACTGATTTTTGCTTTGATATGCCAAAAAAAAATAAAAAAATCACATAAAATGGAAAAAAAATTCTTAATTCTATTTTTTGGATATTTTCTCAGGCATTTTTTTAATTAAATCCAATTAGCTTTTTTTAAACATGCAAAAGTGTATTTTCTTTCCATTTTTCCTAAAACAATTATCGGAAAGAGCAGATGGAAACTAGAAACTAGAAAATAGGAAAAATGAACTAAAAACCTTTTCTTCTTTTCTGCACCAAATGGAAAACCATAATTTACCCTAGTTTTTAGATGTTTCTAATGGTGTATTGCCATTAAGAGTTTAGAGCTCCTATGTTTCAATAATAATAATATCCATATTTGATGATACGTACGATGCATTGCGATATTGATATTTTGTTCAGGTCTTATTACATGTATTCTATTCTATTCTATTCTATTCTATTATATTCGAGACTTTGATGGTCTTTCTCTTTTATAAATTCTCTCACAGAGGGAGTCTTCTTTTGAGTTTGTGGCTGAAAAGAAATTCCATTATGAACTGATCCCTGAGGCTCGGTCATTTTACAGCACTACCAGAAAAAAAGAACAGAAAAAACAACTAAATAAAACAACAAAAAAAAGAAAAAGTCTTGAAATGTTTTTAGGCTGTTCTGTGTGTCTTTACTTCTCGCTCAGCTGTTAAACGTCTATTAAAGAATTGAGAATAGAGACTGGCATGAACATGCGTTTTACTGCACACTGCACATCACACCCTGTTTAATTCAAGTGTATTCATCCTTCACAGATAGCCTTGGAGCGTTTTGTGCAGCTGAAAAATTGCGCAGATTTCTCAGCCGTATGTCAGCGTGATTAATCAATGACTGCTTAATTCCGTTACATTAAATTTCAGCAGTTTAATCATGTTTTAAAAATGAACTAAAAACCTATTCTTTTTTCTATTTTGTTTTTAGTTTTTTTTAAAGTTAGGAATTTAGTAAAAATGAACTAAAACCCAGAATAAAGTGAAAAAAAAAAATCTTTATTCATTTTTTTAATATATGTTTTTTTCGTCCAGTTTAATGATTAAATTCAACCTGCTTTTTCTTTCCATTTTTAATACAAATTATTGGTAAGGGCAGATGCAAAAGCTAATAATAGAAAAAAAAACTAAAAACTTTTTTTTTCTTTACTGCACCTAATGGAAAACCATAATTTTTTAATTCCGTAGCTTGGCACTGAGTGTTCCTCATGTGTCTCCGCCTCAGTCTACAGTGCTTTCTCCTGTGTTCATTTTGTAACTCCGCCCCCTTGTTACCTATCCCGGGTGTTTTCTGTTTTCTGGTTCTTGTACGTGATTAACGTCAATGTTAGGTTGCTTTGTTTCTTGGTTTTCTGTCTGTAGTTTATTCCGTGTTTCTTCTAGTAGTCCTGCCTTTTCGCGAATCTTGTTTTGCGCTTAGTTATTATTATCTGACAATAATTTTATTGGAAATGGAATAACTAGAAAATAGAAAAAAAGAACTAAAATCCTATTCTTTCTAATGGAAAACCATAATTTTTTAATTCTGTAATTTGGCCCTGTGTGTTTCTCATGTGTCTCTGCCTCAGTCTATAGTTTTTTCTTCTGTGTTCATTTTGTAGCTCTGCCCCCTTGTTACCTATCCACGGGTGGTTTCTGTTTCCTGTGTGTATTTATAGTCCCTTTGTTTTTAGTGTCCCTTGTTGATTCTTGTACGTGATTAACGTCAATGTTAGGTTGCTTTGTTTCTTGTTTTTCTGTCTGTAGTTTATTCCGTGCTTCTTCTATTAGTCCTGTCTGTTCGCGTATCTTGTTTTGCATTTAGTTTTGGTTTATTTTATAATTTTTTAATTCCGTAATTTGGCCCTGTGTGTTCCTCATGTGTCTCTGCCCCAGTCTATAGAGTTTTCTTCTGTTAGCTCCGCCCCCTTGTTACCTATACCGGGTGTTTTCTGTTTCCTGCTCCTATTTCCTGTGTGTATTTATAGTCCCTTTGTTTTTAGTGTTCCTTGTCAGTTCTTGTACGTGATTAACATCAATCTGAGATTGCTTTGTTTCTTGGTTTTCTGTCTGTAGTTTATTGTGTGTTTATTCTGGTAGTCCTGTCTGTTCGTGTATCTTGTTTTGAGTTTAGTATTGACTTATTTTTTGTTTTCTTTGTTAATAAATTCTCACCTCCTCGACTCCCTGCTGCAACCCTGACAATAATTTGATTGGAAATTGAAAAAAAATCTAAAAACTGTTTCTTCTTTTCTGCACCTAATGGAAAACCATATTTTTTAAATTCTGTTACATTAAATTTCTGCTCTTTAATCCTGTTTTATTGCTGTGATGTTGCAGTCCGGTTGGCGGGAGGATGCTGCCGCGGGTTTGATGGGCATGTTAAAGTTTGATGCCTCTGTCTGATGTGTGTAGGTATTCCCAGACTGCCTCGATACTCTCTGATTGGCTTTGAGGCTTCACTTTGTGTGTGTTTTGGTGTGGGCGAGAGAAGAAATGAAGAAAAACAACAGAAAACATTGCTAATATTGTGATATCGTTTTATCTGTCCTGTGATGATGCAACACGTTTATGCAATATTGAAAGCCATCTTTGATACTGAGCTGTAAATACTCTGCTGCTGCTGCTGCTGCTGCTGTCGCCGTGTCTCTGCTTCACCCTTATGGGACTGGGATCTTCTAAATTATGAATTTTATGGAGGAACACGAAGAAGCGTGAGTTTGTAGACTCGTAAATCTGTCAGATTCGTTTTAATCAGGTGTTGCGAGGTGTGAAAAAGTGTCGCTGCTTATTTTTATAAGCTGCATGTCTGACTGGAGACGGTTCTCCTGTCAGAACAATAAAATACTTTTAGAGCTGTGTTTAGAGTTTGGCGATATTACGATTACGATTCAATATATGTTGATTATATTGTGATATGGGCTGGGCGATAAAGCCTTAAAATAATATCACAATATTTCAGAAAATATTGCAATAACCATATTCTTGGCGATATATCAAAACATAATTTTAAGAATATACTACTGCAAGGAAATAAATATTAAACAGCTCTGAAAAAAAATGAGAGACCATTTAATAAAGATTTTATTGAAACAAATATGATCAAAATAAATGATACTACTCACATTTTAAGACCAATTTATTACATTGATAAACTAACACAATAGACTTGGCAGTTGGAATATAATTATTATTTATAGAGCTCTGGAAAAAAATAAGAAAAAACTCTTAAAATAATGAGTTTCTTTGATTTTACCAAATTATAAAACCTCTGCAATATAATCAAGAGGAACATGGATGATATGATCACAAGCCATCAAACCACCAAGATGAACTGCTTGGATTTTTGCACCAGGAGTAAAGCAGCATAAAGTTCTCCAAAAGCAGTGTGTAAGACTGGTGGAGGAGAACATGATGCCAAGATGCATAAAAAACTGTGATTAAAAACCAACAACTTTATTAATATAAACTTGTTTTCTTTGCATTATTTGAGGTCTGAAAGCTCTGCATCTTTGTTATTTCAGCCATTTCTCATTTTCTGTAAATAAATGCTCTAAAATGACAATATTTTTATTTGGAATTTGGGAGAAATGTTGTCTGTAGTTTATAGAATAAAAGAACAATGTTCATTTTACTCAAACATAAACCTATAAATAGTAAAATCAGAGAAACTGATTCAGGAACTAAAGTGGTCTCTTAATTCTTAGGATTGTATCGCCAAGTTCTTTCCAGTCTACAGTTGAATACTGTGCTTTAGAGATACACAGAAATAACACAGAAACAGTGGAAGTTTAATGCAAATCAGCAGCGCTCATCATTTAATCTGAAGCAAGTTACAGGATGGAGGAAGGAGACAAGTGAGTGAGAAGTTTTGTCAGCACAATAACAGCCTTCATTACACACTTGATGCGGCGTCAGTCAAGCTGATGTCGTCAACAAAGCCGCAGTCTACAGCGCTGCAGCCTGTCAGATCAAACAAAGCACCAGAACACTTAGTAATTAAAAGGGAAATAAGTAATTAGGTATAAATAGGGTGACAGATGTGACGGTTTACGGTGCTGTGTAACTTCAGTGGAAGTAGTTTAGAATTACTGTACATCTTAGTAGAAATGTACAGTCTATAAGGTTAAGTCCCCACTTCAGCACCTTATCAGAATGAAACAGTCTATTATAAAGCCACTTAAACTAACAATCTAATTGTATGGAGTTATTTAAAAGAACAAACATGGACACAATTTGTGGTACTTATGCTGGGAATTTATTTATTGAATTAATGAAATTAATGAATCTGGAAAAATATTTCACACTTCTACTCAGTAATAAAACTCCTGCATCCGGACTGCAAGTAAAAAAACAGGAGGACCAGTGAGTTTTTATTCTATCTCAGTCACATGACATCAGAGTTCAGTAGCTCCTCCATTTCCACATGTTGTTGTGTTTATGCGAATCTCAGTGGAAACGCGCATCCCAAATTGTAACTATGGTGCGCGGCAGTGGACAAATAGCTATTTTATTAAACGTTAGGAGACAAAACTCAGAGATGTGCGCATGGACGGGATTAAATTTACCCGAGGACCATGGAGGACGTCTGAGGAAAACACGTGCATGGTCGTTCCAGACAGCAACAAAAACACAGAGGATAAAAACCCTCTATAAAAGAGAAAATTAACCCAGAACCCTCTAAGAAACTAATCCTGTCCCAATAGGGCTTTGGCATTTGCTTCTGTCAGAAATCTGCAAAAAACTCTTTTATGTAGCACAAAAAAAAATCGAATTAAATGTAAAGGTAATTCAATGAAAACAGTAGCTTGTGCATCACTTTAAATGGTGCTTTCTGTTTACAATTTTAAAAACTGAAGTTGTTATTTAAGAACTAAAAATTGTAATCGTAGCCAGTAATTGCTGATATACAGTTGTGATCAAATATATTTAACCCCCACTGCAGTAAAGTGTTCTAGCAAGTTTAACATGTATTTTTTATCTTGTTCACAATGCAATCAAATAAGGACTTATATAATACACAAATGCAACTTATACTACAACAATTGTTTTTTGTATTATAACAACAAATGTCTTTTTTGTGATTTCCTTATTAACCCCCTTAAAGATTACCACTCTCAAGAACTGAAGTTTCCACCAGGTGTTTTCAATCAGTCATGTGAAAAAACCTGAAGGAGCAGCAATTAAGCTTTAGATTTAAAAGTATGTAAAAACTCAGCTCCTTCTACATAGTTAATGATGTCTTTGAAACATGGTGAAGTCCAGGAAATGGTCAAAGAAGTCTAAAGAGGAGGTAATTTCTAACAATTCATTCCACCAGTAGAGAACTAACACATCAAATCTGTGTATTTGTCATAGTTAGATACAGTGTTTAGCACTGGGGGATTCTTTATTTACAAGTTTAGCAGAGAACTACAAAAACACACAACCTGTGAAAAAAACAAAGACATATGGGATTAAAAACTGCTTTCAAAAGCTGAAAGTTGAAATAATAAAGTTTTCTACTGTTGTAATGGGCAGTTTAAAAACAAAAAACGAAAAATCGAACAATGAACACTATAAAAACAATTACCTAATGTTAAGTATAAATAACACTATATACAAAACTGAAATAATTAGCTAAAATTGATTGAGACACATTGTTGTTCATGAAACTTATAAACAGCCTGTCAGATTTTATTAAAACACTATCATATGGGTATTTCCTTAGTTTAGATAACTAGCTAACAAGTTAGCACACATATTCCAGCAGTAGAGAACAAATTTTATATCTACTTTCAATAAAAAATTCTAAGTTAGCCAGATGGCTATGTATTCGCCATAGCTAGCTAATGCAAAGTTTAGCACTAGAGGCTTTTTTATTTACAGGTTTAGCAGAGCAAACTACAAAACACACAACCTCTAAAACATGAGAGGATTTGAAATTAAAAGCTAAACGTTGAAATAATTAAGTTTTTCTACTGTTGCAATTAGCTCTAATTTGTTAGCTGGGTAGCTAAGCTATGCTAAGCTAACTGTCTGAAAACTGTGTGGAGATAACAGTTGTCCTCATAAACTTAACCAAGCCTTTTTACTTAAACTTAAACTTATTGTTTATTAAAGCAAACTAAGAAACACATACAACCTCTAAAACATGAGAATATTTTAAATTAAAAACTAAAAGTTTAAATAATGAAGTTTTTCTACTGTTGCAATTGGCTCTAATTTGGGAATTTTGGAAAGCTAAGCTATGCTAAGCTAACCGTCTTGAAGGGATTCTAATCTTTCCAGAAAAGTTTAAAAACCTGAAAGGTGAAATCAGGAGCAGAAAGGTATGGAGATAATGGCCCTACTCATAAACTTAACTGAGCATTTAATTTTTTTTTTTCTCAATTTTTCAACTTGGCTAGCTAGCTAAGTAAAAAAACAAACAAACACTCAAACAATGAAAACACCAGTACTTTATATAAAAACAAACCCTATAAAAACAATAACCTGATATTAAATATAAATAACACTATATACTTGTGCATGAAACAGCATATAATTTTATTAAAACACTTTATCATATGGGTTGTTCATTAACTTAGATACACTGCTAACAAGTTAGCAAACACTTTCCACCAGTAGAGAACTCAAAATAGCATATCAGCTTTTTATTAGCTAAACCTGTTATTCATTTAATGCTTGCCAGCAACAGTGTTTAGCAGGATTTCTTATTTACAGGTTTAGCAGAACATACTACAAAACACACAACCTCTAAAACATGAGAGGATTTGGAATTAAAAGCTAAAAGTTGAAATAATTAAGTTTTCTACTGTTGCAATGGGTTCTAATTTGTTAGCTGGGTAGCTAAGCTATGCTAAGCTAACTGTCTATAAGGGGTTCTAACCAACTGATTAAGCTAAACTTTCCACATAGAGTTTAAAAGCCTGAAATGGGAAATCAGGAGCAGAGAGCTATGGAACAAAACTGTGTGGAAATAACTGTTCTCCTCATAAACTTAACAAAGCTTTTTTAAAATTATTTTTCACGTAGCTAATTTGGCTAGCTAGCTAAGTGAAAAAACAAACACTCAAACAATGAAAACACCATCACTTTATACAATAACGAACACTATAAAAAACAATGAACTATACAAAATATAAATAACACTATATAAGTATAAAATTGTATTAAAACACTGTATCATATGGGTATTTCGTTACACTGATTCACTGCTAACAAGTTAGCACACTTTCCACCAGAAGAGAACCCAAAATAGCATATTAGCTTTTTATTAGCTGAACCTGCTAATCATTTAGCTAGCTACAGTGTTTAGCAGAGCAAACCAAAAAACACACACAACCTCTAAAACATGAGAGGATTTGGAATTAAAAGCTTCTATCAGAGGCTGAAAATTAAAATAATTAAGTTTTCTACTGTTTTCTACTGTTTTAAGGTGTGTTAATTTATTAATTTATTAATGTATTAGCAGGGTAGCTAAGTTATGCTAAGCTAACGTTAACTGTCTAGAATGGATTTGATCAAATGACTAAGCTAAACTTTCCACAAAGAGTATAAAAACTCAAGAGGTGAACCTAAAATAACACATACAAAGTCTTTTAAATTATTTTGAGCGTCATATCTAAATATGAAAATGATTTAAAATACATTAACAAGGATGACCAACACAGATACAGTAAACACAGTAAATGTATATGGCATATTCCACCGAATCGGTGCCATTTCTGTCCTCAAGAAACTACATGTATAACTTAAATGTACACAAAATAAGTTTAAAATACATGTTATTATTAAGCATAGTGTCTTGTACATTGACCTAATTGCAAAAGTAAGATCTGTAATTACAAAACTAATAAAAACTATTTAGAACACTGAAAAAATAGCATTAGTTACCTGTCCCCACTCTATACTCTAACTATAAACTTTACCATAACATATAATTATTAAATTCCTTCAGAGATGTATTTTCTTTTGCATTGTTGTGTGACTCCAAATCCCATCTATGCTGTAAAATATTTTTTTCATAATAAATCCATATATTTAAGTTAATATACACATTTTAGTTGTGTCCCTGGGTTTCACTCAATCCTGTTACCGTAACAAAATTCCCCATCTGAAACAATTCTTTATGTTTTTTCTAATTCTATGCTAAAAACCCAGTCCTGTTACTTTCAGTACTGTTACTCATAACATAATATTCATTGAGTGGCCAAGTATTATTTCACCAGTCACACTATGTTCACGCCATGCACACAAAACACATAGAAAATCTATGTTAATTTAAGTTAAGTTATAAGTGTGTTTTGCATGTTCAAACCCCAAGAAAATATATAAATATACATATTTTTATATATACTTGGTTACATTATTATTCTGTGCAGTTATTTGAATATTATTTGCGTTTCATTTTTGTATTTTTTGTAGATTTTCTGTGGAATTTTGTGGATTTTGCTTGTGAAATGCGTATCTGCATATCTCTGAGTATATTGTTGATTTAGTCATATAGCATATGTAACCGCCAGAGACATGTTTTATTAAAATGTTTAATTTTATGTTTTGCAGTAATTTTGAGCTTAGTTAATACAGCTAATAAAATGTATAATTCTTTTAAAAAAAGTTTAGTTCCCTATGTAATCTTGTTTTACTAAAGTTATAATGGGTCATGTGACAGATATTATTTAAGATCATTAACCTAGAAAGGACTTGTGTCCCAGAAACAACCATATTAATTCAATGCATGACCTTAAAGGCTGTAGTATTTTAATTTACGTTTAATAATCTGCTGATACTAATGCATTTTGTCTGCGTGCTAAATATTATTGTGCATCATTTCTTTATGTTTCTTTAAAATGGTCATAGTGTATTTTTACCAAGCCATGTCTATTAGAAGATGTTGTATATAATTAGACTATAGAAACTATGGTGAAGAAATCCATCTCCTGTGTGTGTGGGTGTGTGTGTGTGTGTGTGGGACACTGTAGTAGATGCTTTAGAAGTGCTGTTGTAAATCATTACCTCTATAAGAGGACAGATACACTACATGTATGTGCATCAGCTATAGGTACCAGTATGTAAGGCAGAGCATCAATTTAAAATGAAACAGTATGAAATAATCTACTCCGAATGGCTGTCACTGCAGGAAAAACGAGCCGCTCTTTCTGTCCCTAATGACTGTTTGAGAATAGCCCCCTAGTGATTTCAGGCAAGACCCGCTTTCTGCATCAGAAATAATGGTCACCTGAGAAAAGGAGAAACACATGCAGAGAGTAGATTTCTTTTCCTGCTTTATTTCGTCCCTCTGTGTCCAGAAAAAACATATGATCTCCTCATCTCCGGCTGAATAAAGCATTGTACTCAGCTATTGTGAAAGCAGACAATATTAAATTACAATATGCACTGCAAAAAACAAATTTAGCAAGGGACATTTTCTAATATAAAGGCATTAAATCATACATTTTAAAATGTCTTATTAAGAATTGTTGTCTTACTAAGCATTGTGTAATAATGATATTAATCAGTCTTACTTAAAATTTCTACATTTTTTTAAGTTATTTGACTCAAAATAAGCCCAAAAAGTCATAAGTCAAGTGATTCTAAATTCAAACAAAAAAGTGATTTTGCTAAACATAGCATATATCTTTATTTATTATTATGCTTAATTACTTTATTAATCTTGGCAGTTATGTGAAAAATTTATTTGATTTTGCCAGCTTTTGCGTTAATTTTTGTGTTTTTTATTTTTTTTTTGTTGATTTTCTGTGTAATTTTGCTTGTGAAATCTCTGCACATCTCTGAGTATATTGTGGATTTAGTCAGTACACATGTAACGGTCTGTGGATTTCTGGAGCTCTGGAAAGAATTAAGAGACCACTTCAGTTTCTGAATCAGTTTCTCTGATTTTGCTATTTATAGGTTTATATTTGAGTAAAATGAACATTGTTGTTTTATTCTATAAACTACAGACAACATTTCTCCCAAATTCCAAATAAAAATATTGTCATTTAGAGCATTTATTTACAGCATTTTTATTTTTCTCCAGAGCTGTATATCAAGATATCTCTTACATTTTAAGACCTGTTTACTAGAAATGTAAAATAAGCACCTGTGAACCACAAACTACAATTAGATAATCAGAATCTGATGTAGGTCTACCTATGTTGACACTGAAATGCTGTAGACATTCTTACATATGAAATTCTTATATTACAGCGTAAATGAAAACTTTTTTTACTTTTTTGGCAGGAATGTCCCTCTCTTTCTCCTCGCATCTATCCATCCACCTCTCTGATTGGTTGGTCCAGGGTTGTTCTCTCTGTTGCAGCAGCCTGGGTGCAGTTCCTGCGAGGTTAGTGACGTTTTACTTTAAAGAGGCACAGAAATGTTTTTTTTTTTTTATTATTATAATATAACACGGGAAATTTATGGGGAAAATACTAATATGGGAGGACATCGGGAAAGGGGGGTAAAATACGGTAGTTTCCCGGCCAAAAACGAGAGATTTGACAGGTATTGGGTTATTAAGCCGGTAACTGTTTTAGTTGAGTTTTTTTTTTGTATACCTTTTTATTAATTTCCTTTATTTTGTCTTTTTATTTACCTAATTTTATGTTTTTACCTTTTAGCTGGTTTTACTTTTGGCCTATTATCTTTTTATTTTATTTATTTCCTCCTTTTATTTTTTTAAATATTTTTTTACTTATCTTTATTATTTGTTTTAGTTCCATCATTTACCTTGTTTATAATGTTTGTGTTAAATCAGTCCTTTTTTATTTTAATAATTTCTCAGTTTGTTTTATTGCTTTACATTTTAGCGTATCTGCATATTCTTTTATTCTGAATTATTTAGTTTCTTCCTAATTAAATCTTATATTGTTTGCTTTTTTATAATTTAAACTTTTTTTTTTTCATTTTCAGTCCATTTAATTTTTTAAATGCCCAGCTGCATTAAAAAAATTGAGGGTTACCTTTAATGTATTACCGAAAAACAAAGACAGGCCTAGACACTAGGCCTAGACAGCATCCACTATGCCTCTTTGTTTGCCACTTTTTTGTTTTTTAAAGTTGAAATTAGGACTGTCATGTCTGTGCGTAGGTGGCCTTCTCTCCTCCCTTATGATCGAATTAAGAAGATAGTAAATTACGTATCTCCACACCATCGTGTTTACTCCGGTAAGGCCTGTATTTCCACCGCGGCACAATCCCAGAAGATTTGCACGGACGTGATCTTACTTTCAACAACAACAACCGTGTTTCGCTCTGCTGTGAGTCTAAAAACGTCTAAAAAAAATCCCCCCAACAAACAACACTTTAACTTTACTAATGGAGAGATTGCTCTGTCTCTGATAAGAAGACAATAGTAATTTTAGTTTCCTCTCGCTCTGCCTTTGCTTTATTGTCTCTGTGTTTTTCACCTGGACTTCTTTTCTGAATTGTGCAGCAGACAAAATAAAGGCATCTGCTGCAATTCCATCCCTATTGCCCCTGTGGCAAATTGGCCCTTTATCAAAGGCAGGCCTCATCTATCAGCGCAAAGACGGGTATTGAAATTGCTCTGCTGCCCACAAATCAGGCCAATGGATCGGCCCTTATCTGGAACAAGGCCGTCATCACTCTGGTGCCGGGCAGAGCTCCGGACGGAGAGAGGAGGACGGCGCGGAGACCTTTTTTCGCCGCTGATGGATGTGACCTTCCCTTGACCCCTGCTCGGCCGGATCGCTTGATGTGGAAGCTAACCTTTGGTTAGTAATGAGGCCTATTCACTCTCTCTTTCCGCTTTGTCTTCCGCTTGTCGATGCGGAGAGATAAAAAAGACGTTTGGCGGAGAGGGCAGAGAGGGGGTGTATATATCAATGTAAAGACTAATGCTCTCTTGTTTTACTCGCGCAGACGTTTAGTTTAAATTATTTATTATATTTTTGTACTTTTAAAAAAGATCGACTTCATAGATGAGCAGAGAACCTTGTTAATAAGTTAATAAGTTAGAGTTAATAAATTACGTGGTGGTCCACAAAAAAAACCATTTTTTGGAAAATGAAGTGTAATGGGATGGAGTGCTACAGACTAGTAGCTCTCCAGCCCAGAGGGTTGTTGAACCCAATTGCAGAACAGTTGAATTCAAAGCAGGTAAACCCAAGAAAAAGATCACGCGGGATCAAACCTGTGTCGTATCGGTCTTGGACCAATACACTACCCCTGCCCCGGCTAGTGAATTGGGACGCGGCCGGGAAAATAAAGCCCTTGTAAGGAGATAGGGAGCCCAAAGACCAGATGGAAAAGCAAGAACGGGCAGAAACTAAAGTCACGCAGAGCGCACAGAAAGAGACAGGGGGAGGAATGTAAACAAAAGCTTACCAGAGAAGTATTTTATTTTATGTTTTTATTATCGTACATTCTCCTGAAAGACATGCTTTAATGGCAGGGGTGTTGAATTCGGCACAACACCAGAGAGCCCACTAAACACTGAGCAATGACATAAGCGTGCTTGGGCACGGATTGTTTAAACGTAGTGTAAGTGCAGGCCAGCGGGGAGTAATAAAAGTTGTTTTATAAAGGGAAATGGATGCGTTTGTTAGCAGCTCATATGTGGAGCATCTTTTGCTGGAGTGGAGAGTAAACAGCTGCTCTGAAGTTCATGTTTAGGTCGAGGAGGTGAAAAAAGGCCAGGTGGTTTGCTTTTGCTGTTTATGCAGCTATAGCTGCACAGCTGTCGCATGTCCATGGATCGTATACCTATCCGATTTATGAGCACAAATGAAAGTTACTCAAATCTTATTTGACAAAAGGCGTGAAAAAATCAGATCTGATCCACATTTTTGCAAAAAATCTGATTTGAGCCACTTCAGCCTGGTAGTGTGAACATAGCCTAAGTTTCTAATATGCTCAGTTCAACTGAAAAACCAAAGGATAATGGGTGTAGAAACATTATGTGTAATGTTACACCTCTGGACTCTCTGATTCAAATAAATATATTGTCATTTAGAGCATTTATTTGCAGAAAATGCCAATATGGCTGAAATGACAAAAAATATGCAGAGCTTTCAGACCTCAAATAATGCAAAGAAAACAAGTTCATATTCATAAAGTTTAAAGAGTTCAGAAATCAATATTTGGTGGAATAACCCTGGTGGTTTTTAATCACAGTTTTTTATGCATCTTGGCATCATGTTCTTCTCCACCAGTCTTACACACTGCTTTTGGATAACTTTATGCTGCTTTACTCCTGGTGCAAAAATTCAAGCAGTTCAGTTTGGTGGTTTGATGGTTTGTGATCATCCATCTTCCTCTTGATTATATTCCAGAGGTTTTCAATTTGGAAAATCAAAGAAACTAATTTTCTCAACATTTTGAAGTGCTCTCTTATTTTTTTCCCAGAGCTGTGTGCTTGATATATGAATGAACAAGTGGAATTGACCAAATCAAACGCTCCCTAAC
This sequence comes from Astyanax mexicanus, assembly GCF_023375975.1. Lineage (NCBI taxonomy): Eukaryota > Metazoa > Chordata > Actinopteri > Characiformes > Acestrorhamphidae > Astyanax > Astyanax mexicanus. The sequence goes on along the minus strand of NC_064424.1, from coordinate 2,346,592 downwards.
TTTCCACCACATACTCCACCATATCCAGCTGCAGTTGTTGGCTGGTAGAACTACACTAAGTCGGTGAAGTGTAGCAGGTCTTTTGCTCATCCTTGGTGCTCACAGATCGCTAGAATTATTATGGAAATTCAAACAGGCCATTCTAGGAAGCTGTAGCCATTTCCCCCACTTTGTGTGAGGCGTTATCAGCCTCATGGGAGTGGAGAAGGACCTTCCCACTGTTAGGAGTAAATGTGGCTGGCAGGGAAATGTGTGGGGTGGAATTTGACTGGCAGCGAGGGCCTGCAGAGAGTTAAGTGGGTTGTGACACAAACTGGCTGATAAGACGTGGGATTCATAAATGGGAGCAGCGAGCAAAATACATCTATTTTTTCCTTTCTATTCTCTTATCAGGGCTATGGGCTGCCATTGAAATTATCTGCTGGAGAGCTGATAGTAGCCCATCAGGAACTGGATTCAGCACGAGAAAATGAAAAAAGGACGTGGAAAAGAGCAAAGAAAATATAACACTCTTGCGCTGTTTTAATGTGCAATGTATAGAGGCAATTACACTCTGATAAAACATAAGATCGTCTTAAGTTCTTATATGTATCCATTAGGGGTGGCACAATATATTAGGATCTTGATATATCATATCGATATTTGGTATCAAATATGGATATATTTACTGATATATTGAAACATATGTGCTTTAAACTGCCCAAGTTCGCCCCCTTCCCCCCGTTAGACTTACAATAACTTAAAGTTACTGCTTCATTATTCCACGTGGTGGCGCTATAGTCAAAGGAATAGGGTTAAAAAACCTGCAGTGAAGAATATTGGTTGTTAATTTCTGTGAAACTGACGCCAATAAATCCATAATTCCTGCTATTTGCTGATTTAGGTGTGATTTAGGTGTATTTTAGTGTTTTCTGCAGTAACACAGATGCTGTGAAGTATTGTAAAGAATTGTCTTAGGATATGTATTGAAAATCGCAGAATCAAATTATTAATTGTGATATCATCATTATCATGGGCAACGTATCGTGATAATATCGTATCATGAAATGCCCACCATACATAGTTAACTAGCTTGCTTACCCTCCCAAACGCGGTTATAAGCAGTTATAAGACGTTTTTAAAGAGACCTAGTGCTTAGCGCATAGTCTGTTTATGAACAAAGTCTTAACGTTCAACATAGAGCCAATCAGCTTGCTGGAAAAGCTAAAAAGCCCTAAAGAATATAATTGTGGCTGGTGGCTGACCATGTCAGTCAACTTCGGAGCTTCAAAAGTGGCAACAGTAATCAGGAGAACTGTGTAACTCACTGGCTAACAGCAGAACTGAGCTTTTAGGATGAACAGATGGACTTCAGTGAGTCAATAGGTGGAAAAACTGATAAGACACCTATAAAACCTATACATTTAAAATAAACTTGTTGATCACATCGGTGTGTACTAGATTAGGAAAAGTTACTTTTTAATGCTAGTTTTGTCCCACATTAGAGCAGCTGTGTGTGAGTGTATGTTAAAATATGTACACTCATGTTAATAATGTATAATATATCTCAACATAATAGATGTAGAGACCATGCGCTAGTCCACCATCCATTTGAGGATGCCCCACAGATGCTCAAAAGGGTTTAGTCTGGAGACACACTACAGAGTCAGGATTCCCGCGGGTCCTTAAAATGTCTTAAAATGTCTTAAATTAAAATACGGATTTTTAAGGTCTTTAATTGTCTTATATTTACTGTATATTTGCTGTAGGTATTACATTTTCAGACGTGTGTTTAATGCTGGTGGGAAAACACATATTACATTACTGGCAAACTAGCTAATGCTACTGGAGAAAGAACTAAGGTTAGCTGAGAGCTAGCTAACATTACTGGAGAGAGCTCTAAGCTTAGCAAAGCATTAGCTTAAATTAGCGGCGAGCTAGCTAATGCTAATGGAAAGAGAACTAAGGTTAGCGGAGAGCTAGCTAACATTACTGGAGAGAGATCTAAGCTTAGCAAAGCATTAGCTTAAATTAGCGGCGAGCTAGCTAATGCTAATGGAAAGAGAACTAAGGTTAGCGGAGAGCTAGCTAACATTACTGGAGAGAGCTCTAAGCTTAGCAAAGCATTAGCTTAAATTAGCGGCGAGCTAGCTAATGCTAATGGAAAGAGAACTAAGGTTAGTGGAGAGCTAACTAACATTACTGGAGAGAGAACTAAGGTTAGCGGAGAGCTAGCTAACATTACTGGAGAGAGATCTAAGGTTAGCGGAGAGCTAGCTAACATTACTGGAGAGAGCTCTAAGGTTAGCAAAGCATTAGCTAAAATTAGCGGCGAGCTAGCTAACGCTAATGGAAAGTGAACTAAGGTTAGCGGAGAGCTAGCTACCATTACTGGAGAGAGAACTAAGGTTATCAGAGAGCTAGCTAACATTACTGGAGAGAGAACTAAGGTTAGCGGAGAGCTAGCTAACATTACTGGAGAGAGAACTAAGGTTAGCGGAGAGCTAGCTAACATTACTGGAGAGAGAACTAAAGTTAGCGGAGAGCTAGCTAACATTACTGGAGAGAGAACTAAGGTTAGCGGAGAGCTAGCTAACATTATCAGAGAGGGAACTAAGGTTAGCAGAGAGTTAGTTAACATTAGTGGCAAGCTAGCCTCCATTACCGGGGAGAGAACTAAGGTTAGCAGCGACCTAGCTAGCTAAAATTAGTTGGGAAAAAACTAAGGTTGCCAAAGAAATTATGACTACATTTTCAGGTCTTAAAATATATTTATTGAGGTCTTAAAAAGGTCTTTAAAAAGCATTAAATTTGACTTTTAAAATGGTGCAAGAACCCCGATAGTGTCACGTAAGCAACTTTACAACTATACAACTTTATTAATTATTATTATTATTATTATTATTATTATTATTATTATTATTATTAAATTATTATCAGTTTGTGATGGCTGTTTAGTTTGGAACCCTGATTCTGATACTGTATATCTTAGAAAGCGTACATTTAGCCTATAGCAGAAGTTAAAACATTTTTGGTTTTAATAACTTTTAATAAGCAGAAAATAACAAGATTCTATTCTTTAGTAAGTAATGTTGTTCTATTTCTAGGAGCAAAAGAAAAAGAATTAGAAAGATAGATAAAAACTTTAATTAAAAATAGGGGAAAATGTTAAGAGTTAAGAGTGTCTGATTATTCAGGGATGTTATATAACAAGTAAAGCAGTTGAAACAATGGGGAAGTGTGTATTACTATTACTATTCACTGCACATTATATCACGCCACGTTTGATGAAAGGGCAGCCATGCATAATTTCCAGTTCAATTATATTGCTTTTGCACTATTAAGATTAAAACATGTCCACAGAACAGTATATTCCCTCCCGTTCTGCAGGCATGACGCTGAATAAATGAAACACATGTTTTATACCATGCAGCTGAGCAGCGATAACGGTGTGTAATCTTCATTAGTGATACGTGAGACTGCATGCAGGTTCATTATGCAGATACGAATCCCAAACGAGCCGGATCTCAGGATGAATTAAAAGCTGCAACTTCATTTGCTTCTTCTTTGTGAAAGAAAAAAATGTATAACATCTCTGTTCATCCACTTCCCTGTGATGGCGAGATTCAACACCGCCGTCTAATGCAGTCTTAATGGGACAGAAGGGGGCCGTCACGGAGCAGGCGGTTCATCTTCAGGTTCTAATGATTATTTTAGCTGAGGGCTGTAATTGGGTCACACACACACACACACTGCGGTACGCTCGATCTGGAAGTGTGTGTACACTAGTCCACTAGCCCTTCGCTTGTTGCAGAGCAGAGCTGTTGGGCTTAATAGCAACAAATTCACACCACAAATCCTCTCCACCTCTGATTGTAGCAGCGAGGATGAGACAGAATGATCACTGAGCATCGCTGAGCATCAATAATTAAGGTAACACTAACAGCTGAGCTTTGAGGCGCTTTTCTTCAGAAGGCAGGTCGTGTTAAAATCAACACGCCTCGCGGATACTGCTCGCGAAAGTGTGTCATCCCTGCTTCCCTGGCATTAAAACTGCATTCCCTACAGTTAGCAGATCCTTTATATAATTTTCTCACTCAACAATGCAAATGGAAATGCAATATGACGTACAGCTCTGAAAAATATAAAGAGAGCACTTTAGTTTATAAATCAGTGTCTCAGATTTTGCTATTTATAGGTTTATATTTGAGTAAAATTAACATTATTAGCCCTGTTTTTTAATCACATTTTTGTTCATGCATCTTGGCATCATGTTCTCCTCCACCAGTCTTACACACTGCTTTTGGATAACTTTATGCTGCTTTACTCCTGGTGCAAAAATTCAAACAGTTCATCTTGGTTGGTTTGATGGCTTGTGGTCATCCATCTTCCTCTTGATTATAATCCAGAGGTTTTCAATTTGGAAAAATCAAAGAAACTCATAATTTTTAAGTGGTCTCTTATTTTTTTCCAGAGCTGTATACAGTAGGTATGTTCCTTTATCAAGGCCTTCCATTTGAGGATGCCCCACAGATGCTCAATAGGATTTTGGACTGAAAAACGTAGCTCTGGGCGCACGTGAACGCCTCCGCGTTTGACTTGCAGCATTGTGTGTAGCTGTTCTTAAAAATTATTTAAATTAAATAATAGTTCTATGCTTCTATGTTACAGTGTTAATTAACATAATTCTGATTATATTTCGCTCATTCGATCAGCCCGAAAACAGACAGTTTATGGGGCGGATCGGGTCGGGCTCATAATGACAGTTTATGGTTCGGGTTGGGTAGGGCTTGGGCAGAATGTGCACGGGCTCGGGTCGGATTTTTTGGGCCCGATCTAAGCTCTATTCCCTTTTGGTGAAGCTGTTATATTAATACCATTTTAACGGGAATTCCATTGTTGTTTTTGTCCATTATTTTGTTTTATATATACATATTTCTTTTGAGTGTGGCTTGGTTTGTTTAATTTCATCCCCAGATGCGTTTTTCCGCTTTTTTCAGTATTACAAGTTTTAGTAATTTTCTTTGTGTCACATCCTGGTCTCGTCTCGTGTCTCTGTGTGTCTTCCCCACGTGACCTATGCTCCCCTGTGTCTCCCGTCTCAGTACCTTTCCACCACTTGTCTCATTTGTAGCTCCGCCCCTTCCCCAGGTGTTTCCAATTATAGTGCGTTTCCTGTTTCTTTAAATAGCCCTCCTCTGCCACTTTGTCTCGGTCGGTCTTTGCACCTTCCCCCGTTGTTTTGTCTCTCTGTGTTTCTCTGCGTTTCATAGCCCTAGTTCTTGCTCCCTGTTTATTTCTTGTTTAGTTTTCTAGTTTCTTGTTTCTTCCTCGTTTGTTTCTTTGATTATTTACTCCCTGTTTGTTTATCATTAGTACTTCTTGTTTTGCTTAGTTTATGTTCTCAAGTCTTACTGGTTTGTTTTGGTTATTGGTTATTTGTTTATCTAGTTTCATTTATTTGGTTCACTCCCTTGTTCCTTATTTAAGTGTTTACTTGTTTCTTGTTTCTTTGTTACTTGTTATTTATTTATTAAATTATTATTTATTGATTTCACCCTACCTGCACTTGTGTCCGCTTTCCTCGTCACCCTGCCTGGGTATTCCTGACAGAAAGACCGACCCAAACATGGACACAGCAGGTTCTGCGTGGACTGGCTCCAGAATGGCCATGCTCCGTGACTCTCGCGGCCGAGACGGCGCGCTCCGTGAAGCTCGCGGCTGGGACGCTGCGCTCCGGGAAGCCCACGGCCGAGACACCGCACTCCGTGAAGCCCGCGGCCAAGACGCCGCACTCTGTGACTCTCGCGGCTGCAAAGCCGCACCCCGTGACTCTCGCGGCCGAGACGGCGCACTCCGTGAAGCCCGCGACTGAGACGCCACGCTCTGGGACTGCTGCTGTGGCCGAGCCGCTCTCCAGGATTACTAATCCAGTCCGGGTTTTTGCGGCAACCGCAGCTTTGAGTCCCACAGCTGCAGCGCCAGCACCTCAGGCTGAGGAGCTGGCTTTCATGGCTCTACGCGCCCAGCTCCGAAAATCTCTCAGCTGCTGAGCCACGCCCCCGGACTCCTACCGTGTCTGCAGAAGCTGCTCAAGCCTCCGTGTCTGCAGAAGCTGCTCAAGCCTCCGTGTCTGCAGAAGCTGGTCAAGCCTCCGTCTCTGCTCCAGCTGTTCAAGCCTCCGTGTCTGCTCCAGCTGTTCAGGCCTTCAAGTCTGCTCCAGCTGTTCAAGCCTTCAAGTCTGCTCCAGCAGTTCCAGTCCCCGTACCAGCGCCAGCGGCCCAAGTCCCCGTACCAGAGCCAGCTGCCCAAGTCCCCGTGCCAGTGCCAGCTGTCCAAGTCTCCATGCCAGTGCCAGCTGCCCAAGTCTCCGTGCCAGTGCCAGCTGCCAGAGTCGCCATGCCGCCAGCACCAGCTCCCGCTGCCAGAGTCGCCGCGCCGCCAGCACCAGCTCCCGCTGCCAGAGTCGCCGCGCCGCCAGCACCAGCTCCCGCTGCCAGAGTCGCCGCGCCACCAGCACCTGCTCCCGGAACTTTGTTTCGTCCCAGGTCCCATGTACCCAGGCAGGCACCGAGGTCCCCGGACTTTGTCCCCAGTACTGTGCCCAGGCTGGCTCCTTGGACTTCCCCTCAGACATTTGCCAGTCCTGGGCACCCACCCGTGTTTCTGGTCCCTGTGTCTCTCCCCGTTTTGGTCCCTGTCTCTGTCTATGTCCCTGTACCCGTGTCTGTCTCTGTCTCTGTTCCCGTCCCAGTTACAGTGTTAATTTCTGTCCCTGTTAATGTCCTCGTCCCTGTTCCCATGTCTAGTCCCGTCCAGTCTCAGTCTCCTGTCCAGTTTCCCGTCCAGTCTCCGTCTCCTGTCCAGTTCCCCGTCCAGTCTCCCGTTCTGTCTCCGTCTCCTGTCCAGTCTCCGTCAACCGTCCAGTTCCCTGTCCAGCCTCCGTCCACCGTCCAGTTCCCTGTCCAGCCTCCGTCCCCTGTCCAGTTCCCTGTTCAGTCTCCTAGCCCTGTCCAGTCTCTGTCCTCTGTCCTGTTTCCATTTCAGTCCCTGGTCTCGTCTCCTGTTGTTCCCGGCCTCTCCCCGCTGCCAGTCCCAGGGGTTCGTTTTTACGCGCCTCGGGAGCTGCGCGTTTAGGGGGAGGCTTCTGTCACATCCTGGTCTCGTCTCGTGTCTCTGTGTGTCTTCCCCACGTGACCTATGCTCCCCTGTGTCTCCCGTCTCAGTACCTTTCCACCACTTGTCTCATTTGTAGCTCCGCCCCTTCCCCAGGTGTTTCCAATTATAGTGCGTTTCCTGTTTCTTTAAATAGCCCTCCTCTGCCACTTTGTCTCCGTCGGTCTTTGCACCTTCCCCCGTTGTTTTGTCTCTCTGTGTTTCTCTGCGTTTCTTAGCCCTAGTTCTTGCTCCGTGTTTATTTCTTGTTTAGTTTTCTAGTTTCTTGTTTCTTCCTCGTTTCCCCAGTTCCCTGCTTAGTGCTTAGTTCCTTTCTGCTTAGTTTATTTATTATTGTCTAGCCTAGTTTTTCCCTGTCTAGTATTAGCTTCTTGTTTGTTTTCCCTTGTAAATATATATCCCTGCCCTGTTTAGTTTTGTTTATCTTCTTGGTTATTCTTGGTAGTTTCTAGTTTGTTTGTGTTCCTACCTCGTTTGTTTCTTTGTTTATTTACTCCCTGTTTGTTTATCATTAGTACTTCTTGTTTTGCTTTATTTATGTTCTCTAGTCTTACTGGTTTGTTTTGGTTATTGGTTATTTGTTTATCTAGTTTCATTTATTTGGTTCACTCCCTTGTTCCTTGTATATATCTCCCTGTTCCGTATTTAAGTGTTTACTTGTTTCTTGTTTCTTTGTTACTTGTTATTTATTTATTAAATTATTATTTATTGATTTCACCCTACCTGCACTTGTGTCCGCTTTCCTCGTCACCCTGCCTGGGTATTCCTGACACTTTGGTTGTGTGGAGAATTTCGTTTTATTTTTTTGAAATTCGTTAGATTATATTTTTGTCAACATTTTGGGTTTATTTTCGTTTATTATTTTTCTGATAATAATAGTAAATGCATAATTGATTTCCTTTTTTTGACAGGCGAATAATAAAAAGTAACGCGAAAGTTACTTTTACTGGTAACTAATTACTTTTATAGTGGAGTAACTCCGTTAGTAACTTTTTTGGAGAAGTAACGAGTAACTATAACTAATTACTTTTTCAAAGTAACGTGCCCAACACCGATCATAGATTCGGTCACAAAAACGATGTAATTAAATGGTTTACAGCTATCATGTTTATCTTCAGATGCTTAATGAATCTTGATTTTTTCAATTTGGTATTTTTAAGTGCTCTCTCTTTTTTTTTACAGAGCTTTATGTACAAATGTTACTTTTGCGTAAAGGAACTGAATGAAATCACATTGATCTCTGGAATTAAAAGAGCATTCCTGTTCAGTAGATTTTTGTTATATTATTACTGTACAGTATCTCAGTTCTCTAAAGGACAGAGGAAGGCCACGGTGACGGCAGACCTTTCACTCTGCTGTCATTGTTAATGTAAATATGTGAATATTTGATTCCTCCCCGTGTCAAGTCTGCAGATCCCTAAGGGCCGGACATGTCAGCGGATGATGCTGTGAGCATTGATCAGTGTTTCCACGAGGAATTGAAAGGTTAATGAAGGTTTTCTGGTGGCAAGGACCCTCATTTCATTCTGCAACATGTTTTTAGTGGAACATACCGTATTCCTCAGCTCCCTCCAAAACAGTTACTGCTTTATAGGTGCTCTGACGTTGTGGTTATACATTACATTCACTTACAGTGGCTTACAAAAGTATTCATATCCCTAGAAATGTTTCATATTTTGTCACATTGCAACCACAAACATACATATATTTTATTGGAATTGGAATATGGACCAACACAAAGTGGTATACAGTTGTGAAGTGGAAAGAAAATGATGCATAGTGTGGTGTGCAAAAGTATTCATCCCCCCTGAGTCAATACTTTCTGGAACCACAATTTCTCATTTTTAGGTAAGTGGGTTGTATCCCAAGCCGAGCTGTAGAACAGAGTTTAGTTCCATAATTCTACTGGATGCTCTTCAGCCAGGATATGTATATTATGTTCAGTTCCGTCAGCAGCTCACCTGATTTAACATCAGTAAGATTTGATTTAACAAACCAGGTGTTGATTTAATATGATGAGAACTAGAAATAACTCTATTAAACTCAGATGAGGAGGAGAGATTAGAAGATGTTTTAAGGAAAATTTAGCTTTTTGTAAAATTGCTGTTTGTATTATATATATATATATATATTTACAATACAGGCCAAAGGTTTGGACACTCCTTCTCTTTTTCAGTGCGTTTTCTTAATTTTCTTGACTATTTACATTGTAGAATCTCACTGAAGCATCAAAACTATGAATGAACACATGTGGAGTTTTATGTTCTTAATAAAAAATGAGCTGAACCTCCACAGTCACCGGACCTGAACCCAATCCAGATGGTTTGGGGTGAGCTGGAGCACAGAGTGAAGAAGACAAAGGAGCAACAAGTGCTAATAAACACCTCTGGGAACTCCTTCCTTCCTTCACGACTGTTGCAAAACATTTCATTTCAGGTGGCCACCTCTTTAAGAAGACCTCATTGAGAGAATGATGCCAAGAGTGTGCAAAGCAGTAATCAGAGCAAAGGGTGGCTATTTTGAAGAAACTAAAATATAATATATATATTTTTTAAGTTATTTCACCTTTTTTATTAAGTACATAAAACTCCACATGTGTTCATTCATAGTTGTGATGCTTCAGTGAGAATCTACAATGTAAATAGTCATGAACACATTGAAAAAGAGAAGGTGTGTCCAAACCTCTGGCCTGTACTGTACATGCCCATATAAAGTAAACACATATATATATGTGCAAACTATATATAAAACTTATTAGAAACTGGAACAACCTTCTCACACACTTCTATCACTCATGATTTTTATACTGCAATCCCATTTTAACAGTATATACAGTAATATATGTATATATGTTTGCACCAGTATAGGTTTGCGACAGTATAGATTGCTCTGCCTACTTGTGGTTTGGACTCAAAACAGCAGAGAAGGAACACAATGTTCGAACCGCCTTAAAAAGCCCCAAATCCACTCTTAAAAAGTGTGTTTACATCCTCCCACATCCATTATAGGTCCCGAATTGGCAACTGCCCAATCCTGAGTCAAATTATAATGTATTGTTGGGGCGGCTAAAGAAAGGTCATCAAATGCACTCTCCTGAGGACTGAGGGACTGAAGAGAGCAGGAGGAAATAAGTTTACCTTGTTTGAACCCTGTTATAGTCTTTAATGGTCAGCAGTTTCCTCTTATTGTGCTCAGCTGAACAAAAGGGACTCCCACTCAGATGCCCTGTTGTCTTGTTGAAGGTGCACTCAGGACCAGAGGTGGACTCAGGCTTTTTTTATTAGTCACGGGTCTTTTCTCATAAAAAATGGCTTTATTAGATGACTTTTATTAGATGAAGGTGGTACTATATTTTATAATAATTTAGGGTCAGTGTAACTATTATTAATTGCATTTGAAATGTACATCTGACTGTTTAAACCAGAAAATTTGATGTAAAAACTCATTATTTATTTTTTTTAATGTAGTGCAGTGTACTAAAAATACATTTTCATCCATTTTTCCAATTTGATGTTTTTCCTTTCTGCCCCTCACAATCGTAATTTCAGGAAAAATGGAAAAAAAAGAAACTTTTTTCAGAGTTCATACAGTCATGAAAAACCTGAAAAAGTAATGGAATTTAAAAAAATAGCAATTTCCAGGCCTGGATAAATTTTGGAAAAATAGAAATACCACAAAAAAGTTTTGGAAAAGTCATGGAAAATTTGGTCAGTGTACATTACATTTCCTGACTGTATCAAGAAAATAGAAAATAGGGTATGAAACTTAATCATTTATTTTTTTCCATTCAGTATAGTGAAGAAGAAATCTGTTTTTCATCCAATTTTTCAATTATTTCGTTTATCATTTTAGCCTTTAGCAAACAGAATTTCAGGAAAATATAAAAGTTGAATCGCTCAATTTTCAGAGTTGCCCTTTTTGTGTCTTGTAACACACATCTGATGTTATAATCCAACTTGCAAAATGCAAAAATTGAAAAAAATAGAAAATTAAAAAAAATATATATATATTTTTTTCATTTTTCCTGAAATTCCAATTGTGAGGGGCAGAAATATTGCAAAAATATATGAAAACGTATTTATTGTACACTGCACTACATTACAAACGATCAGAAAATGTCATTTATAAACGTCACACTGACCAAATTTGCTCTACAAATCTTACTGTTTAATAAAATACTTCTGTAGAAATTTCAGCTTCTCATCATTCAATTAAACCCCTATCCAGATAAATCTCTCCATCCAGATCAGAGGCCTGCAGACATAGACATCAGGTGGTGCTAAACCACCACCAACTCTGCCATTTATCAACCAAATTGCCCTTTTGAAACTTCGTTTAAAAAAAATATATATATATATATTATGCAGCAGCAGTTCAGTTCAGCGAGTCTTCTGCACAGTACGCACGGCAACAGATAGGCTTCTTCTCCCCCGTGTCCCACCAGCCAGGTAACATACACATCAAGTAAAATCCCACCGTCTGCCCTCTAAACCCAACGTGAAATCATTTTGTTGTGCAGTAAAATGTCTCATAGTTAATTGTGTATATGTATTTTATCAGTTGGTGGTGTGATATTTTTCCATTGAAAACTCACGTTTAGAGAATGTTACAAATAAAAGTCAAATTTCATTTAACATGTGCGTGTAATAACATAGCAGACGTATGTAGTCTAGTATGAAGATGATCCGTGCAGACAGTCAAGAGACAAACTCCAGACAAACTCCATGCAGTCCAACTAAGCTTTTTTATTTTTTCTCCTTACATTACTTTTACTTTTATATTTAAAGTAGTTTAAAAGCAGTACTTTTTTAAACACTTTTACTTAAAGAGTAAAAAACTTGAGTAGATACTTCAACAACTTCTACAGAAGTATTTTATCAAACTCTAGTATCTATACTCTATTCTACCTGCAGAGGAATGAATGGAGATACTTTTTAACCGCTTTGAGTTTGTGTGAAGCCTTCAGGAGGAAGTACAGGAAAGTAGTGAAAGTGGTGCAAGTGAATGTAAGATAAAATGAAATTTCAGAGTTTTGGAAGGTCATCTCTCTGACTTTGGTTCTCCTGATGGACAAACAAAGCAGGGCCAGGCCTGAGGGATACACACACATTATGAGTAAACAGCCTTTGTAATGGGCTCTTAATCGGGCCGAGCAATCTGGAGAGAAGGGCCCCAAGCTGTGCGGCACCAGCGGCGAGCCGGAGTTGACTGTGTGGCGGTTATTATTAGTGCTATCATTGATCAGACAGGGGGAGCGCTGTGGATGAAGTGGAATGATGGATTTCATGGCTGGAACCCAGTCACGGCAGCTGTCAGGGCCCGGCGAGGGCGGGGGAAGGAGAGAGTTGCAGTAGGCCTTGGGGACGCCCTCCATGAGAAACAATGGAAAACTTGAAAATCTTCCTTTTTTTGTTTCCGATTTTCCATCCCCAACTTTTCCATTTCCTCCTACTTGACATTTAATAGCTTAATCCAGTCCAGAATCTTTTGTGAAGTCATTTAATCAACCTTTTCAGACCGGCGTCGTCACGTCCGACTCCCTCAATCCCTTATACCGAGCTTCAGCACAGCTAATAGTCAATCAGAAGGATCCCAGAAGGACTACAAGACGCGTGCACTTTTCATTTTCTTTAAATTCTGTTTGTGAAAGGCCGAAACAAAAAACTTGCATTTTGCAAGTTGGACTATACCATCAGATTTGTGTTACAAGATAAAAAAATGGACAAATCTGAAAATCAAGAGAAGATTCAACTTTAAAATTAGTTTTAGATTCTGTTTGCAAAAGGCTGAAATGAAAAACTCAATAATTGAAAAATTGGATGAAAACCCATTTTTACTTCATTTCGAATTTAGCTTGATACAGTCAGATAATTAAACTGCTAAACACTACACTGACTGGTTTCCACCCTCAATTTAGAGATGATTTACTCAAAATGTTCACCTTCACTGTTTAACAGGGCACTTGCCGGTTTTCAGACTCCCTCAATTATATTTACTGAGCTTCAGCACAGCTAATAGTTGATCAAAAGGGTCCCAGAAGGACTACAAGATGGGTACAGAGCTGCTAACTTCAAGTCATTTCAGCGGTTGAGTCTCACAGGCTTAATACTTTGTTGTCCAGGCACAGCAGGGTTACCAAGGCATTGAGTATTTGAGATAAGTAAAGGATAACACCCTCATGCTAAAACATGCTAACTTGATTTGCCATAGGCTGCGATTGCCAATTTACACATTTGCTGTCATTTAATACATATCATTCCACAGTTAGTAACGACCCTGCAATGTAATAGGCTGGGAGGCGTTCTATGAGTGCTGTTATCAGCTGGTAATGCATTGTAACCGAAGCTCTCCATGTATTACTCCGCCACATACAGGTAACCTAGCAATGATGCAGCGCTTACAAGCCAAACAGCACAGCTACAAACAGAGCAGCAATTAAAACTATTTAAAACTGTGTTTATAACCAAAGAGATCCTATTTTTTATTATCCTTTAATAAACAGTGATAATGAAATTGTGGTATAGTTGCAATAATACACACTTGAGGTCAATGCTAAAGCATGTAATATTGGCACTGCTGTCATTTCCTAGTGAGTGTTCACCCGCCATTAAAAACTGTGGCAAAACTGAAAGAAACTTTTCCATTTTCTCCTACTTGACATTTAATAGCTGTTCTGTTTATCGTATTCGTCACCCTCCATCCCCTATTTTAAGTAGAGTAGAATGAGGCATTTTGAAGTCATATCCGACAGCTTAAGGAAATCCAGAATCTTTTGTGAAGTTGTTCAATAGACCTTTTTTGTTTTCTAGACTCCCTCAATCATCTTTAGCTTAGAACCCAGAAGGACTACAAGACGACTGCAGAGCTACAAATTGTAAGTAAATATTGGCACTGCTGTGACTTCCTCGAGTGGTCGCCCGCCATTAAAAACTGTGGCAAAATTGAAAGAGTTGCTGTTTTTTTAAGGTTCCCACTTGAGTGACTTTTAAATTTTCCATCCCCAACTTTTCCATTTTCTCCTACTTGACATTTAATAGCTGTTCTGTTCATCGTATTCTTCACCCTCCGTCCCCTATTTCAAGTAGAGAAATACATATCATGCCACAGTTAGTTCCGACCCTGCAATGTGATTGGCTGGGAGGCGTTCTGTGAATGCCGTTATCAGCCGGTAATGCACTGTAACTGAAGCTCTCCATGTATGACTCTGCCACATACAGGTAACCTAGCAACGACAGCAACCTAGCAACGACAGCGCAGCTACAAACAGAGCAGCAATGGAACTATTTTAACTGGCGGAGTGTTTATAACCAAACAGATCCTATTTTTTATTATATTTTAATAAACAGTGATAATGGAACTGTGGTATAATCGTAATAATAAACTCGAGGTTCGTGTTATAACATGTAATATTGGCACTGCTGTCATTTCCTAGCGAGTGGTCGCCCGCCATTAAAAACTGTGGCAAAATTGAAAGAGTTGCTGTTTTTTTAAGGTTCCCACTTGAGTGACTTTTAAATTTTCCATCCCCAACTTTTCCATTTTCTCCTACTTGACATTTAATAGCTGTTCTGTTCATCATATTCTTCACCCTCCGTCCCCTATTTCAAGTAGAGTAGAATGAGGCATTTTGAAGTCATATCCGACAGCTTAAGCCAATCCAGATTCTTTTGTGAAGTCGTTAAATCTTTAGGATTCTCTGACATTATGGACGGCATGGGCAGAATTATGTGGTGACGAGCTTCTCTTTACTTATCTGTGAAGCTGCAGTTCAGCTCAGGCAGCTCCTTCAATCACTGTGTCTCTCAATGTCACCTTTAAAGTGCAGCCGCACGATCACACGACTGTCAAACTCAGCAGAGTGTCAATTCAAGATTTATGGAGCATCCGAAGATGAACATGATAGCTGTAAACCATTTAATGACATTGTTTTTGTGACCGAAACTACGATAAACCATCAGAACATGAAAAACAATGAAAACTAGAAAGAACTGTGATAATTTTAATATAGCTATTCATACAGCTCATACAGTTTCATACATTCATACAGCTCTGGAAAAAATAAGAGAGCACTTAAAAACAACGAGTTTCTTTGATTTTACCAAATTGAAAACCTCTGGAATATAATCAAGAGGAAGATGGATGATCACAAACCATCAAACCGAATGTGAAGTGGCATAAAGTTATTCAAAAGCAGTGTGTAAGACTGGTGGAGGAGAACATGATGCCAAGATGCATAAAAACTGTGATTTAAAAACCACCAGGGTTATTCTACCAAATATTGATTATTTCTGAACTCTTAAAACAAATAAAAGAATATGAACTTTTTGTTTTCTTTGCATTATTTGAGGTCTGAAAACTCTGCATCTTTTTTTTTTATATTTCAGCCATTTTTCTGCAAATAAATGCTCTAAATGAGAATATTTTTATTTGGAATTTGGGAGAAATGTTGTCTGTAGTTTATAGAATAAAACAACAATGTTCATTTTACTCAAACATAAACCTATAAATAGCAAAATCAGAGAAACTGATTCAGAAACTGAAGTGCTCTCTTCATTTTTTTCAGAGCTGTATATTTTATTTTAACATTGAATTAACAAACATATAGCATTCCTACCTTACTTCTTGCTCACAATAAGCTTTTTCTCTTATTTTTTCCTCTTTTTAAAGGGGACATATTATGCAATACTCACTTTTTGAGTGCTTTTGTATTTCCGTTTGGATCTCGACTGCCCCTATAAACACTATAAACAGTCCAAACCCCTATAAAAATCCATCCATATGTTTTTTGTGAATCAGCTGAAAGAGTTTTGTGGCAAGAAATCATTTGCTTCTATGAGCCGGTTTAATGCTCCTCCCTTATTCTGATGTCTCCACCCCTAACACATGAAACCCTACTAGAGCCCCACCCACTAGATCAGTTGAGAACCTCAGACAATACACAGCAAGACTAGCCAGCAGACTTCTTCTGAGGGAGGGATCTGTACCTAATGTCCAAGGCAAGTCAGCAAATTAGGAAGATACATTTTGTGTTTCTATTGCAGTTAAACATGAACTAGTTTCGCCAGCTCGATAAGAATCGAGCTGGCGAGATCTCTTTCACTTTATGTGAGAGCGATTTTGTGCAAAGAACTTAATATAAACCTATTTTAAATGTCCCCTTTAAAGTAGTTCCTTGGTTTAAGTAATTTTTACACTTTGATTTTAACATTAAAAAATAAAACATAACTAAAATACCCAAGTGAAGGAAACCTTGTTGATAAGTCTACACACTGATAGTGAGTTATTCTCTCACCATCTCTATTCTCTTGTATTTTCTGTAGATATAAATATTATATATTGCTTGTTTTAACATGTTCTGTCCTCTGTGCTGCTGTAACATCGCACATTTCCTCGCTGTCTGATTAATAAAAGCTTATTTTATCTTATATTACTGACCATTGCTAAGAAGCAGTGGAGTGAAGGCCTCGCTGATGCCCTCTGATGAAAACGGTTAAGGAATGCCCTGCTCATTAAACATTTATGACCTAAAAGTCCCCATCCACATCAGATCCAGTACAGTGAGCAGACTTTAATTTATATTAAACCAGCTCAGCAGTTTGATAGCTGTGGACACCGATGTAGTATTTTCTAACAGATTCAGGCTAATAGGTTAAATTACACAGATACAGGAATCAAAAAGAGATCTATACTGAAACAAAATCAGTGTAGAAGAAGCACTGTAGTGTAGGGCATGTCAAAATAGCAGCGTTTAAAAAACTGATTTCACTGGTTCTTGCATTCAAGGGTTAAATTTATTATTTTTTCCCATTTTCTCCTAATTTAGCTAGGCTAATTGTCCCAGCCATTCAGCTGCTATTTAGCTATATATCCCCCATCACTAGTCATGCCACAACACAAGGAAGGTAAAGACTATCCAATCCAGAGTCTTTTCTGAAGTTGATAAGAAGGATCCTAGAAGGAATACAAGACAAAAATGAAGATCTGCTCATTTTAAATCACAAAATGTGGAAGAAAGAAAGAAAGACTCCTGAAGGTGGATATTTTAATGCATTTATCCATCCATATTTTCAGCCCCAGGATCCTAGAAGGACTACAAGACTAAGATGAAGAGCTGCTAATTTTAAATCATGTGGCATTGATACTCAGTAGTTTGTGTGCAGCAAGATTATCAAGGCAGCGAGTATTTGAGATGAGTAAAGTGATCCAGACTATTGCTGTTTAATTTCAACCACAGATGCAGCTTCCTTTTTGTGGAAGGTAGTGGATATAGATTTGCTGCCTTGTTAGCCATATGTTGTCTTATACTTTACATTTAATACATCTGTTGTGAAAAGGAAATATACTTTAAAAGTATGTTTTAATTAGGTAAAGAATACTTAACCTAAACGTCCCTTTTTTACATTTAATATACTTCATGAAAATACACATTAAATATACTTTTTCTGTATTTCCATAAAATGTATTTTCAAGCAATGTGCTTCAAATTAAATGTTGTGTTAATAGAAAAATATATATAGTGTAATTAAATGCTGTTTAAAGTGCAGTATTTTAGTGTAGTTTTTTTAAACTAGCATTAAGGTGTACATATGAATATGTGCATCAATACACAAAGTGGTACATTTACAATATACTTCAAATGTATTGAAAATGTTGTTTAAAAAACACACATACTTAAATCTACTTAACTTTGCAGAAGTTGTACGAAAAAAGCACTCATAATTATAATTCAATGATTCTTTTGTGTATATATATTTTTGTTAAGGGAGTGAACAAAGAGGAAAAAAACATAATAAATAATAAATCCGGAAAGTAGAGAAACAAGACAAATCAAATCCACTGAGTGGAAAAAAGAAAAGCGTTAACAATATCCAGTATTAATTTAATGCTTTTATGTTGTATTTTAAATATAGCTTATATATTACAAATGAAATGTACTTAAGTTGCCATATGTGTTTCAAAAATAGTACATTTAGCATGCATTTAAGTACATACTTGCATTTTTCCATACTTTTAAAATGTATACTTAAATACACCTTTTCTTTTTCAAGGGATCACTTATTTCATGTATAGAGTAGACATCTGACAGCTTAAGCCAATCCAGAGTCTTTTCTGAACTTTTCTGATTAGAAGGATCCTAGAAGGAATACAAGACGAAGACAAAGAGCTTTATTAAAGCTGATTGCTTTAAATCATTTCAACATTTGAGTCCGGAAATTCGAACACAAATGTGGAAGAAACGAGACTCTTGAACATGGGCGTGGTAGTGGGGGGAAAAGTGGACCTGACTACCCAGGGCCCGAGTAGGGAGAGGGGCCCATGAAAATCCTGATTTTTTTTTCGCTCACTTTCCTTTGTTTACTGGCATGGATAGGGGCCCATTAACATAGAGGGTGTACAGGGCCCAGAATTTGCTGCTACGCCCCTGCTCTTGAAGGTGGATATTTTTAATCCATTTATAAATTTATCCATTTATGAGTCCGACACTGCAGTGGATGGAATTTAATGCTTGTAAAATCTGCCCTAGTATTCCTTTTCCTTCATACTATTATTCATACAGTCTCTATAGGACGTTGCTGATATTAACATATCCTCATGGTCACCGACGCTCAACTCCAGCTGATTTAATGTGCCACAAGTGGAACGAGCCGGAGCCGGAGCAGGAGCAGCAGTAGGAGCAGCACAGCAGCAGCTTGCGCCTCTTCTTTAGCAATATTTAACTATGATAAGTGGCCGGTTTCAAAAGAGCTTTTGAACAGCACATATGCATTGGTGTACTGTAGTTAATATGGAATGAAACCAGGCTCATCGCTGCTCCGAGAGACATCAAAGAGAGACGGATACGAGCCGAAAAAAGGGGGAGGAAAAGAACGGGCCGGTTTTATTTGCATGCAATCTCCATTTTGAAGGCCACTCCATTATTTCTCCCAAGGGCCCCCCTTGTCATTCAGTGGGAGGGATGTACACTGTAATGAATTACAACCTTAATTACATGACAACTCTGGAACCAAATTAATCATAAGATACACTGAAGCATGTGCAGAGGTGTCATCTACGGGCGAGTGAACAATGGGCACGATTACCCCACTGTTTGTAATGGTGATCAGGCCATTTGTGCGAGGCATGGACGTGGTGTCAGATAGAACTAATGCAGTGCTGCCTGAACCTCTGGATGTGATGTCAGTCCTGATTAACCAACATGTTTTCAGCTTTAGAGAGAATAAGAGAGAGAAAGAGAGAGAGATACAAACAAAAAAGAGAGAAAGATAAAGAGAGAGAAAGAGAGGGAGTTGTCATACACGGACCAATCATCTGCTAATGCTCGGGCAGATTATCTGCGCTGTTCAATGAGATGAAAACCAAAAACGAAAAACAAAACCCTTATTATTAATATGATGGAGCTACTAATACGTTTCCCTAACTAGGCTCCAATTCAAGTGCCTCATATGCTGTCTGTAGAACAGTAATGTGCAGCAATATATGACGCATATGTCCTTTTATTAAGAGAGATGTTTCCATATAATACAGTGTAAGAGAGCACTTACATTTCTGTATCAGTTTCTCAGATTTAGCTATTTATAGGTATATGTTAAATATGAGTAAAATGAACATTGTTGTTTTATTCTATAAACTACGAACAGTAGAAACAGTAGAAAGAGGCATTCTAAGTACTATCTGACAGCTTAAGCCAATCAAGAGTCTTTTCTGAAGTTGTTTAGAAGGATCCTAGAAGGACTACAAGACGAAGATGAAGAACTGCCCAGGTTTAGGATTTTCCTCCTCCCTGCAGGCATGTAACAGTATTAGATGTTATACTGATGTATTTTTTTTTTTTATCTGAATTTGGTGGCCAGCTGGGCTACTTTACATTTATAAACTAGTTTGGTTATCATATTTCTGCACCATCCAATCCCCTATTTCTAGTATAGTAGAGTGAGGCATTTTTAAGTCCTATCTGACAGCTTAAGCCGATCCAAAGTCTTCCCTGAAGTTGATAAGAAGGATCCTAGAAGGACTACAAGACAAAGATGAAGAGCTGTTCATTAAATCACAAATTTGGAGGAAAGAAAGAAAGACTACTGAAAGTGAATATTTTTAATCTATTTATCCATTTATGTTTTTTTTAGCCATGCCCTTCAAACACTCTGATTCTGACACTGCAGTGGATCGAACTTAATGCTCTGAAAAAAAATAAGAGACCATTTCAGTTTCCGAATCAGTTTCTCTGATTTAGCTATTTATAGGTATATGTTAAATAAGAGTAAAATGAACATTGTTGTTTTATTCTATAAACTATGAACACTAGAGTAGAAAGAGGCATTCTAAGTCCTATCTGACAGCTTAAGCCAATCAAGAGTCTTTTCTGAAGTTGACAAGAAGGATCCTAGAAGGACTACAAGATGAAGATGAAGAACTGCTCAGATTGACTTTTTCAGTTTAGATGTTATCCTGACGTAATTTTTTTGTCATCTGACGTTATGAACATTATTTAACCTGAAACTGGCGTTGGTGGCCATGGGCTACTTTACATTTATTAGCAACCCCTTATGTCTAGTACAATAGAATGAGGCATTTTAAGTCCTATCTGACAGCTTAAGTCAATCCACAGTCTTTCCTAAAGTAGATTAGAAGGATCCTAGAAGGACTACAAGACGAAGATAAAGAGCTGCTAGTTGCTTTCAATCATTTTAACATTTTAGTCCAAAAATTCAAACACAAATGTGGAAGAAACGAAACTCTCGAACTCCCGAACACTCTGATTCTGACACTGCAATGGATGGAATTTAATTCTCTGCAAGAAACGAAGAGACCACTTTTGTTTCTGAATCAGTTTCTCTGATTTAGCTATTTATAGGTTTATGTTTGAGTAAAATGAACATTGTTGTTTTATTCTATAAACTAAAGACCACATTTCCCCCAAATTCCCAATAGAAATAATATGTCATTTAGAGCATTTATTTGCAGAAAATAATAAATGGTCAAAAAACAAAAAAAGATGCAGAGCTCTCAGACCTCAAATGATGCAAAGAAAACAACAGTACTAATGTTTTAATCTTTGAAAGGGTTCAGTAACCAATATTTGGTGGAAAACCCTGATTTTTAATTACAGCTCTTCACCAGTCTTACACACTGCTTTTGGGTGATCTCATGAGGTTTTATATGTATATGAAACACCCATAATAAAATGTTGTGTTGTGTATATCGTAACATACTCAATAATATTGCCAACATTTTTAAATATGGTGAACGATAGATATTATACCCTGAAATATACCTCATTATCACATCAGGGTGCTACTTTTTTTTCTTTTTTTTTACTGTTTTTAGCAAAACAAATTTTCACACTGTTCTCATTATTTCCCATTATATATCTACTATAGACAGATTTTATCTGTGCAGTATCAATTATTTTACTTTAATCCTGGATATATGGAGATATTTGGAGCAGTGTGTTATTAATATGATTAGTGTCATGACTGATGATTCTGGATCATTGACTTCTGTTACAAATCTGATAAAATTCTTGGGCATATCGCCCACCCCTTATTCATATACATATATAATGTTTTGCATTCATATATTGTATGTTAGACAGATATGTACATATATACATCCTTCTATGCAAGTATATATTATGTGATATGTGATCTCTCAGATGACCATACATATACGTGTGTGTGTGTGTGTGTGTTAATCTAAGCTAAAGGCTAAAGCTGCTGTTTCCATGTGGGTCAGCCAGACGTCTTCCTGTAGCAGTTTTTTTCTCCAGTTTCTAAGAGTCTTTATTTGAAGGTGTAGGAAACAGTACTCACCGCTCTCTGACTTCATCTGTAATTTCTCTAAAGAAAAGAAAGAACTTCTACTTTTAATAGATACAGCGTTCTTTGTGTTTCTTTTTGTGTTTCTGTGTGTCTTTTCAGTTAAATATAACTAGAAAAAAATATATATCTCTTAATTTTCATTGCTTCATACCAAGTGTAAGTTGCTAAAAAACACTGTATCTGTTTTTTAAACAATATATGATTTTTAATACCTTTATAATATACTATTTTTTACAGTAATAAAATTACTTTTTGTCCAGATTTTAGTTTTTAATTTTGAATAAACCGGAAAAGATTTTTTATTAAATTTTAATTAAAGATAAAAAAATTGGGGTTGTTCTAAAACCTTTGAACGGTAGTGTATATTGAATTTGCGTGTGAGCTACTTTTTCCATGAAGCCATTTAAAACCTATTTTAAGAAGCTTATTAGCATGCCAGGTTGAGATATACCTCCTGAACTTCTTCTTAATAAGATGGGTTATATAGAAGGTGTGCGTTTTGTAATCAGGTAAATGGGTCCGGGCGATGATTATCAATAAAATGCCCCAGAAGAGAAAAAAACAGAGCGGCGGATGTGATCTGGGTCTCCTGAAGGCGTGAGGGATGGTATTTTCCGGGCGAATTTGATTAGCCAGGCAGCAGTTTATTACCCTCTGTAAAACATTCAGCAGCTTAATGTGCAATAGACTCTCTTCTTTATGTTCTGCAGCAGTTCACTTCCCTCATTATAAACATGCAAGCCCTGCAATTCAACACCCATCGGGTTCCCTGCAGTTCCTTCAGCTCGCCCAGGTTAAACGCTTTCATATTTCACCCTGACAGCAGCCGGGACCGATGGGTAAACACTTTATGTACACCTGACTCCAGGATGTTGGATTAGAACTTTTAATTCATTCGTTTGATTGTTGACGACAAGGGATGAAAGCATTGCCAGTTCTAAAGCTCAATAGAACTAAAATTATGTACATAGAGGGGCTAAAAGTGAGCCAAATCCAATTTTCACACCAGATATGTCTTTTTTTGACAAATATTTGTATTGCAAGATTTAACCATAGCAATATACAATCAACAGAAATTACTTTTCTTTTTACTTTTCTTATTTTATGCATTTTAACACAGTATACAGTTAAGATAAGATAAGATAAGACTGCACTTTAATGATGAAAATTGCAGTGTCAAAGTACTGTACATATTGCACACATGATCTTTAAACACTGTTCTTTTTAATATGACCCATATCTGACTGACTGATCATGCTCAAAACAGCAGCAGCGCTTCACGTGAAGTTTCGGTTTCATCCTCGTGAGAATCTTAAGAGAATCTCAAGAGTTTTAACCAAGATTTACCTAAATCAGTCTAAATTTGTCATCATTTATTGTTCCTGGTGACTTTTATCTTCCTTCAAACAGAAATTGCAGTCCAACCTTTTCTTCTGCAGCCATTTGTCCAACACTTTCTTTGAGGATGAGTGAATGTCTGAAAGATATTCCATAAAATTTTTATCTGCGCTGTGAAAAATGAAAGTAAATGTTTCCAGCTGAGCCCCGTTTCCTTTTTTTAAAGCTTGATTCCTCAATTTCACCTTTCCAGTCCCATTCTCTAAAGTGCTCAGCTGTGTCACTGATTGGGTTAGCTGGTGGATTTTTTTAAATAGATATTTATTTTAGGTTGTTCACACTATTCTTTTTTTAATATGACTCATATCTGACTGACTGATCATGCTCAAAACAGCAGCAGCGCTTCACGTGAAGTTTCGGTTTCGTACTCATGAGAATCTCAACAGAATCTCAAGAGTTTTAACCAAGATTTAACCAAATCAGTCTAAATTTGTCATCATTTATTATTCCTGGTAACTTTTATCTTCCCTCCAAATAGAAATTGCAGTCCAACCTTTTCTTCTGCAGCCATTTTTCCAAGTGTCTGAAAGATATTGTGGCGTGGAAGAGGAAGGAAGACCCGTGAGACTCATGCTGAATGCTCAATAGCTCCTTTATTAAACAGGCTTGCTACTCACTTACAGTCTTTAACAAGACTAGGAGAGCTAAAACCATTCCCCACAGAGCTCAAACAGCCCAAAGGCCACCAACCCAGCTGTGTGTCTCCCAGATGGCAGATCCAGAGTGGTGCCCACCCTCTCTGCATAACCCCTCCCACGGGAGATGCCCCACCCCTGTCATCCTCGCACACAGGAGAACAGAACCATGCCTACAGGCAGCCACACACACAACCCAGAGCCGCCACAATATTGTATAAAAATTTTATCTGTATCTAAATGTTTCCAGCTGAGCCCCGTTTCCTTTATTTTAAAGCTTGATTCCTCAATTTCAAAACAGCAGCATCGCTTCACGTGAAGTTTCAGTTTCGTCCTTGTGAGAACCTTAAGACAATCTCAAGAGTTTTGACCAAGATTTACATAAATCAGTCTAAATTTGTAATTATGCATCATTTATTGTTCCTGGTAACTTTTTATCTTCCTTCCAAACAGAAATTGCAGTCCAACCTTTTCTTCTGCAGCCATTTTTTTCATCCCTTTCTTTGAGGATGAGCGAATGTCTGAAAGATATTCTATAAAAATTGTATCTGCGCTGTGAGAAATGAAAGTAAATGTTTCCAGCTGAGCCCCGTTTCCTTTTTTTAAGGTTTGATTAATCAATTTCCCCTTTCCAGTCCCATTCTCTAAAGTGCTCAGCAGCTCTTATCAGCACAGTTCCTCCAGTGTTTTTTTTTTTATAGATATTTATTTGAAGCTTTTCCCACTATTCTTTTTTTAATATGACTCATATCTGACTGACTGATCATGCTCAAAACAGCAGCAGCGCTTCACGTGAAGTTTCGGTTTCATCCTCGTGAGAATGTCAATAGAATCTCAAGATTTTTAACCAAGATTTGCCCAAATCAGTGTAAATTTGTCATCATTTATTGTTCCTGGTGACTTTTATCTTCCTCCAAACAGTAATTTCAGTCCAACCTTTTCTTCTACAGCCATTTTTCTAAGTAAATGTCTGAAAGATATTTCATAAAAATTGTATCTGCGCTGTGAAAAATGAAAGTAAATGTTTCCAGCTGAGCCCCGTTTCCTTTTTTTTAAGGCTTGATTCGTCAATTACCACTTTCCAGTCCCATTCTCTAAAGTGCTCAGCAGCTCTTATCAGCAGAGTTCCTCCAGTGGTTCTTGAGGTTTCTCTCCAGCTTAAGCTCGAGTGTCACTGATTGGGTTAGCGGTTGTTCACAGTAACTTTTTTTAATATGACCCATACCTGACTGACTGATCATGCTCAAAACAGCAGCAGTGCTTCACGTGAAGTTTCGGTTTCATCCTCGTGAGAATCTTAAGAGAATCTCCAGAGTTTTAACCAAGATTTACCTAAATCAGTCTAAATTTGTCATCATTTATTGTTCCTGGTGACTTTTATCTTCCTTCAAACAGAGATTTCAGTCCAACCTTTTCTTCTGTAGCCTTTTTTCTAAGTAAATGTCTGAAAGATATTTCATAAAAATTGTCTCTGCGCTGTGAAAAATGAAAGTAAATGTTTCCAGCTGAGCCCCGTTTCCTTTTTTTAAGGCTTGATTCCTCAATTTCACCTTTCCAGTCCCATTCTCTAAAGTGCTCAGCTCTTATCAGCACAGTTCCTCCACTGGTTCTGGAGGTTTCTCTCCAGCCTAAGCTTGAGTGTCACTGATTGGGTTAGCGGGGGAAAGTTTTTAAACGTGAGGAAAGGCTATGAGGGGCACACTGCAATCTATTTGTGTCTGTCTTCGTTACTCCTGTGCTGGATTACGGGCGCTGTGGGGTGAAGGGCTTTTATGACTCAGAGAGCAGCAGCAGGGCTAGTTCAGAGGACAGCACTAATCCGCTCTCTTACCTTTTGACAAGGCAATAAAAAAGACCCATCGAGGTCTCGTCTGAAGTCCTGAGGCTGGAGAAACAGAGCCGCTGTCCCCGTGCTCTGCTAAAAGCCCGGCAAGCCTCTAGTTCTGCTCTGATTCAGCTCGATGGGCTGTTTATTACACTGAGAATATTTCGTGTTTAGAGCGAATCCTGAGTCCCGTTCACACATTAGCGTCTCTGAGTCACTGACTCTACTCTACTGGTAGCTCTGGACGATGTAATAGATCTACAGATCCATAATGACCCAGTCAGATTAACCCTCGCCATTATACTGTATTAGTTACACATGAAGGCTTTTCAATTACAGCTATTGTTTCATTGTTGTTCTTGTTATTATTATTATTATTATCCAGTGTTGTGATTCTTAGACTCTTAGACGACCAAGTCAGTGTCAAAACAGAGACCAGAAGCGACCAAGACCGAGAAAAGACCACTCTTTTCATCTAAATATGAAATTTAAGAGATAAACTGGTGTATTAAACAGTCAGAGAAAGGAAAAATCTCAAAATCTCTGATTTTGCTATTTATAGGTTTATGTTTGAGTAAAATCAACATTGTTGTTTTATTCTATAAACTACAGACAACATTTCTCCCAAATTCCAAATAAAAATATTGCAAATTAGAGCATTTATTTGCAGAAAATGAGAAATGGCTGAAATAACAAAATAAAAAAAGATGCAGAGCTTTCAGACCTCAAATAATACAAAGAGAAACAAAACAAGTTCATATTCATAAAGTTTTAAGATTCAGAAATTATCATTATTTGATGGAATAACCCTGGTTTTAATCAGTTTTTTTAATGCATCTTGGCATCATGTTCTCCTCCACCAGTCTTACACACTGCTTTTGGATAACTTTATGCTGCTTTACTCCTGGTGCAAAAATTCAAGCAGTTCAGTTTGGTGGTTTGATGGCTTGTGATCATCCATCTTCCAAGCAGTGCAGTTGATTATATTCCAGAGATATTAAATTTGGTAAAATCAAAGAAACGTATAATTTTTAACTGCTCTCTTATTTTTTCCAGAGCTGCATATTTTTTTCTAATTTTTCTCCCATATTTTCCCCAGTTTTCGAGGCCATTTGCCCAGCCCACTCATTAGGACTAGTACATGCCTCCTCCGACACAAATGAGGTTAAGACTCGTTTAAGTACTACAATACTTTCACCATTACATAATTCACAGTTTTTGCTTAATTATTGATAACAGAATAATAAACATCAGGTTCTATGGGTTAAAACAGTTTATTTTCTAATTAAGGTAACCTCAGACAGACAAATTTAAGTACTACAATACTTTCACAATGACATAATTCATATTTTTTGCTTAATTATTGATAACAGAATAATGAACCTTTGGTTTTAGGGGTTAAAATTGCCGAGTGGTCCAGCGGTCTAAGGCTCTGCCACTATGAGCAGGAGGTCGCAGGTTCGAACCCCCGTTCATGCAGCTTTACCATCAAGCTGCCGGCGTTAGAGGGAGCAAAATTGGCCCTGCTCCCTCTGGGTGGGTAGACGGCGCTCTCTCCCCATATCACTCCTAGGGTGATGTCTGCAGCACAGGGCTGCGTCTGTGAGCTGATGTACCGGAGCCGAGACGCTGTGCTTTCCTCCAAGCGCGCTGGCTGCTCGGCAATGCTGCATCGGCAGCAGCTCAAAAAGAGGCGGTGGCTGACTTCACATGTATCGGAGGAAGCATGTGTTAGTCTTCGCCCTCCTGGTGTGTTGTGGCATCACTAGTGATAGGGGGAGTCCTAATGAGTGGGTTTGGGTAATTGGCCGTGTAAATTGGGGAGAAAATGGGAAAAATTTGAAATAAAATTATTTAAAAAATTGTTAAGGTTACCTCATACAGACACACAACTTTCCTAGTCTAGATTCCAGAGTTCATCTTAGCCAAAGACCAAGACGAGACCAATTACAAACGAGGTTGAGACCCTTAAAACCACTTGTTTAATTACTACAATACTTTCACCTTAACATAATTCATAGTTTTTGCTTAATTATTGATAACAGAATAATAAACCTCAGGTTTTAGGGGTTAAAACAGTTTATTTTCTAATTAAGGTAACCTCAGACAGACACATTGAAGTAATACAACTCTTTCACTGTAACATAATTCACAGTTTTTGCATAATTATTAATAACAGAATAATAAACCTCAGGTTTTATGGGTTAAAATAGTTTGTTTTCTAATTAAGTTAACCTCAGACAAACACATTGAAGTACTACAATAATGTCATTATCTTCACTGTCATTTTCCAACACGTATTGCACGTTTCTGGAGCAAAGTCAATAATATTATAAATAATAATAATTGCTGATTGACCCTGATATACTGTATTTGACGGCAGGGCAGGGTGCTCAGGACTGTCTGACAGTATTTCCAGTCTGTGATTGTTACTGTTCTCATTAAAAACCTTCAGCCTGAGCCGAACGATAAGGATCTTAATGAATCTTTAAATCACATCCGAATAAAGAGCTCATGAATGCTTCAGTGACGGCTTTAAAGCTTTCTGCAGTTTTTAACCGGATTTTGTGGGACTTATTATCGAATCTCTTTCTTACCCTTTGTACAAATTAATTTCGCCTCAGAGACTAGATGCTAATCTAAACAGCGCTAGCTGCAGCGCGCTATTCTCGCGCGCAGCTCGTAATAACAATCCCCGTGGGCAAAGGTGATGCTGCCCAAAAAATAGAAATTGGCGCTCCTTGGTAATTATTAGTGTAGTTATTTTGCCTGTGAGTGCCTTTTTCCCTCAGCTGTTCCCACGGGCGTCCTTGTAATTGGCTTGTGTAACTTCAGAGATAAAACGAGAGGCTTCGGGGAGTAATATGTGTGTGTATTAAACCCAGAGCGGGACGCCGTATTAATTAGCTAATGTCATTGAGGTTGGTTATTTTTATATGACACTGATAAAATAAACAGATTCAAACACTGGGCAACTTTGTGATCCGGTTTATTTTCTTGAGATTTCTCTGGAGATGAGCAGAAAAACCCGAGAGAGACTTTACCAGGTCCTACAGTACAGCAGTGTAACGGACGGATGAAGCATGATACAGTCATACAGCCCAGTGATCACTACAATTACAATTACAATTACACTGTTTTATCACTGCTTTAACCTGCAGTGGATGGTTATACCGCTTACAGCAGGGGTGTCCAAACTTTTTTTGTTGGGGGCCAGAAGGAGAAATATATTTGAAGTCACGGGTCACAGACTCTGTAATAAAACAAATAATGAAATATACCACTTTAAATAATACATTTTTCCTGATTATTTCATTTACACACCATTTTACTTGACTCACTATATTTATTTATCTTTGACAGTGTTGTGTGAACTAAGATTTTTCAAATTGATGTTTCATTTCATGATGTCTCTTAATATTAAACTCCTTAATTACAGCAACTTTTAGACTCTTTGGCCCGTTTTTTTGGCGCTAAAACTGCGCACTCTCGCCGCTTTTAGACTCTTTGGCCCGTTTTTCTGCGTTACAACTGCACAGCCTCTCCGCTTTTAGACTCTTTGCCCCTTTTTTCTGCGCTATAAACGCGCACTCGCTCCGCTTTTAGACTCTTTGCCCCTTTTTTCTGCGCTATAAATGCGCACTCTCTCCGCTTTTAGACTCTTTGGCCCGTTTCTGACACCTAGCGTTCAAACTTTGAATCTCACATTATAAAAACCTGCTTAACAGCGGGCCAACTTTCATTCTATTTCTAAAATACCTCGCGGGCCGCTCCAAAAAAGGAAACGGGCCGCAAATGGCCCGCGGGCCGTAGTTTGGACACCCCTGGCTTACAGTATAGATATCTCGGCTGTTGGCGATACAGAAGCATGCAGAACTACTGTATATGAAGCTTAGCTTCTCAGTCTGCTTTGTTGTCATCATGATATGTATTATTATTATTTAATTGATAACACCTTTAATCTAATTGATTATTTACTGTATATAAGTCACATCAAATTGCAGTACTGCTTTTGCTTCCACTTTATTGATCCCAAAAGAAAACCAACACAATAAGATAGAGTAAATGCGCTCAGAAAACATGCAGGATTATAGATCGATATGGAATTCAAGCTTTCAGTTAACAGCTGTCAAGCTTTGTCAAGAGTTAAATACTTAGCTAAATAAATAATTGAATTTCTTAAAAAAATGCTTACTAAGAAGTATGTTCCTTCATAGGAACAGGATCACTTCACTAATCATTTACTATGTAGGGGGGAAAAAAATTAGGACAATGATGTTTTTTATGCATCTTGGCATCATGTTCTCCTCCACCAGTCTTACACACTGCTTTTGGATAACTTTATGCTGCTTTACTCCTGGTGCAAAAATTCATGCAGTTCAGTTTGGTGGTTTGGGGGCTTGTGATCATCCATCTTCCTCTTGATTATATTCCAGAGGTTTTCAAATGGCCCGAAAACAGCCAGTTTATGGGTTGGGTCGAGCTCGGGATCATAATGACAGTTTATGGGTCGGGTCGGGCTTGGGCAGGACGTGCAATATTATCTAGCTCCAACATGCAGCACGTTTTTAGCCCTTTCTATTTCAAACCAACAAGGTGCTCCTACTGACACTCACACATTGCAGAGCCAATAAAAAATAGAAAAAAAGCACAGATGAATTAAAATCACAATATCTATTATAAAAAAGGAACATTTATTCTTACCATTAGTCAGAAACAGGCCACTGGTATCACACTGTGCTTTTTGCCTTGTTCATCAAACTCAACGCTGCAGCCAAAATGGTTCCAAACAGCGGATTTATAAGATGAAGGCGCATCTGCTGGGGGATTTGTGGAAAAGGAGGAGCACTCACTGCAACTACCAACCACCGCCCCCCAACAGCATGCGCTCAGCAGCCCCTCCCCCTGTCCATTCAGTACCGGAGCATTCGTTCACTCTGATCCGGTCCATCCGGGTGTATCGAACCCAACAGACCGAACCGAACGCTTTGATAAAATACAGAGAATTTTATCCCTAGTTACAAGTGAGTTACAATATAGACTGTTTCAATGAGGAAAACAATAACAAAGCTGCTGCGCATGTCTGTTCCTTCGACGCTTCCGGTGGCGCTATTTTCAACTATACAGCTGTCAAAATGAGAGCGCATATTTTGCTCCCAAAAACAGAGCAAACATACGATCAGAAATTAGTAAAAAGTGATCAAACCTCTTTTCCTGATCCTTTTGATAAGGATTTAAGAGGGAAGTTTTTTTTCCTCTGATTTAAAACGCTTGCCAGAGGTGATCACTACCTTGTTGAAACGGAGGCAGTGAAAGCATACCGCAGTTTCGACCCATATAATTACTTTCTCAGTGTAAAAGTTGGGAATATTTATTCCTGTAGTAGAGAAGCATCACTATAGTGTTTGGTGAGGTTGTAGCGAGTCAGACGCTCTCCAGCACGTCCTCTGCATGATTTATAGATAAGAAGGAGGGAGGAGTTGTGAGCGGACGCTGTAACTGCAGGCAGGTCAGCAGTGTGAAAAACCAAAGCAGGCGTGTTTACTATGGAGGACCAAAAATGACATAAGTATGAATAAATAAATGTTGAAATAAATACATTAATAAATAAATATTTAAAAAATGTATTTATTAATTAATTTATCTACGTATACAATTATTTGTGTATGTATTTATTTATTGATATATTTATTTATTTATTCATTTATATGTGCATTTATTTATATATTTATTAATTTCAACATTAATTTATTCATTAATTTATTTATTTATATATTTATACATTTATATGTGTATTTATTTATACTTATGTAATTTTTGGTCCTCCATAGTTTACTTGTTTAAAGAACAATTTGACCTGATTTTCAATGTTTGTGACTCTCAGATAAGGTAAAGTTTGCATTCATGTTAAATTAAAAAGTTACGTCCACTGTTTTGAACGCTGTTTACCGCTAAACGGAAGTGTCCTAGGAACAGCTACGTCACTTCCTACGCTCATGAATATTCTTCTGAAACAGTCTATACAGTACTGTACACACAGTATCAGCGCAGCACTAGTTTACCTGCTTCCTGCTCACCTGGTTGGACTCCTCTGTCAATAACCAGGGTAGTGGTTGTGCTTGAGCAGAGCTTTCATTCAACAAACCCAGCTGGAACGACTGTGGCCTGTTTTCAGCCCTACAGCATGACACCGCTCCAAAGACCCTTTACATTTACGACGCTAAAATTGCTGTTCTGACCTCAGGAAAACAAACAGCACTATAAAGATGGAATGTGCTGTGTGATATAGGGGCATGACGCTGAATAATAAGTCCGACAGCCTTTGTGTTCTCAGTATTAAGAAGATAATGAGAGCTCTCTGAATTCTGCCCGGAACTGTCATCCGTTTACCCTCCCTAATGTGTGCATAAGACAGTTAGTGGCGTGCTCGCTCAGAGCCGGGCGAGTAATGAGTGAAATGCAGGGAGAGGATGCTGGAAAAGAGCAGGTCAGTCGAGACGTCTCTTCGGGGGAAAGGTCTTGATCGGAGACTGATAAATGTTAATTACCTGACATTAGCGTTAAGAGGCGAGGGTCACGGCGTTCAGTCTGGAGAACGCAGAGAGACGGGAGAGAAGGTATGGCAGCGGGAGTTCAGGCCGAGGTACGCCGAGACGCAGGGAGAACCCGCAGAGTGCGCCAGAGGTTAATTTCTTATTTCCGCTCTTTTATGGCCATTACCATCGTAAAGTGCATTATCCACACAGTCAGAAACAGTGCTTTCATTTCACTCGGGCTTCACCGCTGATCATTACCAGACAGCTGCTGCCGTAATGCACTAACAGAACAGGCTAATTTTGAGAACATTGGAAGAAGAAAGAAAGGCCCTGTACTTTCCACACAAATCTGGGTTTGGTTGTTGCCAGAAGAATGGTACTTATCTGACTGAATTGTACTAATTGTGTAAAGTTTGGTAGAGGGGGGATCATTATGATTATGGTGTGGGGTTGATTTTCAGGAGTTGGGCTTGGCACCTTAGTTCCAGTGAAAAAAAAAATCTTAATGCTTCAACAAGCCAAGAGATTTTCAACAGTTTTCTCTTCCAACATCAGTGTCTGACTTCACAAATGCGTTTCCCCCTAAAGATGCTCCTAAACTTTGTGGAAAGTCATCCCAGAAGCTGTTGAGTTGTATCATTTGCATTAAACCCTATAGATTAAGAATGGGATGTCATTCAAGTTCAAGTCCATGTGAATTCAGACGAGCGAATATGTTTGGTAATATAGCGTATCAGAAAAAGAGAGGTTAATTTCTTATTTCTGCTTTTATGGCCATTACCATCGTAAAGTGCATTATCCACACAGTCAGAAACAGTGCTTTCATTTCACTCGGGCTTCACCGCTGATCATTACCAGACAGCTGCTGCTGTAATGCACTAACAAAATAATTTTGCGAAAATTGGAAGAAGAAAGAAAAACCCTACACTTTCCACATGTCTTTCTTGCACTTTGTGCCACGAAGACAAAAAAAAAACACTCTTTGCAATTCTGTTCGACCCCCTAGAGATAAAAAAATATCCATCATTAGGAATAGAAGGAACATAGTAGAGATTTAAGTCTGCATTTTTGCATCCTTTTCTACGTGAACAGCATTTTTGTTCACTGATGATAGTGTTTATAGGTATATAAAAGCAAGCAGTCCAGTCGTGAAATTTCCTCACTACTGAATATTGCACAGCCAAATGTCTGTGATATTATAATGGTGTAAAGCACTTAATCCAATAGACGAATCTGGTTTTTGTAGGTCCCAGGAGAACAGCACTTATCTGACTGCATTGTGCTAATTGTGTAAAGTTTGGTAGAGGGGGGATCATTATGATTATGGTGTGGGAGGTTGTTTTTCAGTAGTTGGGCTCTGTCCCTTTAGCTCCAGTAAAATAAACTCTTAATGCTTCATCAGACCAAGAGATTTTGGACCATTTTATGCTTACAATTTTGCGGGAACCGTTTGGGGACAGTCCCTTCCTGTCCCATTATAACTACATAAAGACATGGATGAGCTGGTGAGTTTGGTTTGGTGTGGCCTGCATAGAGTCCTGATTGCAACCTGATAGAACATCTTTGGGATGAATTAGAGTGGAAACTGTGAGCCAGGTCTTTTCGTCCAACATCAGGGTCTGACCTCACAAATGCGCTTCTGGAAAAATTATTGAACATACCATAAACACACTCCTAAACCATGTCGAAAGTATTCCCAGAAGCTGTTGAGTTGTAGCATTTGTATTGAATCCTATGGATTAGGAATGGGATGTCATTCGAGTTCAAATCCATGTGAATTCAGACGAGCGAATAAGAAAAAGAGAGGTTAATTTCTTATTTCCGCTTTTATGGCCATTACCATCGTAAAGTGCATTATCCACACAGTCAGAAACAGTGCTTTCATTTCACTCAGGCTTCACCGCTGATCATTACCAGACGGCTGCTGCCGTAATGCACAGAACAGGCTAATTTTGAGAACATCTGAGGAAGAAAGAAGAGCTCTACACCTTCCACACAGCCTATTTAGACTTGTTAGTGCACTTAAGTGTCTGCTTGAGGACAGGGTCCTCTTTAGAAGCCTCTTTTGTCCGATTGGAGGCTCATCCTTCCGCTATGACCTGACAGTAATTGTTGCCTGGTGTTATTGGGTGGTTGCAGATGTTTGTGCCGATGTATTCAACACCATCTATAATAGCAGGCTTTCAGGACTAAATCTAGGCTCAGTAGAACAGTCAGCAGTGACAGAGACACTGCATTTATGGATCAAGTCCTTACTTGCACTAATAAGTGACCATCCCTGGCCCTGCAGCAGCTGTGTTAATACAAATAACTGAAGATAGCAAATAGTCTTAGTCATAAACAACATGGGAAATACTTTATTATATTATATACATTATTGTATTATATACTACTGTACACACAAGCAGAACATGCAGAACACACGTCATAATCATAATCATTAGCACATGATGCTTATTAGGAATAATCTGAGATTATGAGTTTTTTTGTTGGAGACTTTTTTTGCTGGTTATACAGTATATACATACAGCTCTGGAAAAAAGAAGAGAGCACTTACAAATGATGAGTTTCTTTGATTTATAAACCTGAAAACCTCTGGAATATAATCAAGAGGAAGATGGATGATCACAAACCATCAAACCACCAAACTGAACTGCTTGAATTTTTACACCAGGAGTAAAGCAGCATAAAGTTATCCAAAAGCAGTGTGTAAGACTGGAGGAGGAACATGATGCCAAGATGCTTGAAAAAAACTGTGATTAAAAACCAACCAGGATTATTCCACCAAATATTGATTTCTGAACTCTTAAAACTTTATGACTATGAACTTTTTTTCTTTGCATTATTTGAGGTCTGAAAGCTCTGCATCTTTTTTGTTATTTCAGCCATTTCTCATTTTCTGTAAATAAATGCTCTAAATAACAATATTTTTATTTGGAATTTGGGAGAAATGTTGTCTGTAGTTTATAGAATAAAACAACAATGTTCATTTTACTCAAACATAAACCTATAAATAGCAAAATCAGAGAAACTGATTCAGAAAATGTAGTTGTCCTTGTAACTGTATATTTTCCTACAAATTACAACTGATGCTCTCAAACACTGATGAGTGCCAGTTTCATCATATTGTTTTTGATTGTCTTTGTGGCTGCACTTGGGAATATGAATTTTATGACTTATTAAGTTGTGGGAACAAGATAATTAAGTTGTGGGGATGAATTATATAACCAGGACCTAATTATCTCATTCCCCTACGACTTGATTATCTCGTTCCCATTTCTTAATAAGTTGAGTAGGTTCTATAGATTATTTTTACAGTCTGTAGTTTCACGTTTATTTGGGTTAACACTTTATGATGTTCAACTCTGCCAAGTAACTCCCAGCACTGAACACAACTTAAATCCCAATTACTTAAAATTATATATTTACAGTGAAAACTAACTCTCAGTTGTGTATCTCAACTTCAGCTCTCTAGTTTTTGATTTGTAGCAATACAATCAAAACAAAATCTGATATTTTGTCTGTTTTATCATTCAGCCCTGTTTGTTTCTCAATCATAGAGGTAAGAATGAATTTAAAAAAGATTACTCAATCAATGTAAATAATAATTTCTAAATCAGGGACAGTAAGATTGTGTTTTTAGATTTTAATACTAGATAAAACGTCAGTATAGACATTGGTAACTTGCTCTTATAGCCTACAACACTGTGGTCAGACAAGAACTATTATATAAGATATGACTGAAAACCCAAAGGAAAGGTAGCTCTATAAAAGAAAATATTCAGAAAAATGAGTCGATTAGGAAAAGCACCGTGTCTACGTCAACCCATGAATTAGTATTCATGGCCCCGCCCACCTCGGCTCGGGACCTCCCACAGACAGAGCTGAAGCCGGGCGGCGACGCCGTCTCGTCAGATAGGAGATATCTAACAGCGCTAGGAACATTGTGCAGTTCATTCCTGTGTTATTTGTGCGAATAACACATCAGTGTTTATATACTTTACCCAGTAATTCAGAGCTAAGAAACAAATAGTTAGAATTAGTCTATGGAGGAACACCACTAGTGTTTTAAAACACCTTTGTGTGTAAGTGACTATAGGTTTAAATAGGATCTCCGGTGTGTTTGTGAGACTCTAAGACTAGGTCAGTGGCTGAACTGCACTTAACAGGGCATTATTACACATGTTGTAAAGTAACATACAACATTGTAAAGACTGTTTTTAGTGTAAAAATACCTTTATTTTAAAACATTTCTAACTGTTGTCTGTCTCGCTGCCTCCTAGTGTTGTAGTGCTGTTAGCCAATCAGAGGCGATATGTTTGCATGTATGAATATTTATGAGCAAGAGCTGAAATCCTATTGTTTCACCTCCCTGTCCACTCCTCCACCGGACTAAAGCAGTGTTATACTGGATCACCAGAGCATTTTTTTTAAACAGCTCACAAAGCATTCATCCATACTAGTGATTTACTACAACTACAGATTACAATTACTACAACTACAATTTACAGAATGTAGATTGTATTTTTTACAGTCTATAGATTCACATTTATTTACTGAAATACTCAACTACAACACTGAACACCTTTTAAACCCCAATACCTTAAAATTACACTTTGAGACTAAAAATCAACTCTCTGAAATTTTAAATCCCCAGTTTTTTTATGTTTATCAATACAATCAAATAAAATCAGATTTTTTTTGTCTGTATTATTGTTCACTTTTGTTTCTCAGTGAGCTGAAGTGGATTGAGATGTCCACTAGAGGGCTTCCTTGCTTCTTATTGGCTCCCCTCTGTATCTGTTCTCCTCATTGAGCATGAAACTGCTGGAAATCACACATGATGCGCTGCAATTACTGACTGAGTGCGTTTATGGATTATTACACACCTCTGTGTGTGTCTGTTCTGCCTATTTATTACTGTCAGTATTACTGACCTGCCTGACACACACACACACACACACACACACACACACACACACACACACACACTCACACATACACACACACACACACTTGTATGAGTTAGGCTTCATTTGAAATATTTATATATATTTATTTACATTTACATTTAAGTCTAGTCTGGTATCACTAATAATTGATACTATTAACAAAACCTGAATAATAAGCAGCATTATTTTATTTTATTTTATTTCATTATTTATCAGTGTGTGCAGCAGCCCCCTACACCCCTCCCCTGGCTTCACGTTGCCCAATCAGAGCGCAGAGACGACCCCCTTGCACCCCTCCACCTCCCCGCACCCCCCCTCCCACCTATCCGGCTCCGGTGGGGCTGCGCGTGGAGCTGTGTTTGAGCTCGTGCTGAATCTAGAGCCTGTTCACACGCGGACGCACCTGGAGAGGAGAGGAGTGGACAAACTTTTTACGCATCCGAGTGCGCACGTTCCCAAACGCGTGTCGTGCGCGTGCCGTGCGACCGCTGCACCGCATGACTGCCTAATTGCCTGGATGAACGACTGAGTAGCTGAATAGCTAGCGAGCTGAGTGAGTGACTGTGTGGCTGGCAGGTGAGAGCTGCCACAGCAGCTGCCACACTTCGTTTCTGTGCGTTTTCTGTGCATTTCCGTTCCGCGCGAGGTTCCCATTTTTTTCCAAGCCAAGATTGGGAGGCTAGACCACGCTTTTTAAAACGCTTTAAAAACAATAAAAAATCAATTCGGATGTGCACGCGCTTTTGTTGGTGGTTGCATGGCACGCGCTACACAGAGAGAGAGAGTCTTGCTGTGTGCGCGCTTTCTATCTTCCTCTCTCTTATTCTGGCTGCTCCTTTCTTCTTCTTTTTCTCGTTCTCCAGCTGCTGCTTGCTCGTAGCCCACAAGCAAGGATGCACGTGCTCTCTGCAGGCTGGCATTAGTGCGTTAGTGCATCAGTTGATCAGTTCATCAACCGCAGGTTTCTGAGCCACGCTACGTTTGGCACCGCCCCGTGCGTAAAAGCGCACGAGACGGACGATAGACAACTAAAAGGAGAAGGAGGAGGAGGACACCGTTACGATCATCAACGCGGATAAAGAGGAGCTCTAAACACGTCTACCAGCCCTGCGGACACTTGTGGCTCTTTTTAAGCAGCTTTTAAGCCTCATTCAGGACTCGTGACTTCAGCATCCTCCAAATCCTCTCCAAATGACGCAGCAAATGAGCGTATTTTCGGATCTGGAAAGGTTCTCCTCATAGAACTTCTCAATTCTATGAATCTCTTCTTGGGAAACTTGACTAAACTTGGACTAAGTGTGAACTAAATGACTTTAAACACCAAACTGAACAACGGAATGAAGCCTAATCAAGCTAATCAAGGGATTCCTTTGCCTACCAGTCCAAAAATGATGAAGGTTCTCCACATTGCGCCATTGTGATCGTACTCAGGAAAGAAAGAGCATCAGAAGGAGATAAAGGAGAAGAAGGAGGAGGAGGAGGAGGAATAAAGATATCGTCCAGGACCCAAAGTCTTCTCAGCAGTTTGCCTGTTTGTTCTTCACAAAAGAACAGAAGAGGTGAAGAGTGAAGATGTTGCGCTCCTGCATCACAGCCTGGATCATCTCCTTCTCCTTGCTTTGCAGAGGTGAGTCAGCTTTATTAAAGTGTCTCTGCTGATCTGCTGCTGGAGCAGGTGTGGAGAGTTCCAGCTGTTCTACCTGTTCTACCTGTTCTACCTGAGACCACTTAGAACCTTCCCTCATAGGCTGCTGGGCTTTGACCACTCTAGTGATCAGTGAGTGGTGCGCTTCACATCATCACATAATCATAACTACCCTCATCTGCTGCTGAATGCCTAGTCACTATAAATATGTAATCGATTGATCAATTTATCATAGATATAATTTGGACTTCAGACTATTACTTCATACCATTAACGTGAATAAGCTTGCCTTAAAAGTTGTTTTCGTGATTCGTTTTTAAAGAACCTTATTTTTTATCGGTTCTGTTTAGCAGCAAAAATGGTTTTCTTTGATTAATTTCATTTTAACTAATTTAACTTACTAATTTCTTTATAAAAGTGACAACACTGGGTAAATTTAAGGTATCGTAAATTTTTTTTAGTAAAGACTATTCTTTATATTATATATATTATGCAGCTCTAGAAAAAAAATGAAGAGAGCACTTCCGTTTCTGAATCAGTTTCTCTGATTTTGCTATTTATAGGTTTATGTTTGAGTAAAATGAACATTGTTGTTTTATTCTATAAACTACAGACAACATTTCTCCCAAATTCCTAATAAAAATATTCTCATTTAGAGCATTTATTTGCAGAAAATGAAAAACGGCTGAAATAACAAAAAGATGAGCTTTCAGACCTCAAATAATACAAAGAAAACAAGTTCATATTCATAAAGTTCAGAAATCAATATTAGGTGAAATAACCCTGGTGGTTTTTAATCACAGTTTTTTTTTTCATGCATCTTGGCATCATGTTCTCCTCCTCCACCAGTCTTACACACTGCTTTTGGATAACTTTATGCTGCTTTACTCCTGGTGTAAAAATTCAAGCAGTTCAGTTTGGTGGTTTGATGGTTTGTGATCATCCATCTTCCTCTTGATTTTATTCCAGAGGTTTTTTTTTTTGGTTTTTAAGTGCTCTCTTATTTTTTTCCAGAGCTGTAGAAGCAAAAAAATCGGGAGGATCAGATCATGTATTAGGACTATCTGAAAGCTCAGAAAGATTGTTTGCCTTGTTTATAGGGTTGTTTTTCATGATGGAGAAGCTTATATCTGTGTATTATCGCTGTCAAATGAAAAACTGAAACTGTCAAATCTCCATTTTTGTCGATATTTAGTTTAATACATAATCTGTACAGACAAACTGTACTTTACACTGAGCTGAAATATGGTTCGATATGGTTCTTTTAAAATCTGCGCTTATCAGAATAATAATACATACAGTCATGCCAGCCGTCAATAATTAAAATTACTTTTTTAATAAGCGACTTATAAAAACGCAGTTTATTGAATGCTGTGAATGCTTCAGTTTAGTTGTGGTCTATACGCTTGTTTGTATTTTAAAACTCGTAAAAACCTCTCAGTACTGTAAAAAAACTGATATTGCACATATACAACATATAGCAAAACCTATATTACACATTATTAGGTAATATAGGGCTGCATGATACCAAAAGAAATAGAAAAAACAGATATTTATATATAAAGAAAAGTACATTAAAGTGTATTTTCTAAAAGTTTGCTTAACATTGAAAGGTATGTGCTTTTAGCATTAAAAATAATGTTGTGAGCAGCTGCTGAATATAACTGATTAAATAACTTTCAATCTAACTTAGTTACTTTTAAAATCAAGTAATTTATAAAGTTATTTATAATGAAGTTCATATTAATTTAGAAACAATAATACTAATGTTTTAATAGTTCAATATATCAATCAGTATTTGGTGGAATAACCCTTAACCCTTGATTCGTAATCAAAGCTTTAATGCGTCTTGGCGTCAAGTTCTCCTCCACCAGTCTTACACACTGCTTTTGAGTGACCTTATACTGCTCTGGGCTCAAAAATCCAAGCAGTTCAGTTTAGTTTGATGGCTGGTGATCAACAGTTATATATATATATATATATATATATATATATATATATATATATATATATATCTGAGGATGATCTTTTACACTAATTCTGCTGTGGGGTATAATTGTGTACGTAAATAGGAGTCGGATTCTGACAGAGAGCTAGAATTCAGCACAACACCTGATAAAATAAAGCAACTCACCGAACTCTAATATTTACTAACATTCTATAAACCAGTTATTAATATGAAGTATGAAGTATAGAGAGACTTAAAGAAGTTGTTTAATGTGAGTTAATTTACTAAACTGCAGTGTGAAACCGAAACTAAATGTACTAAATACACTGCAAACCCTAATGAGTTAAATCTACTCAAATCATTTGACGTAACTCGTTGCCTCAAATTAATTACGTTTTTAAAACTCAACTCAAAATGTGGTGAACCTAAAACTTAACTTTTTAAGTTAAAGTAGTTATTGCACAACTGGTCGTTCTATCTTACTTGTTTAGATTTATTGCAATGATTATAGATAGAGATAGAGAGATACTTTATTGATCCCCATGGGGAAATTCTAGAAATATAGAGTAACTTTAGAGTTTTAGATTACTCTATGGTCAGTCATTAGTTTGATTCATCAAATGTACAATATCTTATTTCAAAAGGTGGGCTTGATATAAGTGATGCAAAGTGATACAAGTGATCTGTAATACACCACGTTAGGCACTAATGGTCAAATTTAAATAATTTAATTAAGATACATATGTAATGCCATCTAGTGGCTTTTTTTTGGTAGCAGCAGTGTGCACTATTAAAGCAGCAATGTGCAACATAACAAAATAAATAATAAACAAATACAGGAACAGTCATGTACAAAATAATAGAACAATTAGAGCCTTAACAAACTGAACTCTATCCTACTATAACAGTTAAACATGAAAAATAAGACTCGGTCCCTGAGAATGAGAAGTTTTTTTCTTTAATAAAGATATATTATTAACTTTATCTCAGAGAAAGATGCTCCTTAAGGTACCAAAACTATTAACATATTTGAGGCTAGACAAAACAACTGTTTAAGATGAGAATGTCCACATTCTCTGGAGAAAGAGCTGCTATTTCAGCAGTCACAATGTCCGCGGCGTCGGCTACAGTGTGCTGATCCATTAGCGTAGCTTAGAGGGAGGTATCGTCCATCCTCTTTTTGACTTCGAGGCTCGAGACCATGACATAATTTCGATTGATTTCGACGAAATATCAAAATCGTGACACCCATAAAATGCATACTGTAGTATCTAAAAAATCTAAATAAACCAATGTATGCTTATTTAATGCAAACATTAAACAGGATACATTAGACAAAACAAGCTTACATTATTAGTCTTTTGTCAAAATCATTCATTCACATAAATTAGCTATAAAAAGTGAACAGTATTGAGAGCACAGCATCACAGAGTTACTGTAGCTGCTCAGAAAATGATGAGGCAACGAATTACCTCAAATGATTTGAGTAGACTTAACTTATTATGGTCTACAGTGTATTTATTATGTTTAGTTTTGGTTAAATAACTTATGAACGTTATTTCTGACTCTGGATTTGTCTTTTAGGTGTTAAAACTAAAACCTAAACCTCATCAGGACTTTAACGAGACAGCCGTTCAATAGCTGATAGTATAGCGTCTCTATAGGTCTCTCTGCAGCATCATTATATTATTATCTGGGGTTCTGTAACTCTGTGTATACCTTGGTGGGGATATATTGCTCCCACATGCTGCTTCCTTTCATCAACTTCTATCATTATGTAGAGCGATGTGCTGTGGCTCTGAGAGTGATATATACTTTTCTCTCAGTCTCTCACCCGCCGGCTGTAGTAATGAGACAGGGTGTTACCTCTGCCTGAATCACCCTGGCTAAGCATTGCCAGCGGTGCTCATATAACGTTATTGATGATACGCTACGGCGTTCGGCGCTCAGGACTGTCCCGGGGAAACGGGGAAAAATGCAAAATAATTACCGTATGGCATTTTGAGCTTTAGGTAGAGTTATAAAGCCTGTAATGAAAGCAGTACATGATAAAAGTAAAGGAAAGTAAAGTGAAGTGAAGATAATGAAGGCTGAGTTTTGAATTATAATATATATACATATACAGTTAAAAATACAGTTACATATAAACACTTAAAAATGATGAGAAAACCTACAAACAATTGCCCTGAACACAACTAAACTGAAGCATTCACAGCATTCAATAAACGGCGTTTTAAAAGTCGCTTTTTTAAAAAGTCATTTTAATTATTGACGGCTGGCATGACTGTATGTATTATTATTCTGATGAGCGCAAATTTTAAAAGAA
The DNA here is from genome assembly GCF_023375975.1 of Astyanax mexicanus. Taxonomy (NCBI): domain Eukaryota; kingdom Metazoa; phylum Chordata; class Actinopteri; order Characiformes; family Acestrorhamphidae; genus Astyanax; species Astyanax mexicanus. The sequence continues at coordinate 2,303,353 of NC_064424.1, read as the reverse complement.
CCATATCGAACCATATTTCAGCTCAGTGTAAAGTACAGTTTGTTCAAATGATGTAGTAAACTAAATATCGACAAAAAATGGAGATTTGACAGTTTCAGTTTTTCATTTGACAGCGATAATACACAGATATAAGCTTCTCCATCATGAAAAACAACCCTATAAAAAAGGCAAACAATCTTTCTGAGCTTTCAGATAGTCCTAATACATGATCTGATCCTCCCGATCTTTTTACATCTACAGCTCTGGAAAAAAATAAGAGAGCACTTAAAAACCAAAAAAAAAAAAAAACCTCTGGAATATAATCAAGAGGAAGATGGATGATCACAAACCAACAAACCACCAAACTGAACTGCTTGAATTCAATTTTTGCACCAGGAGTAAAGCAGCATAAAGTTATCCAAAAGCAGTGTGTAAGACTGGTGGAGGAGAACATGATGCCAAGATGCATGAAAAAAACTGTGATTAAAAACCACCAGGGTTATTCCACCAAATATTGATTATTTCTGAACTCTTAAAACTTTATGAATATGAACTTGTTTTCTTTGCATTATTTGAGGTCTGAAAGCTCTGCATCTTTTTTGTTATTTCAGTCATTTCTCATTTTCTGTAAATAAATGCTCTAAATGAGAATATTTTTATTTGTAATTTGGGAGAAATGTTGTCTGTAGTTTATAGAATAAAACAACAATCTTCATTTTACATAAATCCATAAATAGCAAAATCAGAGTTACTGATTAAGAAACTGAAGTGCTGAATGTAGGTAATTGTTGGGGTGGACAGTATATCTGTTTTTTATCGTGGAGGACAGGTAGTGTGAAAAACGATAAAACAAACAATTTAGTTGGGCTGTTATCTGGGGTTCTCTCAAATTGTAGTTTCTGAAGCTGGTTACTTTTGATGAACTCTTCGTATTACTTTTCTTTGATGGGCTATGACTGCACTAGTTCTCTTAAATTCTTCTGTTTGGATTAAAATCATTTTTTTATTTCCTTGTTTAGTTGAGTACACATAAGGAATCATGTAGTAACTTAAAAACAGTGTTAAACAAACCAAAATACTCTGTGAAGAAGCATTAAGGTGCCTTTATGTGATCTCTGGTGTTGTTAACTTGCTGTTAAAATGCAGTTAACTTGCATCCTGATGAGGGCCAGTTTCATCATTTTTAATTCTTTATTTAGTTGAGTAGTTGTTGCGTCTCATAATCTGGATTAGAACATTACTCAAATATTCACTATTCACTGTATACCTGTAACTCTACCTCTTCACTACTTTACTTTAACTGATGCTCTCAAACACTTTATTAAGAGACAAGAAATTCAAGTAATTAACTCTTGATGAGTTCAGCACAGCTGTTAACTGAAAGCCTGAATTCCAGGTGACTCTACCTCATAAAACTGACTGAGAAAATCCAGCACAGATGTATAAAACTGTAATATAAGCAAGTATGTAATTTTTTTTTTTTTTTTTGAAAATTTTCAATAAAAAAACAGGTGCAAAGTAAAGTAAACAGTTTATAAGCATGCACTTTTATTATAGATTCTGTTTGTTTTTATTTTATGTTTCGTTAGTATTTTTTGTTTTGTATTATTATTGTTTAGAAAAATGAAGTTACTGTTGTTTATGAAATGGACAAACGTTTTTTTTCAGCTGAATGTTTAAAACTGTTACACCTACAAGAAAAAATCATTCAAATTTACTGTTTCAATAGAATATTCTTAAAATGAATGTTTAAAAATATTGTTTCTGAAATTGGGTGCTTAAACTTGGTGCTTAATCACCAAGAATAACGTGGTATATTTTAGAGCCATGTTACCTAAAGGGGGTGTAAGAAAATATAGATTTTGTATTGTATTTATTTTTTATTATTAGTTCAGGTGTAAAAATTGGTGTCAGAAGTGGTTCATTAAGTGTTGCGTTTAAACAAGCTTACTAGATAACATTGTAGTTTAGTACTCTGGTTTTAATTTGTTAAAAAGTAAATTTATTTATTTATTCAGATTTTATGAGTATGATGGTGTGTTTTTATATTAGGGGGATTTTGCGATATATTGAATTGTAACTCTTGTATTGTGATATATAAATATATATACATATATATATATATATATATGTATATATATATTGTATTCCATCTCCAAGCTCTTGCCAGTAAACAGCCCTGTTTTGCTGCAGTAGTTTACTCTTAAAATGTTAAATGTTAAAAATACTATTCTGCAAATAGTGTTTTGTCATGTTGCCAAGTGTAGCGTTAAAACTCATATCGCTCAGCCCTCATTCTGAACCTCATCCGAGTAATAAGAAGTGAAGATCTGTGTGACACGCCGTGTTTTTCCACCGGTTTAAACTTATAGCCTATATGTTGGACGCCATCATTGCCTCGTTCCAGAAATAAACGTGTGAATCATTTTCTCTCAGGCTTGAATCACACTAACGTTATTGAGTGGCCGTTTCCTGTGCTCTCCTCGCTGTGATTTATCAGCTGCTCCGAGCTGCAGAACAGCACATTTACTGCACTCAGAGAAAAGGGAAGAAATAGTTAAATAAGTGACTGCGCCTTAGAAAATAAGACCATTACGACCAAGTTAACCTAATTACTATGAGAGGTGCACGGTGTGAACGGGCCAAAAAGTGCATTAATACTGTTTAATATCCTGATATTAATGTAAAACACGATAAATTTATCGTTTGAATTCAAGTAAATTAAGTCTGTTTTTTGTAAAATTTTATATTTCCTTCACACTAAGAAAAATAAGTACAGATTTGTACTTCAAAGAGTATAAAGCTTGTCGCTGGGGGGGCTGACCTTATATTACATTACATTACATTACATTACATTACATTACATTACATTTGGAAGACGCTTTTGTCCAAAGCGACTTACAATAGTGAAGTACAAAAGTAATAGAAGTTTAAAGTAAAACATCTTTAGACAGGGCTTAAAGGAGGCCAAAGGGAAATAATAGAATAGAGGAGTGAAGGAGGGGAAGAAGTAGTTAGTGTGTTAGAGGTGTTAGGAGAGTAGGTGCTTTTTGAAGAGCTCTGTCTTCAGGAGTTTATTAAAGATAGCGAGAGATTCTCCTGATCTGGTAGTAGAAGGTAGTTAGTTAGAGGTGTTAGGAGAGTAAGAGCTCTTTGAAGAGCTCTGTCTTCAGGAGTTTATTAAAGATAGTGAGAGATTCTCCTGATCTGGTAGTAGAAGGTAGTTAGTTAGAGGTGTTAGGAGAGTTAAGTGCTCTTTGAAGAGCTCTGTCTTCAGGAGTTTATTAAAGATAGTGAGAGATTCTCCTGATCTGGTAGTAGAAGGTAGTTAGTTAGAGGTGTTAGGAGAGTAAGTGCTCTTTGAAGAGCTCTGTCTTCAGGAGTTTATTAAAGATAGTGAGAGATTCTCCTGATCTGGTAGTAGAAGGTAGTTAGTTAGAGGTGTTAGGAGAGTAAGTGCTCTTTGAAGAGCTCTGTCTTCAGGAGTTTATTAAAGATACTGAGAGATTCTCCTGATCTGGTAGTAGAAGGTAGTTAGTTAGAGGTGTTAGGAGAGTAAGTGCTCTTTGAAGAGCTCTGTCTTCAGGAGTTTATTAAATATAGTGAGAGAGTCTCCTGATCTGGTAGTAGAAGGTAGTTAGTTAGAGGTGTTAGGAGAGTAAGTGCTCTTTGAAGAGCTCTGTCTTCAGGAGTTTATTAAAGATAGTGAGAGACGCTCCTGATCTGGTAGTAGAAGGTAGTTAGTTAGAGGTGTTAGGAGAGTAAGTGCTCTTTGAAGAGCTCTGTCTTCAGGAGTTTATTAAGGATAGTGAGAGATTCTCCTGATCTGGTAGTAGAAGGTAGTTAGTTAGAGGTGTTTTTATTTTGTACCCATGTTTTTTGTACCAGTAAAGATTATAAAGATAATTATAAACATTATCATCAACCGAATATGTGTCAAGAACATGATGATCCAAAATTGTCTGGCTTTTAAATAAAAAATGAGCAATTAAAAATAAATATATAGTTTATTAGTACAGTGATACAGAATACTGAATGTACCTTTTAGCTGATTAAATGGTACAAATCTGTACTTCCTGCTTTTAGAAAACACTTTGTACTTCAGAGGGAACAAATCTGACCCTGTAAAGACCAATATTATACCATTAGGGGGACAATTATGAAAAGTGTAACTTTGAGTACAAAAAAAGTACTTATTATATATCGTAGCTCTGTTTTTTAGAGTGAAATGTTACTCAAGTACTTTAAGTCAGGTGAACATTTGTGGCCACATATATTCTAAAGAGAATATTTTGAGTTGAATTAACTTATAGTAATAATATACTATATAAAAATTTACTCTGTTGTCGTTGGCAACCTCTTTTTATCTATTGGTTTGTGAAACCATCTATTTGTATACTGGGTGCGTCCCCTGTTTTCTGACACTTACTGTCAGTGTGTAGTCACCACTCTCTCACTCTACCTCACTCTCCCTCGCTTTACTTTACTCTGCCTCGCTCTGTAAAACATCCTAACTAATTCTAAACCTCACTTAATAACTCACTCTACCTCACTCTGCCTCACACTATCTCAATCTACCTCACTCTGTTTCGCTTTATCTTGAACTACCTTTACACCTTAACTTAGTCTTCTACCTCATCTACCACTCTCTAACTCTACCTTGTTTCTCATTCTGTCTTCCTGCCTCACTCTACCTCACACTACTTTATTCTACCTTCCTCTACCTCACTCCTTCTTGCTCTATGTCTCTCTGCCTCACTCTACCTGTCTTTACCTGCTTTATCTCACGCTATCTCACTTTACCTCTCTCTACCTCACACTATCTCACTCTACCTCTCTCTACCTCACATTATCTCATTCTACCTGTCTCTACCTTACATTACCTCACACTACCTTGTCCTTTACTCTACGTCTCTCTGCCTCACTCTGTCTCGCTCTATACCTCACTCTACCTTCCTCTACATGGGTCTACCTCGCTCTTCCTTGCTCTACATCTCTCTGCCTCACTCTACCTGTCTCTTCCTCTCTCTGCCCCAAATTATCTCACTCTACCTCACTTTATTTCACTCAAACTCAGTCTATTACCTCACTCTTCCTCTCTCTACTCCACCTTGTTCCCCACTCTACGTCTCTCTGCCTCACACTACCTCACACTATACTTCACTCTACCTTCCTCTACCTGTCTCTACCTCCTGTCTTTACTTCACTCTGCCTCATTTTATCTCATTCTTCCTCACCGCACCTCACTGTGCCTCACTCTACTTTTCCTCACTAATCTTTGCTTCACTTTACCTTACTTTGCCTTCCACTACCTCACTCTATCAGTCTTTTCACCTTGCTCTATCTCACTGCACATCACTCTGCCTCACTTTTTCTCGCTCTACCTCACTCTGCCGTGATAGCAATGTAAACTCTATCTGTGTATCTCTACTAACAGCTCAGTATATAAAACCTGAAAGTGAGCTCAAACCTGGATTGATTCCCGTCATTAATTTAGCGAACAGCACTACATACAGCGGAGCAGGAGTTTATAGTGTTCATAATATGGAAATAGAGGCCGTAAACACGGGATCTGGAGAATAGTAGACTACATTACTTTGATTGGGCCTCTTCAGATTAATGCGGAATCATTACAGGTTGTTTCCTCCCACGGTGAGTGATTAAAGCACAAAGCCCCCTGTATGACGGGAACGGGCGAGAAGGGAGCTGCAAAACAAGCGAATAAGCCAACAGGCGAGCAGGCGGGTGGACGTGCACGCCAGCCAGCAAACAAGGCTCACGCACGCGCGATGGATACGAGAAAAAAGAGAAAACACGCTGCAAAAACAGAGAGAGGAAAGAAGAAAAGAAGAGCGGGTTATTGCGCCGTCCGTCCGCGAGCTTTTCAGAAGCACCTGTTGTGCCTCCATTGTAAAAAGCAGCGAGACAATGAACGGATAGTGGCTCCCCTGTGAGCTGGAACCGGGGTGCCGGCGTCATTACTGCACACGCTCAGCCCAAACAACAAGGCTATTAAGAGTGATTACAAGAGCTGTCTGTCTGAGTGTGTGCTGATCTCTGGCTACGCAGAGACAGGGGCTTTAATCACCTTCCTCATAATGCAGGGCGGCTGCCAGCGACCGTATGCCGCCGCCGCTTCCTGCTCAGTGCCAATAAACACAGCGGCGCGTACAGGCGGACAGTGTGTGCCTGGACCCGGCCCAAATAAATCAGCCGCCTCCTGACAGCCCTGTTAAACGGAGTATCGGTACGCCCCCTCCACTCGCTACACTCGCTCCTCTCGCGCTTTTCTGGGCCTTTTTTTTACCTCCTCAGATGCTTCATCTTTTCAGCTTTTATCTTTAGCCTTAGTGCAAACACGCTCTCCTATACAGCTATTCATTTTAGTGGTGTCAATAGTGCTGTTTTCTGTGATAAATTGCGACTAAACTCTAATAGCTTTTAAATAAATAAATAAATATTTAATTATACATTTTCATGGGGCAACACCACTGCATGACAATGAGCTACCACATCATGTGGGAGACTGGGACCAATAAGAGTCCTTGGGCAAGACTCCTACAAGACTACACTGGCCCAACTTTGTAATAAAAATGACAGTGTAAGTCGATTGGAAGATTAGATTAAAAAAATAAATTGTAATTTTATATTATTGGTGTCCAGTCCAGTCGATTAGAAACTGACGTGAGATTTGATTTTTTGGTCCTGTCAAAATGAACATAAAGTAAATATTAAAGTTAAAAAATTGGATCTTGGAAAATATTAAAGGTTGAATTTTTTATAAAATTGCATTGAAGTGACTTTTTAATTTTTTTTTGTTTTTTAAGACTTGAACATTTGATTCAGTTAAAGATAAAATCACATTTTACTTTATGTTTAAATATCTGTTAATAATAATTTATATTAAAAAAGTGATTAATCATGATTAATCTGGGTAAACACGGTTAATCAGTGTAATGATAGTTAGCGATTTATTAGTGTTTTTTTAGCGATTGACAGCTGTCACATCTTTTGCCTGTTTTCTGTCTATTCTCATGTCTGTTATTCTCACGTGACCCGGCTTCTCTGTGTTTCTTCCCTGGTGTTTTTCCACTCACCTGTGTCCATTTGTAGCTCCGCCCCTCATTAGTCAGTCCCCAGGTGTTACCTGTTCTCTTTCCCGCCTTGTGTGTGTATTTAAGCGTCTCTGTCATTAGTGTTAGTTTGTCGGTTCTTGTGTGTTTACACGTCTGTCACGGCTGTGTTAATCCCGTCTGTTAGTTGGTCTCCCTGTGTATGAGTTTCTGTTTGGTTTATGTTTTGTTTTCAGTTCTTAAATAAATATTACTTGCATTAGCGTCCGCTCTCCTCGTCCCGTCCTTCACACAGCGTTACAACAGCCCTGTTTTTTACAGTATTATACAGGAATATCTCAGGGTAGTTTTGGTGCTTTTTAAAACAGAATACTATTAATGCTAAATATGATATTGAGCATTAAACATGAGCAGAGAGGTTGTGAGAGTTAGTTATAAGATTTAATCCATATTTTAGCATAAATAATTAGTTTTACCTCCTGAACTTGACATTAGCGTTGCCATATCTTGTAATACAATGCTTTACAGGAAGACGTTTACTCCAAACAATGTGTATTAATGTGTTAACAGATTAAAGTGGACAGAACTACGACTATTTTGTTTGTTTGGCTGTTGGCTGTTTGTTTGTTCATTAAGTTCACGCAGCATGAAGAGAGCATTATACCTGCATGTGGTGCAGAAATCACTCTGCAGTCGCTCTGCAGAATTTGCGTTGTTGTATCGGAGAATAGATATTGGCTTGCTGCTTTCAATTTGTGAAGCCGTATTGAAAAAGGCCTGTTTCTCTCCTGCGGATCTGTATTTCTGTATTAAAGGAGGGAAATTCCTCGTCTCTTTACTCTGTAGAAATCTGGAGGAGTGTGTGTGTGTGTGTGTGTGTGTGTGTGTGTGTGTGTGTGTGTGTGTGTGAAATGTGCATGCATTAGCATGAAAGTGGGACTAGTTCACACGGCTTCTCCTCCGGATCGGGCCTCGGTGTCGGCGGCGCCGGCGCACACATGCTCATCACCACTACAAGACAACATCAGAGCCAGCGAGACGGGCGGCGCTCCGCGGGCGGTCCGGACACATTACCATAGCTAACAGAGCATTAGTCAAACAGCTTACCATCCGTCCCTTCCTTCCCCTCGCTCTCGCTCTCTCTCTCTCTGCTTTCACATCAGACCCGGCCTGGAAAACACACACTCTCACATCTCACATCTCTCTCTCTTTCTGTCTGGCTTGTGTTTGTGCCTCAGGGTGCCTCAGGTTTTAGTGATATTCAGTGATATAAAACCCAGTGATGGTTATTCCAGTTCGTCAATAATGATAGAAGTTGTGGTGAAAGTAAATAGCCTCCGGTGAATGAGGTAGAGTGAGATAGAAAAGTATTTCTCACGCTTGCCAATCCATCAGCTGCATATTATAATGTACTCTTGTTGAGCCAATCAGAATATAGATTGCTCTGTTGCTAGGCAGACCTAGTAAGAGGGTGGAGTTTCAGCCAGAGTTTCAGGCGCGAAGAACTTTCCGATTCGAAAGTTCTGAAACACACGTCGGTGAACAACTGAATGAGAACTGCGCACTCCGCCCCACCCCCGTTGAACAACTGAAGAAGAACTGCGCACCCCCCCCCAATTCTCAACCCTAACAAACTTCAAAACTTGAGAGCCCTGGAAAGAGGTATAGTAAGGTAGAGTGAGTTATAGTAAGAGTGAGGTAGAGTGAGGTAGAGCGAAGTAGAGTGAAGGTTAAGTGAGGTAGAGTGAGGTAGAAAGAGGTAGAGTGAGGTAGAAAGATGTATAGTAAGGTAGAGTGAGGTAGAATGAGGTAGAGCGAAGTAGAGTGAAGGTTAAGTGAGGTAGAGTGAGGTAGAAAGAGGTAGAGTGAGGTAGAAAGATGTATAGTAAGGTAGAGTGAGGTAGAATGAGGTAGAGCGAAGTAGAGTGAAGGTTGAGTGAAGGTAGAGTGAGATAGAAAGTGTTATAGTAAGGTAGAGCGAGGTAGAGTAAGGTAGAGTAAGGTATTGTGGTAGAAAAAGAAAGAGGGAGCAGGGTTGAGCAAGGTTAGAGCAAGGTTAGAGTGAGGATGGGGAAAGTTGGGTGAGAGTGTCATAGAGTGAGGTAGTGTGGTAGAGTTAAGGTAAAATGATTTACAGCAAAGGAGAGTGAGCAGGGTAAAACAAGGGTTAAGGAAGGATTGAGAGAGGTAGTGTGTAATAGTGTAAAATGATGTACAGCAAGATATTGAGGTAGTGTGTGTGATGTAGACTGAGGTAGAGCAAGATAGTTAGGTAGAATTAGAGAGAGAACAGGATTCAGCGGGGTTAGAGTGAGGATTGAGTGAGGGTAGAGTGAGGTAGTGGTACCCCACTCTACCTTACTATACCTTACTGTACCTATTTTTACCTAAGCCTACCTCACTATACCTCACTCTACCACTCTCTACCTCACTCTACCTTACCATACTTTACTATACCTTCCTCTACCTCACTATACCTTACCGTACTTTACTATACATTCCTCTACCTCACTCTACCTTACTATACCTCACTCTACCACTCTCTACCTCACTCTACCTTACTATACCTCACTCTACCACTCTCTACCTCACTCTACCTTACCATACTTTACTATACCTTCCTCTACCTCACTATACCTCACTCTACCACTCTCTACCTCACTCTACCTTACCGTACTTTACTATACATTCCTCTACCTCACTATACCTTACTATACCTCACTCTACCACGCTCTACCTCACTCTACCTTACCATACTTCACTCTACCACTTTCTACCCCACTCTACCTTACCATACTTCACTCTACCACTCTCTACCTCACTCTACCTTACCATACTTCACTCTACCACTCTCTACCTCACTCTACCTTACTATACCTCACACTACCACTCTCTACCTCACTCTACCTTACCATACTTCACTCTACCACTCTCTACCTCACTCTACCTTACTATACCTCACACTACCACTCTCTACCTCACTCTACCTTACTATACTTTACTATACATTCCTCTACCTCACTGTACCTTACTATACCTCACTCTACCTCACTCTTCCTCATTATACCTTACTCTACCTCTCTCTAACGCACTTCTTGATGCATGTTGGTAAAGCCTAGCACTTATCCTCAGACCACACAGCTCCGTGTTAAGGTTAAGAGCCCTTGTTTTGTTGTTCTGTGAGTGATATGATATTAAGTTTTAATACCATTGTATCGCCTGTCTCTCTCTTCCACATTGTAAATGCATTCTCCCTCGTTCCCCACGTCCTCGCTCTCCCTCCCTTTCTCCTCCAGCTCTCCAGTGATTCTGGTTCAAACACCTTCCCATCACTGGGGACGTGCAGCAGTTTTGAAGAGCATCTGTCTTCCTGCTGGCAGAGAGATGACACGAAAACACCTCAGCGTTCTTTGTTAAGGCAATTAACTCTCCTCAAAAGCTCCACTAAAGCCTAAGTAGAGAGTCTGGCGGAGGGACGGAGGAGCAGTCCCGTGACAGCTGTCTCTCCAGAGACGAGCCGCTGGAGGTCACGGCTGTGTGTCCGCGGGATTTGGAGACGTAGCAGGGTTTGAAATGTTTGAAATGTTTGGATTCAAAGCAGTGCTAGTCTTTTCTTCAGGGATTCAAACACAGTTCTTTCAGTTTCTGCAGCCCAAGCTAAAGGGTTTAATTAAACACCCGGACATTTCATCTGCTTCTTGGCTCGGATCTGAAAGAATTATTGCTTTAAAAAACTAAACTAATAAAGAAATCCAGTGGATAAAGTGGAGACAGATGTCTATCATCAAATTCGTACAGTGACACGCCTGCTTTGCCAAGCATCACAGCTTGTAAACGCTTGTAAAAGCTTTCAGTTCTTATTTAAGAGCTAATATTCATCAATTTCTATTTTACACCCTGCCAACAGTCTATTTTAACACCTTCTACCTGCATCAATTAAATAGCAACGGTGCTTCTGAATATATCTAGGCTGATAACGTGGTGGTATCATATTGCTATGTTGCTGTATTGCTAAAAAACAACCAAGACGCACATTAACAGTCAGACGATCATTGCTATCTTGGCAGTGAATTGTTAACACAAGCACATTCCCAAAAAACGTACACTTGTTACACACATATGGACACACAACAGCAGTAGAGCACAAATACAACTTTTCCTTCAACAATTAACAAAATGAACAAGCATGCTGAGAAGCGTTGGACACGTCCAGGTAGCTGCGCCGTTAAAATAGCAATCCGGCAAAGTGTCAGAATGTCTCCACACCTGACTCTTAAAGGGAATAATGATCAAGAGACACTGATTGGTTTATTATTTCACGTTACGCCCAAAAAAGATAATTAGTACATGCCTTTTGCTTTGCATTTTGACACACGCAAGATGTACTTTTCCCGTCGTTACGACAGCAAAGACGCACTGACGCCCTAAATCAAGCAGCACGACTGTAAATTTTGGACTGTAGGAGATGGACACACAACAGTAAAGCACAAACCCAACTTTTCCATTAGCAATAAAAATAATGAAAAAACATAAATGAGCAGGTCAGTTTCCTCTGCTGAGAAGCATTTGTTGGACATGTCCAGGTAGCTGCGCTGTTAAAATAGCAATCTGCCAAAGTCTCAGAGTGACTCCACACATGACTCTTAAAAGGAATGATGAGCAAGAGACTCTCTGATTGGTTTATTATTTCACGTTACGCCCAAAATTAACCACACCCACGAATAATAAAGAGAATTAGTACATGGCTTTTGCTTTGCATTTTGAAACACGCAGGGTGTACTTTTCCCGTCGTTACGATAGCAAAGACGCACTGACACGCCCTAAATCAAGCGGCACGACTGTAGATTTTGAAGTAGTCCATTGTGGATTGTGGCTTTCTTATAGATAGTAATGTTTTTGCTTTCAGATTGAACTGGAATTTCATTTAATCAGTTCTTCTCTCTATCCATAAAATATTTTCCTGAAACTCTCTTCCAGTTAAGCATGAGTTCTGATTTTCTGTTCTAGCAATCCTACAAGAAGCTTTCTCTGAAATCTATCTTGGTCTAACAGATCCTATTGTATGTTGACCTCCACTGTTCCTGTTAGCTAATAACATTTCTTAATTATTTTTTGAATTGAGGAAATCAAACGTGAAAATGTTTTGCTATCTTTGCTATCTTCTTATACCCTTTTCAACCTTTTTCTTTAAATTGATAAATTGCTGGAATATAATAGTAAATGATTTTTTAAAACTCTGTGCATCTTTGTTGGCAACTTACGTTTGGTTCTGTACCATCAATTTAGAATTTAACCCATTGTGAGGCAACTACAGGGCATTACATCATTTTTAATCCACTATTGGGATAATCCACTTCTCTATTAGAGGTGTAGATACCTAACCAGCACTTCATTATGTTCTCTCAGACCTGTAGGAGAATATTAACTCTATACAGCACTGCATCCCTCTGCATTACTCTACTGGAAAGTGCCCCATTTGGGACTGTCTGTAGGTGGTCGTGGCACAGAAGGCACTGCAGACTGGCACCCTTTACTATTGGAAAGGCAGAATGGCGCTTATAGATGGGCACTGGTCATGTTTTCACACAAAAAGAGCAGCCAATAGGGCACTTTGTCTCATTTCTCATTTCTGTCACTTTAGGTGGCTCTTTAGTGACACTTAGTGACACTTTAGTGACACCATAAGGGCACTCTTACACAAGAAGGGCAGCTAATAGGGCACTTTGTCTCTTTTATGCCACTTAGGGGGCACTTTAGTGACACCTTTTTTAAACCATAAGGGCATTCTTACACAAGAAAGGCAGCCAATAGGGCACTTTGTCTCTTTTCTGCCACTATAGGGGGCACTGTGTGACACTTTTTCAATCATAAGGGCATTTTTTCATACAAGAAGAGCAGCCAATAGGGCACTTTGCCTCATTTATGTTACTTTAGGGGGCACTTTATTTGCACTTTTCAACCATAGGGCCATTTTACACAAGAAGTGCAGCCAATCGGGCACCTTATTCTCTTTTCTGCTACTATAGGGGCACTTTAGTGACAATTCTTTTTTAACAATAAGGAGGAAGAAGGGCATTTTCACACAAGAAGGGCAGCCAAAAGGGCACTTTGTCTCTTTTATGCCACAGTAGGGGGCTCTTTAGGGACATTTTTTTAGCCATAGGGGCTTTTTTACACAAAAAGAGTGTCCCCTAAAGTAGAGATACCATTGGGGCACCAAAGGAAGGTACAGTGTGGAGGGCAGAATGGTACTCATTGATAGTCATTGATCACATTTTCACACAAAAAGAGCAGCCAATAGGGCACTTTGTCTCTTTTCTGCCACTTTAGGGGGCACTTTAGTTGCACCTTTTCAACCATTGGGGGACAAAGGGAAGGCACTTCATAGTGGCACCCTTTACTCTTGGAAGGGCAGAATGGCACTCATAGATAGTCAGCCAATAAGGCACTTGTATTTATTCTGTCACTTTAGGGGGCACTTTAGTGACACTTTTTCAACCATAGGGGCACCAGGGGAGGCAGTTGCCCCCATGCCCCGCCCTGACTCCACCAGTAAGTGCTCCTATACCAATTATTATTTCTTTTCCAGCATAAAATCCTGCATTTAAGCCACGCAGCGTTTAAGAACCTTTGTTTTTAAGTGTGTATTGCAGAGATAACAGCGCCGACAGGAAATTTGACTTTCTCTATGTGAACAACTGAAAAATCCAAACCACTGGAGACGACTGCGGAATATTAAAGCCGTTTCCCAATTTTCAGCAGCGCTGCCTAGAGCAAGTGAATAGTGCCTAAAGCTCCTCCACTTTAAGCTGGAGAAATGGGATTTCACTCACTAAAATCACACAAATTAATTATAAGCGCCAGAAATAGCTGCTATATTTGTGAACTTACAATGTTATGGAACATGTAGGACTAGAACCTGCTGTTCTAATTTAGCAGGGTTTAAAGAGAAGAGGAGAAAAGTTGAAAATGGAAGAGAAAATATCATTTAGTCTCTCACCAGAGTCTATTTGTGGTTCAGGTTAAATCCAGGCCTGAAGAAATAACCTGTATAGTCTAAAAATTGCAATCTCCTCCTCAGACAGATTACATCTAAGAGTGATTCACAGTGTTTTCCACAATCCTCTGTACTACTGAGTTCATTTATGGGATTGTTTGTGTGTTGCGCTCAGAAAAACAAGAAAAAAGACCAATAATTGTCCTGTAGTTTCGTACCTTTATTCTTTATTTATCAGTCTTTGACTTCTTTTACACAAATGAGATATATGCACATATACGAGATTGTCATATATGAAATAAATGGCTTTATAAAGTAAAAACATTTGCATGTACTGTACATATATATGTACAAAATATACAGCTCTGAATAAAATTGAGAGTTTCTCTGATTTTGCTATTTATAGGTTTATATTTGAGTAAAATGAACATTGTTGTTTTATTCTATAAACTACAGACATAAACTCCCTAATATAAACTCTTCTATAAACTCCCTAATTCCCCAAAAATATTGTCATTTAGAGCATTTATTTATAGAAAATGAGAAATGGCTGAAATAACAAAAAAAAAAAAAAAAAAAAGATGCAGAGCTTTTAGACCTTAAAAAATGCAAAGAAAACAAGTTCATATTAATACATTTAGAAACTCCAATACTAATGTTCTGCAATAATCCTGAATTTTAATCACAGCTTTCATGCATGTTGTCATGCCCTCCACCAGTCTTACACACTGCTTTTGCTTACTGTGACCTCATGCCCCTCCTGGAGCAAAAATGAAAGCATTTCAGCTTTATTTGATGCTTTTTACCTCACTCTGTATAATATGCAATATCTATATACTTTACTATATAATAATAAAATAATAAAAAAAAATGAGCAGTGCAATTGATGAACCACTTTAGGGTTGCTAAAGAACATTTTTAAGAAAGAAATTGACATATGTTTTTAAAGGTTTAAAGAATATTTCCTTAATGTATTGGTTCTTTATCAATAAAACGCTAAAACGATTATGCACACTCACATATCCCTATTATGAACATGGTTCTTTTATTAAAACAAAAGTGTTTTTTTAATGAAAATGCTCAAAAAAACTTCTGAATCAGTTTTAATTTTATTGTTTTTTTGTTTTATTTTTAAAGCACCCTTTATCGTAATAGTCACACATTTTGTTTAAGCATACTTCTTCCTGTTTAATTGAGATAAACAATTTTATCTTCTAGTGTTATCTCCTGCACATTTTAGTGATTTTCCTGCTGTAACACTCCCACTATAACTCAATACTGGTCTGTTAATCAGATGATGAGTAGTTGTATGCCGTGTTTTTGTGTTGGGAGCAGAGCAGGTTTGGGAAAAACTGATGTAAAATAATATATTTTATATTGAGTGTGTTGAAATGACAGTGGGAATGGAAATACTTTAATAAAGTACAGATACAAGTGCCTTAATCTGTGAGACAGAGCGTGCTGAGCCTTTCTACTACAGCATGCAATTCTAATACGGCTGATGCAACACTTGCTCTATTCCAGGAGTGTTTCATTTACTGTCTTTGAAGCACACCAGTGTCAGTCAGGGATCTTCAGCAATCAAATCTTAGCCCCCTACAGGAGTAAAGTGTCTACCATACTGAGGAAAGTTCAGATCCGACACTAAGAGACCGAGCCAACTCCTGAAAAAACAGCCATACTCATTATCCCCCCTCTACCAAACTTTACGCTCAACCCTTCCTGTAATTTCCCCAAATGTAGAGTCGACTCATTGAGTGAATCGGTTCACAAATCAAGTGCAAATTCGAAACAATGATTCAGAACATGGTTTAGAAGCCATGAGACTGGAGCTCAGGACTGGTAAGGATTCAGGATGGTAGATCAGCAAGTGCAGAACTGGGCACTCTTGTTTTTTATATACAAATTACATAGTTTTATTTCTGCAAAATTAGAAACATTAAATTATCCAAAAATCTCTTGGTCTGCTGAAGCATTAAACAGATCCTCTCACTGGAAATAAGGGCCCGAGCTTAACCTCTTAAAACAACCATACTCATTATCCCCCCTCTACCAAACTTTACGCTCAACTCATCCTGTAAGTTCCCCAAATGTAAAGTGAACTAATTAAGTAATTCGGATCACAAATCAAGTTCAAATTAGAAACAATGATTCAGGACATAATTTAGAAGCCATGAGACTGGAGCTCAGGATTGGTAAGGATTCAGGATGGTAGATCAGCAAGTGCAGAACTGGGCACTCTTGTTTTTTATATACAAATTACATAGTTTTATTTCTGCAAAATTAGAAACATTAAATTATCCAAAAATCTCTTGGTCTGCTGAAGCATTAAACAGATCCTCTCACTGGAAATAAGGGCCCGAGCTTAACCTCTTAAAACAACCATACTCATTATCCCCCCTCTACCAAACTTTACGCTCAACTCATCCTGTAAGTTCCCCAAATGTAGAGTCGACTAATTGAGTGAATCGTTTCTCAAATCAAGTGCAAATTCTAAACAATGATTCAGAACATTGTTTAAAAGCTGGAGCTAAGGATTGGTAAGGATTTAGGATGGTAGATCAGCAAGTCCAGAACTGGGCACTCTTGTTTTTATATATAAAAATTACATATTTTTTTTATTTCTGCAAAGTTGGAAACATTCAATTATCCGAATATCTCTTGGTCTGCTGAAGCATTAAAGAGTTCCTCTCACTGGAACTAAGGGGCCAAGTACAACTCCTGAAAAACAACCATACTCATTATCCCCCCTCTGCCAAACTTTATGATCATTCCACGATTGACACACAATTGAGTCGTTTCTTTGAGTGAATCGGTTCACAAGTCAGATGCAAATTTGAAATAATGATTCAGAACATTCTAGATATTTTATATATATCGTTTGTAAAAAATGCAGCATTGTTGCTCTCTGGTGAGGATTTGTGGTTTGTAATAAGGATCACAAGTCATCAAACCAAGCTGAACTGTTTGATTTTTTGCACCAGGAGTAAAGCAGCATAAAGTTATCCAAAAGCAGTGTGTAAGACTGGTGGAGGAGAACATGATGCCAAGATGCATGAAGAAATGCATGAATATGAATATTGTTTTCTTTGCATTATTTGAGGTCTGAAAGCTCTGCATCTTTTTTGTTATTTCAGCCATTTCTCATTTTATGCTCTAATTGATAATATTTTTATTTGAAATTTGAGAGAAATGTTGTCTGTAGTGTATAGAATTAAACAACAATGTTCATTTTACTCAAACATAAACCGATTCAGAAAACTCTGAATGTTTTCCAGAGCTGTATGTCTTAGACTTGAGAAATCACATTAAATTTGAACATATGTTTATAGCTCGTGTTACATTTCTGGCTGACATTACTGGCACTAAACCAGAGCCATGGTGCTGGATGGGAGGTCTTGATGACATTTGCATCATTTATGCTGTTTTACATGATTCATTCACCCCTATAACCCTGCATCCTCATCCCGATCCATCCTGTGCACTCCTCCATCTTTCCCGTTGGATTAGCAGGAGTGTGGAGGGTATCGCTGAGTTGCAGCCTGGCTAAATTTAAATGGAAGCGAATGGCCGCTCTGCTGCTTCGCTCCTTCCAGCTCTTCCCGTATATTACAGCCGACAGATAAAGCAGCAGCGGCGGCAGCGGCGCGGGCAGCGAGCTCCTCACACCGAGCCGAGCAGCCAATTTCCTCACCCACCTGCTTCCCCTGGATCCCCCACGGTCAGAGCACCATGCATTTCTGCCTGAGCTCTGGAATCACTAACCCACACCTCTCAGCACACCCTCAATTACCACCGGCCAGAGATTTGCTCAGGGTTTCATCAGAGCAAGAGCGCACAGCCTGAACCTGATCACTAATCACTAATCGCTATTACTGCTCCACTGAACTCACTGCTCACAAGGTCAAATCATCCATTAATACAGGAGCTCTTAACCTTTTACACTGTGCATTAGGGCTGAGAATCACACGATAACGAAGATATCACAATTCTGTAACTCTGCAGTACTTATTATATCAAAGTTAGTTCCGACACTGCAATGTGATTGTCTTAGAGGCGTTCTATGAGTGCCGTTATCAGCCAGTAATGCACTGTAACCGAAGCTCTCCATGTACTGTATTACTCCGCTGCATACAGGTAACCTAGCAACGATGCAGCGCTTACAAGCCAAACAGCGCAGCTACAAACAGAGCAGCAATGGAACTATTTTAACTGGCAGAGTGTTTTTATAACCAAACAGATTCTATTTTCTCCTCCTCTTTAACTCTTTAAAATCTTTAAATAAACAGAGATAATAGAACTGTGGTATAATTAAGCAATAATACACTCAAGGTTCGCGCTATCAGGTGTAATATTGGCTCTGCTGTGCTGTAGTCATAGATTCAAGATTCAAGATTCAAAGAGTTTATTGTCATATGTACAGTACAGAAACGGGTTTCAGTGTACAATGAAATTCTTTCTTTGCTCTTCCCCAAGAATGCCAAATAGAAGATAGAAAAAGTGCAAAAAAATACAATAAGGTTATAAATATTAAACTAATTGTCAAAGACATAAAAAAAATAAAAGTTACTTAAGCAAAGAAATGTATAAAAAAAGTGCAAGTGTGAAATAATGCAGTTATGGACATTAACTATATATATTAAAAAAAAGATTAACAGTAAAGTGACGGCTGCAATGTAAACATGTTGAAGTAAAGTGCAGGGTTATTCCTGAGTTGTGTTCAAGAGTCTGATCGCAGGGTTATACCTGAGGTGTGTTTAGAGTCTGAAGGCAGGGTCATTCCTTAGGTGTGTTCAAGAGTCTGATGGCCGTGGGGAAGAAACTGTTCTTTAACCTGGTGGTCTTGCATTTTACACTTCTGTACCTCCGGCCTGAGGGCAGAAGTGTGAACAGTCCATGCTGGGGATGGGTGGAGTCTTTGAGGATGGATGCAGCTCTCCTGTGGACTCTGTGGTGGTAGATGCTCTGCAGGGATAGGCACAAGACATTGCAAATATTACACGTTATAGCACAAACCTCGACGGTAGTATTGCTTAAATATATTGCAGAATGACAGTTTATATTCTTTAACCCTTTCAGACCCTGCATCTGTTGCAATGGACATGGTGTGTTTTTTACTTCTTTTTTGAGTGTATTTTTTCACTTCACACAGATTAAGACCTATTATTTATCTGAATGAACTTTCATTAGCCAATCAAACAGCAGGTTAACCTCACCCACTGTATTAAAAATACAAAAATAAAAATTTGCTCACTTAAGGAAAACATAATAGCATCCAGCTAATGTGGCGGAGTGCACACATTTCCCCCACAGTTTTTTACTGCTTAGAATTTATTTGTGAAAAAAAAATGATTGTGCAGCTGACTGTTGTCAGGGTTTTAATCAGTCAGTGGTGCACCTGTATTTCCCGCCACCAAGATGGCACCAAAAATGCCAGAAATGTATCTGAACACACGTCACTTTCAGACCACCACGCCTGTGTACATTAATATATTTTGAAAGTCCAATGCTATGTTAACGGCACGTGTGCAATGCATGAAAATAGACTGTTGTTGAGGGGGTTTAAGATAGCAACACGTCTCGCCACGCACCTTGCGCAGGGTGTACTATAGGCCCCTAAGTGTTCCGGTAACCCAGGGCACTATTAGCTAGCAGTTTGTCCCATGTAGTTTGTTTGAACTCACCTCTGGACAGTGAAAGAGCTAGTGCATCGGTTAGCGGCTAATGCTAATACTGCTCCAGCCTTAGTGCTGGAGAAACTTCACTAAAAATTCACCCTGATAATGCTGTACTTCAGTGGAGTGGTTTTACTGCTGCTTAATACCTGACTGGTAAAATTCATACATAAGGAGCACCGGATTATAAGGCGCACTGATGATTTTTGGAAAAATTAAAGGATTTATCCAGATTTTTTATCCAGATTTTTTATCCGGACTTTTACAGTCAGCAGCATGTCCAGTTCCAGTCTGACCCATCGAGCCCCGCTGTGTGGCTGTTTGACCCCCAGCATCTGCAGTAAGCTGCATCTGGCCGCGCTGCCTCTGGCCTGCCCTCAGGTCGGCTTTAGAAGCTGGGAGATAAATCAGATTTTAAAAGGCCCACATAGAGGGTCTGGAGACCAGGGCCAAAGTCCTGCTTTTAAATTGAGCCGTAAAATCCCTTTTGTTTCGCTGTGGGCTGCGGCGGGGCTGCGGCGGAGCTGCGCGCGGTGCATTTGCTGCAGGTAATTGGGCTCTCTGCAGCAGCGTGTGTAATCTCCATAAACACAGCACTGTGCTCTCTGAGGAGAGGAGGTGTTTCTGCAGGTGGAGAGGAGCTGGGTCTGATGAAGGGGAACGCAGGGTCACTCTGCTGCTCACTTAACCCAGACTGTAAGGTCTTAAGCAGTCAGGAAGGGGTTAATTACCGTGTGTTTAGTGCATTACATTACATTAGCACGCTTTCCCTACATGTTTAGATCCTGCATGCGTCATTTCTGACTCACTACTGGAGCCTGGAGCACACGGGAGGTGATTACTGGATTATCTGGTTCTGGTTGACGTCTGTAAAAAGCAACTGAAGCTGGAGCATCTTAAATGTAGTCATATTTTTGTGCAATCTTTACTTTATTCTATATAATTACTAGGGCTGCAACAATTAGTCGATATAATCGATAATGTCGATTATTTGAATTTGTCGAGTCCAAATCTCATTGTCGACTAATCAACAATAATGGGTAATATGCTCAGTCAATTTCAATTTACTGACTAAATATCAGTACTCTCTGTGTTTATACAACATCCAGTCGTTTAAAAGTCTTTTAAATCTCATGTTCAGCTGTTTCAATCATTTAGAGATGGAGAAAATGCCAGGAATATTCGCTGACTAATCAGAAAAATAACCGTCAGATTAGTTGACTAACCGAATAATGTGAAATACCCTTATATGTATCTATTATTTTTAAAATAAGGTGATAACAGATAATAATATATGACATGTAAGTGTATCCCTAGAAATCTCTAATACTAAATACAGTAAATTTCTCAATATAAATATTTTTAGAGACTTCATAGACAGAAACTAAAGAATTCCACATTGTACTTTGTTTATGTTTAGGTTAAGTTTAGATTTAGGTTTAGTTTGTGGTGTAGGTTAAGTTTAAGTTTAGATTGAGGGGTAGTAGGTTAAATTTAGGCTTAATGGTGGGTTAACTTTAGGTTTTGGTTAGTTTTTATGTAAAGTTTAGGTGTATGTTGAGGTGTGTGTTAAATTTAACTTAAGCTTAGGTTTATGTTAGGGTTTAGTTTAAGTTTAGATTGTGTTTAAATGTTTAAAAGGTTAGGTTGGGGCATTGGTTTAGTTTAGGGTTTGGGTTAGGGTTTAAGTCAAGTTTAGCTTAGGTTTAGGTTGGTTTATTTTATGTTTAGATTAGGGGGGCAGGTTAACTTTAGGTTTAGGGTAAGTTTTGGTTGGGGTTTAGGTTAAGGTGTAGGTTTAGGTTAAGTTTAGGTTGGGGGTTAGGTTGGGGTTTAGGTTAAGGTGTAGGTTTAGGTTGGGGTTTAGGTTAAGTTTAGCTTAGGGTTAGGTTGGTTTATTTTATGTTTAGATTAGGGGGGCAGGTTAACTTTAGGTTTAGGGTAAGTTTTGGTTGGGGTTTAGGTTAAGGTGTAGGTTTGGGTTAAGTTTAGGTTGGGGTTTAGGTTAAGGTGTAGGTTTAGGTTAAGTTTAGGTTGGGGTTTAGGTTAGAGTTTAGGTTAAGGTGTAGGTTTAGGTTAGGGTTTAGGTTAAGTTTAGCTTAGGTTAAGGTTGGGGTATAGGTTTAGTCTAAGTTTAGGTTGAGGTGTAGGTTAAGTTAAGGTTAAGTTTAGGTTAAGATGCAAAGTAAGTTTAATTTAGGGTTTGGGTTATGTTTGGGTTAAGTTTAGGTTAGGGTTTAGGTTAAGTTTAGCATATATTTAGGTTGGGGTTTAGGTTAAGCTTAGGTTTAGGATAAGGTATAGGTTAAGATAAGGTTAGGTTTAGTTTAGGTTAGGTTTTATGTTAAGTTTAGGTTTAGGTTAAGGTGTAGCTTAAGTTAAAATTAAGTTTTGGTTTAGGTTGAGGTGTAGGTTAAGTATAGGTTAAGGTGAAAGTGTTGTTTAATATTTAGGTTTAGGATAAGTTTAGTTTGATGTTTAGGGTTAAGTTACGTTTAGGTTTAGGTAAAGTTTAGTTTAATGTTTAATTTAACTTTAGGTGTTGGTTAAGTTTAGGTTTTTGGTTAGGGCTTATTTAAGTTTAGGTTTAGGCTGAGGTGTAGGTTACATTTAGGTTAGGTGTAGAGCTGGGCGATATAGTTATTTCTGCTGAGCACAATATTTATCTCAATGCTTTGACATGCAGACAAAATGCATCCGAAATGGCAGATTCTTAAAATCGGCTGTTAAGAATATAATCGGTCAAATCAATCAAAAAACAATAAAACATCATGATATTGGGCTGTTCTATTTTTAATGCTTTAGTTTAGGTTTAATTTGAGACATAAAAACATGCTGCTTCCTTTACTTTCAGTAACAGTTCTGAATCTCTCAGCTTGTCCAGAAATGCATGTGTAAAGCGTGTCCTTTAGGGAAGCTCTAAGTACACACAAGCACTTAGAAGCACTTCCTGTCTGTAGAGGAAGCCAAGGAGCAGTGCTAGCATTTGGGAAGCTCAGTAATCAATCAATCAACCTTTATTTTAACTCGTTTGTACATTGAGGGCAGCCCTCATTTTCAATGTAGCCGAGCATTTACAGAAACAGGGATTAACATGACAGAGAAAATAAAAGGTAAATTTCATTATTGTAAAATATCAGTAAATAAAATATAAAAATAGATAAAAAAAAATTATAATATTAATAATAATAATAATAATAATAATAATAATAATAATAATAAATAAAATAACTAAAAATAAAAAATAAAATTAATGATTATAATTAAGTATGGTTTAATCGACATAAAAACATGCTGCTTCCTTTACTTTCAGTAACAGTTCTGAATCTCTCAGCTTGTCCAGAAATGCATGTGTAAAGCGTGTTCTTTAGGGAAGGTTCAAAGTGCACAAGCACTTAGAAGCACTTCCTGTCTGTAGAGGAAGCCCAGGAGCAATGCTAGTGTTTGGGAAGCACAGTAATCAATCAATCAATCAATCAATCAATCAATCAATCAATCAATCAATCAACCTTTATTTTAACTCGGATGTACATTAAGGGCAGCCCTCATTTTCAATGTAGCCGAGCATTTACAGAAACAGGGATTGACATGACAGAGAAAATAAAAGGTAAATTTCATTATTGTAAAATATCAGTAAATAAAATATAAAAATAGATAAAAAAAAAAATAAAAAATAAAAATAATAATAATAATAATAAATAAAATAACTAAAAATAAAAAATAAAATTAATGATTATAATTAAGTATGGTTTAATTGACATAAAAACATGCTGCTTCCTTTACTTTCAGTGACAGTTCTGAATCTCTCAGCTTGTCCAGAAATGCATGTGTAAAGCGTGTTCTTTAGGGAAGGTTCAAAGTGCACAAGCACTTAGAAGCACTTCCTGTCTGTATAGGAAGCCCAGGAGCAATGCTAGTGTTTGGGAATCGCAGTAAGTGATCTGTTATTGTGGAAAGCTAAATAAAATCCAACTTGCAATGATTATATCACACGGATTAGATAAGAAATCTCATTTAAATTCCGCTTCAAACGGATGGACGGATAAATACTTAATGCGTTTTATTTTTTTTCAGCGTCTGCAGTGAAGTATGATACCGTGCACTTGCTCGAGAGTAATTAGCTTTTTTTTTCTCTCTACCTCCAACCCCATTGTCGTAGATGTGCTAGCCTCTTTCATATGTTAATCTGATTAATTTAGCCCTTGGTGAATTAGTCAGGTGAGATTTGCATCCGTGGGAGATTGACTCATCCTCTGCTCATCGTTTTGAATACGGCCAGGTAGGAAGCTAATGACCACAGCACCCAGGGCCGCACTAATGCCACACCAAATGCCCTTTTTGATATATGCTAATCCAAACAAGCAGCATAAGGGGTTTCCCTGTGGCTTATTTGCAATTACCTTCTCCATGATATTATTAACAAATTCGTTGCTTTTTTTCGTGGGTGGAAGATTGTAATGGGCATTTGGCTGAACAGCTGTCCGGCACCCGTGGTTGAAATTTGTGAGCACATGCCATGTGGTAAAATGTATTATAGGTGGCTGTGGGAGCGCTTTATCCTTGTAAATTAGCATCTAAATGAGAATTAATGAGGCTGCTGGATGGGGAACTAAATTGTCTGTGCTTTTTCTATAAGCGCAGTATATGCTTTTTATTCAGACTAATGCCAGGTTCACGGTTGTGCTGTAATTGTGAGTTCTTTAATCTGAGAAACTTTCACACTACATCACTGATTGGTATTGGTGTAGGAACTGGGAGGAGAGGGGTATAATAATACCAGAAATAGGTGGATTTGTTCCCCCAAAAAATTATACCACAGAAAAAGCAGAAATTGTTTTAAAATAAACTTTTATTTTGAAAGCCTGCCTAAATGTGCACCCCCGCCAGGAAAAGCACCCACTTCCAGGAGAGGCTGCAGATAGATAGATAGAGCACCAGCAGCACCAACACAATACAATAAGAAACATAATAACATGAAATAAAAAAATAACACAGAAGAATATAATATATATATATATATATATATATATATATATATATATATATATATATATATATATATATATATATAAGGGCATAAAAACTTTCTATACAAGGTAAGAATCTATCTGTAAACAGATTAGTGCAGTAGATGTTGCTAATGGTCATTATATAGACCATTATATGTAACAAATATAGTTCTAAAAAGTGAAGATGTGAATACCCAATCATGAGTAAAGTGTACTTAAATGTAAGTGAGGTTAGGTGACGTTTCTTTTTCCCTATTTTTTATGAGTCAGCATAGCCTAGAACAGTATCTTGGGTATTTCTATTGTCTAAGTAAAGTTAAAGCTAAGAAGACCTTGGTGCACGCTCCCGAGAGAGGGTGCTTTTCTTGGCGGGGTCAAGGCTTTACACACGAGATCAGTGATGAAATCAATGAATCACAGCAATAACTATAAACCAATATGCTGCAATAAAAATGACTTCTGAATAATGTCTTCTTCTGCTAACAGACTGGGAGAATTTGGGTTATCTAACATTTTTATATTAACCGCTGCCAAAAATCTCTAAAAAACGTAAAGTTACATTCTTTTAATAAAAGAACCCCATCATAAGAAGTGCCCTCAGTAGAACAAATTAAAAACACAGGACTCAGCCCTGCTGAGTTTTTTTTTAAAAGAGTGCAGAAAATGTAAATATACAACAGAATTGACATGCCAATACATATTATTATTATTATTATTATTATTATTAATAATAATAATAATAATAATAATAATTATATGCTGTTTATTATATTAAATATTAGGTGATTACTTATCAGCTTGTGTCATATATAAATAATTTAGACATTGCACGCATATTTGTTTTTAAATAACATTAAATGTAATGTGGAGTTACGTGTTTAGGTTATAAAGTGACCTTTGGTTGGATTTAACTAATAACAATAATACAAAAATAATAATAAATAAAAACTACTACTACTAATACTAATAATAATACTACTACTACTACTACTAATAATAATAATAAGAAGAAGAAGAAGAAGAAGAAGAAGAAGAAACAGATTTTTAGATTACAGATTATACACTCTTGCTGATAAGCGACACGGGGTCACAAATTACACAATTTCTGAAAATCACAGACTTTCCTGGCTGCTCTCCAGAAACACGTTCATCACGAGAACACACCAGAACTAAAAACACACACAAGAACTAGTGATGCCAAACCAGAGAATCTCTGTAGAGGAGAATACGCACTTAAAGTGAGTCCAACATGAACGGGTTCATATAAAGCAACTGAATAAAATCTGATCAGTTTTATACTGAAACATGTACTTATGTCCTTAAAACAGAACTATATCAAATGTTTCAGCACTGCAGACTTTTTTTTAATCTTTTTTTTAATCATTTTTTATCATTTTAAACTCCAGTTATTAACCTTTTGTGCTCTACCTGTATCTCCAGGATCAGCTCGTCAACCGCGCAGCTCACAGTAGCAGTAATGCTATTGATTTACAGTGTAATTCACAGCGCCTGTGTTACCGAGATAGCGATGAACGTCTGACTGTTGGCGTCTGTCTAGGTTGTATTCAGTCAGTGGAGCTCCTGTGCTTTATGTTGCCAAGATAGCAATACTAGATATATTCACATGCACTGCTTTTATTTAAATGAGGCAGGTGGAAGGAAGGCAAGAAATTCCACATGTTCCTGTGTAGCTTTTTTGGGTTTAAAAATCATAAAAAGAAAGAAAACAAATTAAATGAGAATAGGTGTGTCCAAACTTTTGACTGGTACTGAACATATTGCTATCCCTTGACTTTTGGCATGTGTATGTGTAAATATGTGATTTAGTTACTATTAAAAATTTCAGAAAATGCTTCATTATATGCATATAAAATATAAAGTAGGGCTGCACCATATTGGAAACAAATTACATTGTAATACTGTGGTGCTTTGCGATATGTATATTTATACACAGCAATATTAAAAAAATAATTTCATTTTTATCATATTCTCCATAATTAAATGCTCTAATATGCTACTGTTTTAATATTGTGCCCCTAGAAGCCAAAACAAATCAAAATCATAATATTTGTCAGATATTTTCTTCCTCTGTTAGCTGTGTTTTTCTTTCTTTAAGAAATGAGAATTGTGCAGCTTTTCTTTTTATAAAAAGCCACTAAAAGCATAAATATTTGAATTAACTCTGCTTTATGCTTAATTGCAAGTCCTGTGATGAGACTATTGCTCATGTGTACATTGCGATGATGATGATGATGATGCTAAAATAATATAACCTGTTGTGTAGCACTGATCTGAGATACAGGTGTTGGAGAATGAAACTGAAACACCTGGTTTTAGAGCACAATAATTGATTGTGGTGACGGACAGTTCTGGTGGAAACAGGAGAGTTGAGGTGCACATTGAATTCTGCGTGATTTGTTCAGCCGTGGTTTTATGTTTTTTGGATACAGTCCGGGTTAGCACCCGAACATCCCTTTCAGACAGCTTCCTCTTACAGCGTCCACAGTTAATCCTGTTGGATGTGGTTGGTCCTTCTTGGTGGTATGCTGACATTACCCTGGATACCGTGGCTCTTGATGCATCTCAAAGACTTGCTGTCTTGGTCACAGATGCTCCAGCAAGACGTGCACCAACAATTTGTCCTCTTTTGAACTCTGGTATGTCTCCCATAATGTTGTGTGCATTGCAATATTTAGAGCAGAACTGTGCTCTTACCCTGATAATTGAACCTTCACACTCTGCTCTTACTGGTGCAATGTGCAATTAATGAAGATTGAACACCAGGCTGCTCCAATTTAGCCATGAAACCTAAAATCCCACACTAAAATGACAGGTGTTTCAGTTTCATTGTCCGACCCCTGTATATTGCTGTTGATTGTAAGTAAATTTAATGTTGTTTTAAAGGCAGTCGGTCTCCTGAC
The DNA here is from genome assembly GCF_023375975.1 of Astyanax mexicanus. Classification (NCBI taxonomy): domain Eukaryota; kingdom Metazoa; phylum Chordata; class Actinopteri; order Characiformes; family Acestrorhamphidae; genus Astyanax; species Astyanax mexicanus. The sequence continues at coordinate 2,275,699 of NC_064424.1, read as the reverse complement.
CTCAGAGCAGTGGACAGTAGATGTAGGAACATTGTTCAGAGGATTGGATTTCATTCAGCCAGAAGAGAAACCACTGATACTCTGAATAACAAACAGCTCTCCAGCAGCTCTCCCAGAGGAACTGGAGCTATAGATCTATCCTCCAGAGAATACAGATACACAGTGTTCCCAGCTCAGGGCTGGAGGGCTTTATATATATATATATATATAGCTCTGGAAAAATTAAGAGATCGCTTCAGTTTCTGAATCAGTTCTCTGATTTTACTATTTATAGGTTTATGTTTGAGTAAAATGAACATTGTTGTTTTATTCTATAAACTACAGACAACATTTCTCCCAAATTACAAATAAAAATATTCTCATTTAGAGCATTTATTTACAGAAAATGAGAAATGACTGAAATAACAAAAAAAATATGCAGAGCTTTCAGACCTCAAATAATGCCATGAAAACAAGTTCATATTCATAAAGTTTAAAGAGTTCAGAAATAATCAATATTTGGTGGAATAACTCTGGTGTTTAATCCCAGTTTTTTTCATGCATCTTGGCATCATGTTCTCCTCCACCAGTCTTACACACTGCTTTTGGATAACTTTATGCTGCTTTACTCCTGGTGCAAAAATTCAAGCAGTTCAGTTTGGTGGTTTGATGGTTTGTGATCATCCATCTTCCTTTTGATTATATTCCACAGGTTTTCAATTTGGTAAAATCAAAGAAACTCATCATTTTTAGTGTTTTTTGTGTTTTATTTTTTTTATATTGGCAAGTATATTGTAATTACAAAATACACCTGGAAATATTGTAAAATTATTATTTTAGGGCTGTATCGCCCACCTCTGCTACTGGCGTTGGTTGGAAAGGTGATTTAAAGGAGAACTCTGGTGTAAAATGGACTTTTGTTGAGGTAAATCATGATAAAAAGTTCTTACCTTTGTTGAATAGCCCTCCTCCGCTCTCCCACAGCTTTCTAAAGAGCCAGCATATTTTGCCCCAAAAAAACGCTTTTTACACCGTTATCCAGCTCAAAGTAGCTCCACACCTCCATACTAGAATCCAAGAGGAGAGCCCTGATATTTAATACGAGGCATTAATAACTTAAAAAGTGCTTAAAAAGAAGCTTATTTAAAAAAACAAAAAACACTGATTACATCCTATAACGCTACTAGCTTCAGCTCCGAGCGCCGCCATCACTGTACTGATAATGACAAAGCTAGACATATATATATACATAGACTCCACATAGTCTGCCTCCTAGTGCCGGCTGCTATGCTATGCAGAGTCTATGTATATATATATATATATATATATATATATATATATATATATATATATATATATATATATATATGTCTATGTCATTATCAGCATTTTTTTAAAGTTATTAATGCCTCGTTTTAAATGTCAGGGCTCTACAGATTCTACCAAATGAGGTGTGGAGCTACTTTGAGCTGGATAACGGTGTAAAAAGTGATTTATCTTCAGGGTAAATGATGTCCCGTATCTCCCCGAACTTTTTTATCATGTTTTACTACGACAAAAGTCCATTTTACACCAGATTTCTCTGATGGTGATAGGCTGAATGGTGATAGGCTGTTGAATCCGGGGTGGCGGGGGGTTTTGGGGGGGCGTGGGCATGGACTGCATGCCTGCTTTGCTTTGTGAGCCGGTGACACTGACTCTCCTGAGCACTGAAATCCTGGCGTCTCCATTGAAATGTATCAGACGGGCCGGGAGCGGCGAATGAAAGGGATGGAGGCGATAGGCCGTCCCGGGGGATTAGCGCCCGGCGCTGCTCCACAGGCCCTGAATGAGGAGACAGACAGGTAGCACAGGGCTGAGCTCAGTTCGCTCTGACTCCTGCTGCGGTCGTCAGCCGGGCAGAAACAGCATCCTGCTGAGAGACGAGGAGACGACGCTGATTTAAAGAGGCGTGAAGGATGAGCGCAAATTATGGCCGCATCAATCAAATACACTCTCTACTAATATAGCTAATGTGTTTTAAATCATCAGACACTGATACCAGTGCTTAAATAGGATACGAGTGTTTTATAACAGTGAAGATGTTATGATTTTTCACACATTTGTAAATTTTGAGATCTTGGTTTGGACATTTTCTGTAAAGTTCTGTGTGTTTAAAAGTAAAGGAGCTCAGAAGGGTTCAATCAAATAAATAAAAGACCAGAGGTGGAAAAAGTACTGAAAAAAAATTGTAATTAAGTATAAGTACCTGTACTTTGCTAAAATTCTACTCAGTTCATCTAAAAATCTACTCAAGTAAAAAAGTACTCAATTTAAAATGTACTTTGAGTAAAAGTTACATAGTTACTTTTAATTATTTGATGTAAAAAAGTAAAAATAAATCATAAATTAAATGGTTTTTAATAAATTATTATTCCACATAATAAATTGGGATTTTTCAGGCAGTATTTGTTTAGACCAAACCATAAAACATTTTTTAAGAATAAGTGGTATAGGTTTCTATGATCCATTTATTTCTTTACTGTTAAAAAGTTATGGTCATATTAGTGCTGGACGATATGGCCAAAATTCATATCACGATATATTCCTTAATTTCGGTCGATACGATATAATTCCGATATCGATATAAATACTTAGAAGGCCTCAGAAAACTGCTAAGAATCCCTGCAAGGGAAATATGTACCTACTAGGGGTGGGCGATATGGCCCTAAAATAATATCACAATATTTCATGGTATTATCGCGATAACGATACTCTTGGCGATATGACAAAAAAACAAAAAACTTTTTTATTATTGTATACGATATGATATTGCACACCTTTAAGATATAAAAAAAAACAATAATTTCAGCAGATTTATAACAGAAGTCAATATTTGAGAATTACATGATACTAATAATAATAATGCACTCCAAATATCTCCATATATCCAGTATTAAAGTAAAATAAATGACACTTTACAGATATAATCTGTCTCTAGTAGATATTTAATAGGAAATTAGAAATGTGTGAGTTTTTCCTTTTGCTTAAAACAGCAAAAAAATTAGTACCCTGATGTGATAATTAGGGATGAGTGATGTGGCACGATATTTCAGAGTATAATATCCTGATATATGATATGGCACACCCCTAGTACCTACTACTGTCTACTTAATTTAAGTCTTTGAAACCTCCTTTCACGAAAACATTATAATACTTAAGAAATAAACAATAGTCAAGATAAATCAATGCTCAATTTTATTTGCATATAGCAAAATAAAAACATGACATCCCTATCAAACATAAGCCAATATAACTATTACCAATAAAAAATAACTTAAAATTAGGATAGAAGCAGAACTTCTTAGTATTTTGTAAACAAATTTAACAGATCAAAACAAAAGTGTTCCAACTAGGATAAAGAACACAAGAAGCCTTTATACACATAAAAGCAACAAGATTTCCCCGTCAAATAAACAAATCTATAGGCTTTATCAACTATAAATAACTTAGTTACAATATAAGCTACAAAAGTGCTTCAGCCAAAATACAACTCTTTATAAACATAAAAGGAACATGATATCCCCGTCAAATAAACAAACCTAAAGGATTCATAAACTTTAAATAACTTAAATAACTTACAACATAAGCTATAAAAGTGCTTCAGCCAGTATAAGGAAAATATTGTATGTAGTGGAACTGATTGAGGTGGTGGAACAGATTAGATGTTTTAACGTTACCGCTGCTGGTCGGCTCCACTCTCCGGCACAATTTGCAGCAAACTGAAGTTTAGCAGACCTTCCGAGAGTCGAACCAAATCCTCACCACTGAATTAGACCTCCCTCCTTCAATTAATCACTTGTGGAAGCGGCAGGGGCATTCATTTTGCATCAAAAATGTCCCGCGCTGGGAGCCAAGAGGACCCGCGGCTGACAAAGAGGACCCGCAACTGACCGCTGACCGAGCGGACCCGTGGGCGGACCGAGCGAACCCGTAGGCGGACCGAGCGAACCCGTAGGCGGACCGAGCGAACCCGTGGGCGGACCCGAGGCTAGGCTAGGCTCGGTTCCGTTCCGTTCCACTCCAGCGCGGAACATTTCAGATGCAAACCGAGCCTACCTTAACCTTGGATCCGCTCGTGCCGGCTCCGTTTGGCTCCAGCGCGAGGCATTTTAGATGCGTAGCGGACCCGAGCCTAGCCTAGCCTAGCCAAATCTAGCCTAGCCTAGCCTATCTGGCTACGTGCCTATGTGATTACGTCATCACGTACAGAGATAGTCCAGCTACGGAAGCTGATTGTGTTCAGCTGTGCGGCGAGCTGACGCCAGTAAATCGCATGTCCGTGACAGATCTGTAAATAATACATATCGATATACCACAAAAATGATATCACCGTTATTGAAACATTTCTTATCGCGATAAATACCGATATCGAATTATTGTCCAGGCCTAGGTCATATATATGACTATAAACCGTATTTTTACAGTTTTGCAGTTCATCATTATTTTTTATTTTATTTATTTATTTTTTTGCTATGCTTAAACTGCTATTTACATGTTTTTTTTATTAACATTCAAGCAGATTGTTTAATGATAAAAATACTTACCGCCACATGCTTTCGCAGGTTTGATGTGAAAGTTTTGAATGCTAAGAGCTCAATTAATTGTCATTAATTCAGACAATTTATTTGTTATTCAGTAACGGGGAGTTTTTCAATGTAGTGAAATAAATTACTTGTGTCAAAATCAGCTTGAGGAAAAGTAAAATTACCTATTTTAAAAACTACTTTAAAAATTACAAATTACTCAGAAAATCTACTCAATTACAGTAATGTGAGTAAATGTAATTCATTACTTTTCACCTCTGGTTCAGACTAATAAAATAAATATATAGTTATGTAGAAAGAAGGGCTGTCAAAGCCTTTAAAGCATTAGCGCTCGCAATTAATGTGGAATCAGTAACGTGTTATTATTTTTTAACACAATTATTAATTACACCACCAAGTTTGACCCCAATTTCCGTTGTAATGTGTATATTTAATAGCTGGTTTCGATCTGACCCAGTTATCAAATATACTTATATTTATTTGAGCTAAACTGCTGATAAAGTGCAGTTTAATTTCATATATTAGTCAGATAATATACTGCCATGAACAAACGCTGTTTCTGCTGCTCCACCATGCTGTTTACACACTGTGCGCGGTATCTGCAGCGTTCACTGCTCCCTCCATTGAAAACACTGTGTTTAAAAGCACAGCGGCAAATTGTTATTAGAGTTCTGTGTTAAAGCAGCTTCACACTGCACAGATATACAAATAAACTCACTGAAACACAGAATCTTTTCACTATGTTTACTTATATTTACTTTCGTACTCCCGCGCCAGACAGCTCTGACCAATCAGAGGAGACTCTGATGTGCTCGTGTGGTTTGCATTGGTGCATTTTGGTGTGTTTTTAGATTTATGTCTGTGTGAAAACAAACCAAACAGAGGGAGAAACTGAAGCAACTACAGGTGTGAAAACGCTCTTTTATACTCAGCTAATTAAGATATAATTCAGAAATCTGAATTACAATCAAGCTAAGATGTTTATAATAAAAACATAATATAAAAACAGTTTCCTCTATCCAGTTTATCATGCATTTTTTATTCCAGTGCCACACGTTACAGCTTTATCTCCCCTCAAACATGCAAGTAAATACTAGTATTTTAAGTAACACAACTGATATAAATAGAATTGCATTTTACATTTTTTTTGCATTTATTCTTTTACTTACATTTAAATATCTACTATAAAAACTTAAGAAGAACAAGTGTGATTAATCACAGTTAATCACAGAATATTGTTGTGATTAATTGGATTAAATTAAAAGTCTGAAAGGTGATATATATATATATATATATATATATATAGGTGTGGAAATTTGCTAGCCATTCCCTGAGGTAAAACCTCACAATATATTCACATCTGGATATCTGACGACTTGTGACATCACATTGTATAGATGCTGTCTTAAAGTAGCTTTACTGAAATCAGCAATAAGAAAAAATATAAGCAATACATAAAACATATATCCCCCAGTGAACTCGGGGAACTCTCTCAAAGCTACATAAAGAAACCCTTGGAGAATCCAATGCTCTCAAGGGAGGACCCATCCTCCTCAGGTCAAAACTGCCTATACATTATTAATACAAATCAATGGAGCACCAATACTGAGGGTTATTGTTATGCTCAGATAGGCCTGTCATAATAACTGCTTTATTTCTGACAGTACAAACAATGTATAGTCCCAAAAATATTTGTGATAAACGAAAAAAAAAAAATTGTTTTTATTTTTAGACCATTTTATCCCACGGATATGGATATAAAAATAATATAATGATTTATAATGAATTAGCTGTTAGTCCTGAAGAAATATCAACAACAAGACAACATAATCTGCTGTTAACTGTCTTTTATTTATTATTTTATTCAGTGTCCACTTTAAAGATTAAACTAAACTTTAGTGAACTAATTTAAGCCCACTAAAAAAAGAGTTTACTAAAAGAAAGGATTGATTCAGTAAAAATAAATGAAGTAAAGTTTACTAAAAGAAAGGATTGATTCAGTAAAAATAAATGAAGTAAAGTTTACTAAAAGAAAGGATTGATTCAGTAAAAATAAATGAAGTAAAGTTTAGTAAAAGAAAGGATTGATTCAGTAAAAATAAATGAAGTAAAGTTTACTAAAAGAAAGGATTGATTCAGTAAAAATAAATGAAGTAAAGTTTATAAAAGAAAGGATTGATTCAGTAAAAATAAATGAAGTAAAGTTTACTAAAAGAAAGGATTGATTCAGTAAAAATAAATGAAGTAAAGTTTAGTAAAAGAAAGGATTGATTCAGTAAAAATAAATGAAGTAAAGTTTACTAAAAGAAAGGATTGATTCAGTAAAAATAAATGAAGTAAAGTTTATAAAAGAAAGGATTGATTCAGTAAAAATAAATGAAGTAAAGTTTACTAAAAGAAAGGATTGATTCAGTAAAAATAAATGAAGTAAAGTTTACTAAAAGAAAGGATTGATTCAGTAATAATAAATGAAGTAAAGTTTAATAAAAGAAAGGATTGATTCAGTAATTATAAATGAAGTAAAGTTTAATAAAAGAAAGGATTGATTCAGTAAAAATAAATGAAGTAAAGTTTACTAAAAGAAAGGATTGATTCAGTAAAAATAAATGAAGTAAAGTTTACTAAAAGAAAGGATTGATTCAGTAAAAATAAATGAAGTAAAGTTTACTAAAAGAAAGGATTGATTCAGTAAAAATAAATGAAGTAAAGTTTACTAAAAGAAAGGATTGATTCAGTAAAAATAAATGAAGTAAAGTTTAATAAAAGAAAGGATTGATTCAGTAAAATAAATGAAGTAAAGTTTACTAAAAGAAAGGATTGATTCAGTAAAATAAATGAAGTAAAGTTTACTAAAAGAAAGGATTGACTGAAGTTCAGTTCACTTATTTACTCTGTGTAACTTTTTATTTAAGTCTTGAAACCGAGTTGAAGTTACTTAAATTTACATGAAATTAAATTTACTGAAAAAAAGCAAATGCAGAAAGTTGCGTAACTTTTTAAAAGTCAATTTTATGCATTATTTTTTATAATGTAAAGCGTGAAAGTAGCCTTATAAAACCGTATTATTACTGCTTTTTAAAATGAAATATCATTAATATTGAGCTAAATTAAGAGCACAGTGTATGACTGTACCTCTACAAGCACTCCAGTTTATCATTTGGCTCCTTCAGAAAATGAGTTTCCCCCTGATCTACATTAATGACCACAAGTCCTCTGAATTCTGGGAGCTGGTAGGAGTTCGGCTCCCTGTGACCTGAGTAATCATGATGGCTCAGAATAGGAAATGAGGTCTCGCAGTTACTCAGATCAAACTGCAGCAGTTTCAGCTAGTTATATTTATTAGGTTTCCTGTTGGAACATCTCGACTGTGGTTCGTTGGAAAAGTTCAGCCTTAAAAAAAGCAATGATTTTCTTACCAACGTTCATATAATGTGCAGGATTTAAGGAGAATTTCTCATTTTATTAAAAAAAGCATATTACATTATATTAACATTATTTCTAAATGCTGTTCCACACAGAAACCATAAAAAATCTTTTGTGTATATATTATAGATATAATAGATAGATAGATATTTATATTAATATATACAACTCTGGACAAAATGAACAGACCACTTCTTCAGTTTCTGAATCAGTTTCTCTGATTTTGCTATTTAAAGGTTTATGTTTGAGTAAAATGAACATTGTTGTTTTATTCTATAAACTACAGACAACATTTCTCCCAAATTACAAATAAAAATATTCTCATTTAGAGCATTTATTTACAGAAAATGAGAAATGGCTGAAATAACAAAAAAGATGCAGAGCTTTCAGACCTCAAATAATGTAAAGAAAACAAGTTCATATTCATAAAGTTTTAAGAGTTCAGAAATAATCAATATTTGGTGGAATAACCCTGGTTGGTCTTTAATCACAGTTTTTTTTTCATGCATCTTGGCATCATGTTCTCCTCCACCAGTCTTACACACTGCTTTTGGATAACTTTATGCTGCTTCACTCCTGGTGCAAAAATTCATCCATCTTCCTCTTGATTATATTCATATATTAGTTTTCAATTCAGTAAAATCAAAGAAACTCATAATTTTTAAGTGCTCTTTTATTTTTTTCCAGAGCTGTATATCACAATAACAGAACAAATATGCATTTTATCTATAAGGTATAATTATATTTATTTGATTTTCTGTAGGGACATCTTGACAGTGCAATAGTCCAGCCTTAAAAAAAATATATATATGATGATTTTCTTACAAATGTCCATATAATGTGCAGGATTAAAGAAAAAAAAAATCCCTATTACATTATATTAACATCTGTTTGTGGTTTTGGAGAGAATATATACTGTATAAACTTTATTTTTTTATATTATTCAGCTCACCAAATGATACAATATGAGTTTACAAATATGTTTTACACTACGCCCACTCTGTTGTATATATTTAAGGATGCTTATTGTAGTTTATGTAACACAACAGCAGTTGGTGCAGTCTGCACTTACACTACATACATATGCTTTTGTTTTTATTTCTCACTGTTACTTTCATTTGTTCTAATGTTTCTCTGGAGAAAAAAAAAACACTTAAAAATGATGAGTTTGTTTGATTTTACCAAATTGAAAACCTTGAATTTTTGCACCAGGAGTAAAGCAGCATAAAGTTATCCAAAAGCAGTGTGTAAGACTGGTGGAGGAGGAGAACATGATGCCAAGATGCATGAAAAAATCTGTGATTAAAAAAGGTCTGAAAGCTCTGCATCTTTGTTGTTATTTCAGTCATTTATCATTTTCTGTAAATAAATGCTCTAAATGAGAATATTTTTATTTGTAATTTGGGAGAAATGTTGTCTGTAGTTTATAGAATAAAACAACAATGTTCATTTTACTCAAACATAAACCTATAAATAGCATTTTAACATTAATATAATGATAATATAACAGCATTATAATGCAGTTAAACCCCTTTAAAGATCAGATTTTTATGAATCTGAACTCCTTTAACACAGATACATTAAAATGCACACAGTGTGTCTGAGGCTAATAGGATATTATATTACTGGATATTAAAAGTTTCTATTTGTGAACTTCCGTTTGTGTTATATGTCATGTTCAGCTGGATCAATAAGACTCTTTAGGGTGGAAGTAACCAGACTGATCCAGCTCTGTCGTTCAGTCATTAATAAAAGGATAACAGGCGACGCAGCGGCTGATTTTTATTTTTTTACTTTGGCAGTGTGTAATAGGTTCTCAGTCGTGTCTCTGTGCTCATCTGAGCGTGAATATAAAAGTGAAATTGCATTACGCATGCTAATTTTCATCTCACCTCTGCTTTCAGCTGAGGCTGGATGAGAAGCGGGATTTTTTTGACCTCATACATGACCACTTTATCTCTATTACAAAAATTAATTATAATTATGAGTTCAGATACGTAGAGTTTTTGTACGACTTCAATTAAATAACCTTTATTATATCATACAAAAGAAGCGAGGACAAGTTACTATGATGCACCTAACTCTTAATCTCTAAATCCTGAGTCTCAAAGTCTCAAATCTTAACACTTAAATCCAGAGTCAAGTCTCAGGTCTTAATGCTAAAGTCCAGACTTAAATGCGAAGTTTTTGTCCTAAGTCAAGTCTCAAGTCTTGCTACTTAAATCCAGAGTAAAGTCTCATGTCTTGACACTCAAGTCAAGTCCCATATCTTAATATTTAAATCCCTAATCAAGTCTCAAGTAAATACACACAAGAGTTGAGTCACGTCTCAAGTCTTGACGCTTAAGTCAAGTCTAAAGTCCCAAGTCTCTACACTTTAATCCAGAGTCAAGTCAATACATGCAAATCTCAAGTCAGGTCCTAAGTCTCATGGCAATACGTGCAAGTCTCAAGTCTTGAAATCCTGAGACAAGTCCCAAGTGTTGAAACTTGACTTGAGACTTAAGTGTTAAATCTTGACACTCAAGTCTCAAGTCTTAACGCTTTAATCCAAAGTCAAGTTAATACGTGCAAATCTTGAGTCAAGTCTTAAGACTCAAGTCAATAAATTCAAGTCTCATGTCAAGTCTCAAGTCTTGATACTTAAATCCAGAGTAAAGTCTGAACTCATGTCTTGACACTCAAATCTCAAGTTAAGTCCCAAATCTTAATATTTAAATCCCGAGTCAAGTCTCAAGTAAAACCATGCAATTATTGAGTCACGTTTCAAGTCTTGATCATTAATTCCAGAGTAAAGTCTCAAATTAAGTCCCAAGTCTTAACACTTTAATCCAGAGTCAAGTCAATACGTGCAAATCTTGAGTCAAGTCTTAAGTCTCAAGTCAATACTTAAATCCTGAGTCAAGTCCCAAGTGTTGAAACTTGACTTGAGACTTAAGTGTTAAATCTTGACACTCAAATCTCAAGTTAAATCTTAAATCTTGACATTCAAGTCTTGAATCAAGTCCTGAGTCAAGTCCCAAGTCTCCACACTCAAATCCGGAGTCAAGTCAGTATGCGCAAATCTCGACTCAAGTCTGAGGTCTCAATTCAAAACATTCAAGTCTCATGTCAAATCTCCAGTCTTAACTTAAATCCTGAGTCAAGTCTTAAGTCTTAAATCAATACATGCAGGTCTCAAGTCTTGAAACTTAAATCCTGAGTCAAGTACCAAGTGTTGAAACTTGACTTGAGACTTGACCCTCAAGTCTTGACTAAGGTCACACATCTTGACACTAAAGTCTGGAGTCAAGTTTCAAGTCTCAACACTTAAATCCAGAGTCAAATCAATATGTGCAAATCTCAAGTTAAGTCTTAAGTCTCAAGTCAGTACGGGCATGTCTCAAGTCAGTCTCAATCTTAAAACTTAAATCCTGAGCACTCTAAGAAATATAAGTACAGATTTGTACTTAAAAGAGTACAAAGCTTGTCGCTGGGGCTGTACCTTATATTGAGGTACAAAAAAGTACCTTTCAGTGAAAGTCCTTTTTTGTACCCATGTTTTTTGTGGCAGTAAAGATCATAAAGATTATAAACGTTATCATCAACTAAATATGGCTCAAAAACTTGATGATACAAAATTGTCTGGCTTTCAAATAAAAAATGTGCTATTTAAATATATATTGTTAATTAGTACAGTGATGCAGAATACTGAATGTACCCTTTGGCTGGTTAAATGGTACAAATTTGTACTTATTGCTGTTAGAAATGACTTTGTACTTCAGAGGGAACAAATCTGACCCTGTAAAGACCAATATTGTACCTTTGAGGGGACAATTATAAAGAGTGTACCTTCGAGAACAAAAAAGTACTCATATCGTACCTCTGTTTTTTAGAGTGAGTCAAGCCTTAAGTGTTGAGATTTGACTCAAGACTTAAGTGTCAAATCTTGACACTCAACTCTCAAGTTAAACCTCTTAAGTCTTGAGGAAAGTACCAAGCCTTGACACTAAAGTCTGGAGTCAAATCCCAAGTCTCTACACTTTAATCCAGAGTTAAGTCATTATGTGCAAATCTTGAGTCAAGTCTTAAGTCTTAAAACTTAAATCCTGAGTCAAGTACCAAGTGTTGAAACTTGACTTGAGACTAAAGTGTCAAATCTTGACACTCGGATCTCATGTTAAATATCCAGTTTCGACAGTCAAGTCTTGAGGAATGTACCAAGTCTTGAAACTAAAGTCTGGAGTCAAGTCCTGTGTCTCAACACTAAAATCTAGAGTCAAATACGTGCAAATCTCAAGTTAAGTCTTAAGTCTCAAGTCAGTCTCAATCTTAAAACTTAAATACCTAATTACAATTACTTATTTATACAATATTACTGAAATTTAAATATTTAAGTTCTACAAAGAATGTATTACATGCCATCCATGTGTTGAGACAGTGTAATATGTGTGCTTTAACTAAAAGATTTAAATTTCAGGAATTATATTATGTATATATATAATATATTATATTAATAATATATTATGTATCATAAACTGTTTGAGTAATATTGTATAAATGAAGTAATTGTAATTAGGTAATATTGTATGAAGAAATGAAGTAAACTTTACTAAAAGAAAGGATTGATTCAGTAAAAATAAATGAAGTAAAGTTTACTAAAAGAAAGGATTGATTCAGTAAAAATAAATGAAGTAAAGTTTATAAAAGAAAGGATTGATTCAGTAAAAATAAATGAAGTAAAGTTTACTAAAAGAAAGGATTGATTCAGTAAAAATAAAGGAAGTAAAGTTTATAAAAGAAAGGATTGATTCAGTAAAAATAAATGTAGTAAAGTTTACTAAAAGAAAGGATTGATTCAGTAAAAATAAATGAAGTAAAGTTTACTAAAAGAAAGGATTGATTCAGTAAAAATAAATGAAGTAAAGTTTACTAAAAGAAAGGATTGATTCAGTAAAAATAAAGGAAGTAAAGTTTACTAAAAGAAAGGATTGATCCAGTAAAAATAAAGGAAGTAAAGTTTACTAAAAGAAAGGATTGATTCAGTAAAAATAAATGAAGTAAAGTTTACTAAAAGAAAGGATTGATTCAGTAAAAATAAATAAAGTAAAGTTTACTAAAAGAAAGGATTGATTCAGTAAAAATAAATGAAGTAAAGTTTATAAAAGAAAGGATTGATTCAGTAAAAATAAATGAAGTAAAGTTTACTAAAAGAAAGGATTGATTCAGTAAAAATAAATGAAGTAAAGTTACTAAAAGAAAGGATTGATTCAGTAAAAATAAATGAAGTAAAGTTTACTAAAAGAAAGGATTGATTCAGTAAAAATAAATGAAGTAAAGTTTACTAAAAGAAAGGATTGATTCAGTAAAAATAAATGAAGTAAAGTTTACTAAAAGAAAGGATTGATTCAGTAAAAATAAATGAAGTAAAGTTTACTAAAAGAAAGGATTGATTCAGTAAAAATAAATGAAGTAAAGTTTACTAAAAGAAAGGATTGATTCAGTAAAAATAAATTAATTAAGTTTACTAAAAGAAAGGATTGATTCAGTAAAAATAAATGAAGTAAAGTTTACTAAAAGAAAGGATTGATTCAGTAAAATAAATGAAGTAAAGTTTACTAAAAGAAAGGATTGATTCAGTAAAAATAAATGAAGTAAAGTTTACTAAAAGAAAGGATTGACTGAAGTTCAGTTCACTTATTTACTCTGTGTAACATTTAAGTCTTGAAACTGAGTTGAAGTTACTTAAATTTACATTCAATTAAATTTACTTAAAAAAACAAATGCAGAAAGTTGTGAAACGTTTTAAAAGTTAATTTTACGCATCATTTTTTTTAGTGTGTGACTATACCGCTGTTCGATACAATATTATGACATCATAATATTATAATTCCTTAGAACATTTCCATGTATTTATTTAGGTGTGTTGGATTTGATGGCTTTTTGGGACTCATGGATTTATGTATTTTTGGGTTTATGTATTTTTTGATTTATGTATTTTTTGGTTTATGTATTTTTGGGTTTATGTATTTATGGGTTTATGTATTTTTGGGTTTATGTATTTTTGGGTTTATGTATTTTTTGAGTTTATGTATTTTTTGGGTTTATGTATTTTTGGGTTTATGTATTTATGGGTTTATGTATTTATGGGTTTATGTATTTATGGGTTTATGTATTTTTGGGTTTATGTATTTTTGGTTTATGTATTTTTTGGTGTATGTATTTTTTGGTGTATGTATTGTTTGGTTTATGTATTTTTTGGTTTATGTATTTTTTTTTGGTTTATGTATTTTTGGGTTTATGTATTTTTTAGTTTATGTATTTTTTGGTTTATGTATTTTTGGGTTTATGTATTTATGGCACACGAGAAAACAAGACTTGAGACGTCCAACAACAGAGCCGAAAAAACAAACAGCGAGCAGAAAAAACCCGGTAGGTGAAATGAAAACAATTGCAACAGCAAACAAAACAGAGCTGTGTTTTCATCATAGCGTAATTATATTTCAATCATGCAAATGAGGCAGTTTTGGTAGTTAGGGGGGTGTTCATGTGTGTAATTGAAAACGGGAATATTGTCTCGCATGGAAATCTCGGGGAATGCGTTCGCTGGCGTCTAATCAGAGCAACCACCATGAGCAGCTTGGGCCCAATCGGGGCTCAATCTTTGCAGAATTGAATCGTTTTATCTTAATTAACTGTGCAGAATCCATCCAGGTTTTTCTGAGCGTGCCAATTTCAGTCCCCTGCACACAGCGAAATTTTTTCTCCCCCATTTAATAAACACGTCTCGCGCTCCCTGTGATATCGACTCGCGAGCGGTGATGGACTGATGGGAAAGCGCACGGTCCGGTGTATACTTTCTATCTGAAATACATTATCTTACTCTGTCAGGCGAGGGGAAGGGCAGTGTACGCCTGTGCTCGCCATCGCCGCCGTACACCTCAGCTCCCCATAAACCCAACACCACCCAGAACAGCACAGCACTGAACTGCGCTGCACAGCACAGCACAGCACTGCACAGCAATGCACTGAACTGCACAGCAAAGCCCAGCACTGCACAGCAATGCACAGCACAGAAAAGAAAAGCACAGCACTACACAGCACAGCTCTGCACAGCACTGTACAGCACAGCACTGCACAGCACAGAACAGAATAGCACAGCACTGCACAGCTAATTTCACTTCATATTTGCGGAGCTCTCTGTGTGTTCGAGTTTAATGGAGCTGAGTCTTGTTCAACACTGTCATTTTTTAATAATCATAATTTCAAACAGTAGAAGAACAAAACACACAAACCCTTCTGTAGCAGAGATTTCAGTCAAAAAACTGAGAAAATATTTTAAAAACAGAAATACAACTTCTATTCTGTTCCTTCACCCACACGAAAATGTCTTTCCACTTCACTTCAGTTGTATACCACTTTGTGTTGGTCTTTCACATTGAATTCCATAATATGAAATATATATTTATGTTTGTGGTTGTAATGTGACAAAATATGGAAAACTTCAAGGGGTATGAATATTTTTGCAAGCCTCTGTGACATACAAATGTTTAAGAAACAGAAATATAAGAGCAAAAAAAAAGAAAGAGGTTTACTGTTCTGTTTCTCCACCCACACAGAAATGCAATATATGACATACATGTTCCTATATTAGGAGTGGTGTTTCTATACGTAACCTAAAAGATAAAGCAGTATATAAATATATAATTATCTTATACATATATCCCCTGGATATTTGTAAATACAATGTTACAAAGTTGTATTTTTTTTTTCTTCAACTATATATGTAAGTGTGCATATATTAGGCTGTGGATTTTATTTACTTTTATTCCGTTTTTACATCCACAAGAAAATGTAATACATAACATATATGTATCTTTATTACTATATCAAGTGTGGGGTTTCCATAAATGTTACCTATAAGATTAAACAGTATATAGTATTTAGGACTGCATCTATTGAATATTTTAGTGATTGAGTATTCTACTTAAAATTTCTTTCATTAAACGAGTAATCGAGTAATAAATATAAAATATATTTAGCTTGGTTATCTGAGAAAATATAAATAAACAAGAAAATAAGCCATTTCACATTTCACAGCCATTTCATTTTTTAATTATTAAATCCACATTGTGCATGGGAACAAACTGTATTTTCTTGTCTAGAAACATTTCCACTTGCAAAAGTAGAAATATATTAAACACACATATAAATATATGTCTGTGTGACATACTATGCTTTGAGCTTCACAATTAAATAAACTATGTACATATGTACATATATTATATCTTATATATTATCTATAGGGTTATAGGGTTCATATAAAATTCATATGGTGTTATATGTTGCGTTTATATGCAGTATATTAGACATATGTAACATATATATATAATATAATATGACATATAACATAAAATCCTTACCTATACATATTTTTATAGGCCAGAAATATGTCTTTTTTTTTTACACATGCATGTTTTTTTTTGTCAATTTATATTGCCATATATTTCATATCTGTACAATCTCATACATGTATATATCAGCTTTTTTCTTTTTTATTTCACGTCATATTTGCAGAGCTCTGTGTGTCATTTTTATTACTCTTTTTTATTAAAGTTTGATGGAGCTTTGATGGAGTCTTGTTCACCATTGTAATTTCAATAATTGTACATTACAACAATACACACAAACCCTGTTATTCCATTTATTTCAGATCAGAAGCGTGAAAACAGAATACAAAAGCAGAAGAATGCAGAAGAAAGAAGTGTACTCTTCTACTGTTCCGTCTCTCTGATATTATCTGCAGTATTAATCATTTTTAATGTATAGCTCGCTCTGTTGTCCGAGCTCCAGATAGACCCATCTTCCAGTGTAAAACCTATAAAACACACAGAAAAAGAAGAAAATTACAATAATTTTAACAACCATTCCTCACTGTCTCCCCTCATAAACCCAGTGCACACATAACCCAGATTATTCCCGGATAATGAAGCCAATTATATAAATGATGGCCGCTCTGATGGCGCAGGCCGGGTCCGTGTGGACGTATTTCTCCTGGGTAATTGCGCCGGACATTTAATTGCCGTCACTTTTTTGCTCCATCAGGTTCACATTTGTACATAATCAGTGTGAATATTAGTCTTCTCTTTACATAATTCAATAGTAAATGTTTTACATAATATGCGTAATAGAGTTTTTTAAAGGTAATGACCGTGTCACAATGCGTGCTCGATTATACTGATGCTACGTAATCATTATATACACAGATTATCACTTTTATAAAATTCTGAGTGACGTTTTACCTTTAAAAAGAAAGAATATGAACGTCTGAGTGAGTCTGTGTACAAACAAACAAGCCCCAGAGGTTCCCCTTGTGAAAAGTTTATTTTAAGTATATTTAAATATAATAGAAGTGTACCTTAACTATATGTAGAAAAATTAAATAGTATATTTTTCTGTATTTCAGTATACTTTAAAAAAAGGTATACTGTATTTGTCTGTGCTAATTTTGTACTGATAATGCATTTAGTAAAAAACTATTAAACGATTATTTACTACATGTCTCATAGAAGCCTTTATTTGTGCAATAAAACTATATATTTATTAGCAGTAATTTTTTTTGATGCATATATTAATTCAAACTGTGCTGATTAATTTTTTATGTCTTAAAACTCTACTTTAAAAATTTACTTTAGCTAAGCTAATGCTAACAATGAGATATCTTGCTTTAGCTTTTTTAAATGCGATGTTAAAAATATTTTGCATTTACATACATTATTGTAGGCATATTTACTAAATATATATATATATATATATATATATATATATATGCAGCTATGGACAAAATGAAGAGAGCACTTCAGTTTCTGAATCAGTTTCTCTGATTTTGCTATTTATAGGTTTATGTTTGAGTAAAAAGAACATTGTTGTTTTATTCTATAAACTACAGACAACATTTCTCCCAAATTCCAAATAAAAATATTCTCATTTAGAGCATTTATTTACAGAAAATGAGAAATGACTGAAATAACAAAAAAAGATGCAGAACTTTCAGACCTCAAATAATGCAAAGAAAACAAGTTCATATTCATAAAGTTTTAAGAGTTCAGAAATAATCAATATTTGGTGGAATAACCCTGGTTTTTAATCACAGTTTTCTTCATGCATCTTGGCATCATGTTCTCTTTCTCCACCAGTCTTACACACTGCTTTTGGTTTGGGGCTTTCACAGTGTTCATCCATCTTCCTCTTGATTATATTCCAGAGGTTTTTTAATTTGGTAAAATCAAAGAAACTCATCATTTTTAAAATATTGCAGTCAGCCCACAAGGTTCATTACATACTTCAATATCTAATTTACTAATAAATCAATTCCAGAATGATGTGTTTGATGAATTTTTGAGCTCTGAAAGTGCTTCTGCTAAAGATAGCTTTTATCTTAAGTAGTGTATGATGATGGTAACTGTGGTTGAGCCAGCGGGGGGGCTTTTATTGTGAGCTCACTGGTGTGTAGTTCATCAATAATGGGTTTTCTGCTTCACAGATTCAGTTAGATCCCTCGTTTTTCTGCTCTAAATCCATACGCTCAGATAAATACAGGCTGTATCAGCTGATGCTGCTCCAGATAGGTCAGTTAGCAGCAGCGCTGGAGTTCGCCCGGCTCCACCGCTGTGTGTTTGGTGGCTAATCCCGTTAATAAGATCATATAGCACGTGTTCCTCTCAGCGTGGTGCTGCTGGTAACTGTAGTGCAGAGCCTGAAACGGCGGATAGCTCAGATCTGAAGAGCACTGGCAGAATCGAGGAGGGGGCAGAGGGAGCAATCGCCCCCCATTGGTGCCCCATAGATAAAAGAAGTGCCCTTTAGAATGGCGACAAAGTTTATGAGCTTGAAACTGTGTTTATAACTGAGAGTTAAATAGCTCACACCACACTTTCCCATTGGGATTCCCATCCTGTGACTATTTGCTGCACTTTTGCATAGTGTCACGCAGCCTGACTCTCCTTCCACACCTCTGGACTCCACTTCCCAGAATCCTTTGGGTTATGACGTCACCGTCAGTCGCTCGCCGTCGCCCAATCACGTTGCGCTCCGGCGCTCAGACTCACCTGTGTTCTGAGGAAGGTCCGGGTTATGCTCTCTGTTTTTCTGTATTTAAGGTCGCACTGTGTAATGTATCTTCCCGAGGTATTGTCGACTTATGTTGCTGTCGACTGTTCTTGGTTATTGCCTTCTCGTTATGACCCTGTTTTCTGATTACCGGTTAATGTCTTTTGTTTTGCCCTTATTGGATTTGATGTTTGGTTGGACTGTTTCTCGGTTACGAACTCGGACTGTTTATACGACTACGTCTTCTGTCTTTGGTGAGATCTTTGTTTACCTGGCTATACTGTTAGCTACATTTGCTTGCCTGCCTGTAAATAAACCTGTGAGTACATTCTACTCGGCGTGCGTCACTCCTCACTACCTGGCGTTACACATAGTGGGTGTGTCTCTTTTTCCCCTTCACTCACCATCAGTGTGTAGTCGTGCCCCCCAGGCTTCCTTCTCTGTGTTGTATTCTGTGTTGTTTAAAGTAAGAGTTCACTGGCCAGCCGTGTTGTTGTAGGCTAAAAAAGATAGGGTGTCACGATTCTCTAAATCCTCGATTTGATTTTATTTCCGATTTTAGGGTCACGATTTGATTCGATTCTCTATTTTCTTTTTTTTTTCTTTACAGCAGAGAGGTCTATGCCAGTTTTAGATTAGTCTATGATCAGTCATTAGTTTGATTCATCAAATTTACAATATCTTATTTCAAAAGGTGGGCTTGATATAAGTGTGGCAAAGTGATACAAGTGATCTGTAATACACCACATTAGGCACTAATGGTCAAATTTAAATAATTTAATTAAGATATATATGTAATGCCATCTAGTGGCTTTTTTTGGTAGCAGCAGTGTGCACTATTAAAACAGCAATGTGCAACATAACAAAATAAATAATAAAAAATACAGGAACAGTCACGTACAAAATAATAGAACAATTAGAGCCTTAACAAACTGAACTCTATCCTACTATAACAGTTAAACATGAAAAATAAGACTTTAAGACTTTTTGGTCTCTGAGAATGAGAAGTTTTTTTCTTTAATAAAGATATATTATTAACTTTATCTGAGAGAAAGATGCTCCTTAAGGTACCAAAACTATTAACATATTTGATGCTAGACAAAACAACTGTTATTTTTATATTTTCAAGTTTTTCTTTAAGAAGATGAGAATGTTCACATTCTCTGGAGAAAGAGCTGCTCTTTCAGCAGTCACAATGTCCGTGTTTTGTTGCACATAACGCTAATTAAAGCCTATTGTCCATCAGAATAGAACATTAAACAAGCCAATGAAAAATGTACAGTAGCTCAGGCCCCTCCCTCTGCGTCTGAAAAAAACAGCAACTCAGACATTAGGGCATGGCAGCAGTAGAGCCAACAAAGCAAATTTAGAGCTAAATTTTGACTATTTTTTGTGATTTAGAACACTTTTATCATGTTCATGTTACTGTTTGGATGATTAGTGAAGTAAAATGATCAATATCAAATCTAAAATAAAAGTTTTAAACACATGCATCCAAAGCAATGGACATTAAAAAAGTAATTCAATATTTTAGTTCATTGGATTTCATTTTTATTTCTCTTTAGACTATTAGAGTCTACTTTGATGTGAATTGCAGAAAGAAAACAGCATTCTTATATTCTTTCACTGGAACATAGTTCAGATATAAAAAGGTTAAACTAAATTACTGGAACAAGTGAATATAACTATATAATGTTATGAAGTTTTCTGTATTTAATCCTTGAATTGCTAAGCTAGACACATCTTGTTTAACTACTCTAGCAGCTCTAGTAATAATAAGTGCGAGGTAAAATACAACTTGTCTCTAACGTGAGCTTGACTGAATATACGGCATGTTTTGGAACTGCTGGTCGAGCTGACACATTTAAGGTGAAATATATGGTGGAAGTGAAAATACTTTTATTTAAAATTTTAATTATGCGAAAAGTTATGGAGAAAGGGGATGAAACTGTGTGTGTGCGTCCCCCTTAATTAGTTCCTCCTGGTAAGTCAGTACACAGAAACAAATATCAGGGTTGTAATATTAAGATACTTGTGCATTATTTTAACAGGTTCACAAGGAACACGCCTCACATCACATCACAACACATGTAAAAAAAAAATTAAGCCTCAGTGTACTCAGTCGACTGAAATGACTGGCATATCATCTGCCCTTAGCTTACGCCCTCTGGCTCTCCTGCCTGCACTTGCGTGATTGCAACCTTTGGTGTTCAAATGTTCAATACAACTACATAACATTTCAGGAACAGAACATGCAATCGTGTGTTTCCACGATGCAGATCTGCAATGTTTTCCATCGCGATACAATTGTGCGACGATGCTTTGTTATACCCCTTTTTTTGGAGTTTTTAACCCTGCACATTGTGGAGAAAAGGGATGAAATTGTATGTGTGTGTGTGTGTGTGTATGTGTGTGTGTGCGTCCCCCTTAATTACTTCCTCCTGGTAAGTCAGTACACAGAAACAAATATCAGGGTTGTAATATTGAGATACTTATATTATATATAAAATATTTTAACAGGTTTACAAGTAGCATGTTAATTTTGCCTATATTTAATTATATACACATTTTGCTTATTTAAAAAATACGTATATTTAAATAGAAAGGGCTGTTTAGTACTAGTTTATTTTGTGATAAAAATTGTATGTTTCAATACTGTTGTTTCAATAATAATGAAAAATGTATTTAAAAAAAAACCTTAAGGGACTTGGCTGTGTTTTACTGCATTGCCAAAGTATTTGCCGAAATGAGGCCAAATAAATCGGGATATCCATAGAAAATGTGATGTTTAACTTCTTTGCTAATTGTGAGTGAGATATAAATTTACTAAAATGAGACACATCTTTATTAACTACTCTAGATTGTCTTTCTAGGGCCCTAAAAGTTAAAATTAGCGTTAAAATTCGTTTGTGAGCGAGGGAGGAAGTGAATGAATGGATCCTCTGCTGTCTCGCTTTGACACAGAGATCATTTAGCCCTGCAAATTTATCTCAAAGCTGTCCTGCTGCTCTGTAGATCTGCAGTAAGTGGAGCTGAGAGCTGAAGCTCTGCTGGAACTGGACGCTCTGTCCTGCTGCTCTGTAGATCTGCAGTAAGTGGAGCTGAGAGCTGAAGCTCTCCTAGATCTGGACGCTCTGTCCTGCTGCTCTGTAGATCTGCAGTAAGTGGAGCTGAGAGCTGAAGCTCTGCTGGATCTGGACGCTCTGTCCTGCTGCTCTGTAGATCTGCAGTAAGTGGATCTGATCCTGAGCCTCAGTCACCCCTAAATGAAAGACAAATGTACCCAATTAGTGAGACAGCCGTCTCTCCAGCGCTGCTCTCCGGCTGCTGCCCGCTCCTCCAGCATCCTGTAAATATTGACTGCTGTTGATGGGGGATGGAGTGTTTTCAGACTGTGTATTTCTGGAAGAGCAGGCTGGGACTGTTTGTCTATGTGTGTGTGTGTGTGTGTGTGATTGCTGTGATCTGTGCTCTCATAGAGCATGAGGCAAATGTTGACTAGGAGCTGATGGACAGTTATGAGTGTGTGTGTGTGTGTGTGTGTATATGTGTGTGCGTCGGTATGTTTATATGTGTTCTTAATATTTACAGTAACTGCATTTTATGTAATTTATGTATGATGTCAGGAGAATTAAAAAAGTATGATTTACAATAATATCAGATTCTCAAACTATTATGCACAGTCATTTTTATCAGCTTTTTATCAGATCAAAAGTTAGTAACAAACACATTTTAAAATATTTTTAGTAAAATAAAATACTCACACAACTGCATTATCCTTTATCTGCAGCACAAACAAATTGTAGAGACAGTAGCAAACTAAATAGAGTTTATTACTCTACTCTACTCTCCAGTTTTGGTGACTTTTTACTTTAATTTATTTGCATTTAAAAAAATTCAGACTTCTTACTTTTCACTCTATGCTACATTACTAGAAATCTGTCATTCCTTTCAACTGTATTCAAAACCTGGAGAGCCTCACACGCCCTAAATAGCGGTAAGAAATGCTTCGATTGGCCTGATTGATTTTAGCGTATCCCCTGCCCTTAGCTTACGCCCACGGGTTCTCCTCCTACTTGCACTAGTGTGTTCAAACAATGCAACTGCATAACATGGAATCTTAGGTTCCCTTGGTGCATATTGGCAAATTTCATTGCGATGCATCGTATGACGATTCTTTTTTGGCGTTCCAGATTGTGGAGAAAAGGGATAAAGTTAACCCTTTGAACTCTAGGCTGTTTTTTATGTGTTTTTTGTCTCCGTTTTTGTTTTCAGCTCCTCTTTCAGGTGTTATAACACAGTAATTATATCAGACAGACACATGCCCTGATCTCTTTCACTCCAGAAGACATACGGCTGCTCAAAAATATCATCATTTAAAATGTGAAAGGAAGCAGTATTGTTATATTTTCCTGAAACTGATCATGTTAGTAAAAATTTTATTTTATTTTTGAATGTATAGACTTTAAATATATTCACACCTAAGATATATTTTCAAAAATGATTAGACTAGAGTGTTTATTAGTTATAAGAAAGCATAAGAATATTGATGATTTGAGTTCATTACATGGTTTATTAATTATTACTTTGATAAAATACATGGAGAAACAGCATCAGGCAGATTTATTTATTTTTCTTGATAATCAATAATCACACCTCTAGGATACATGTAGATACTAAAAACCTGACACTCAGAGCAGCCTATGCCTTTCAGTATTTTAATCAGGACACACAAAGAAAACATATATATATACAAACATGTAACTTTTTTTTAGTCTAAATGAATAAAAATGTTTAGTGCAAAATAACTACTTAGTGAAAATGTGCAAGTAACTATATGAAGTAGTGCGCACACCATACCTAGCTTTAGTTTGAGTAAAGCAGGTAGTTTCACACTGTTTTTTTCTGTGGACACTTTTGAGTCTTTATTTACTGATATTATTTGGTTTGAAACATCATATAAACATGTTTGAAGTACTAAAGGTAAATAATTTTGGTTGGGGAAGGAGATTTTTCACTTTTTTAGGTGTTTTTCTCTCAATGGGTTTCTTGTAGATTTAGCTTTACTGCACTGGGATGTGATCACTATTTTTAGAAAGAGTAAGCTCCGCCCTTTCTAACCACATATGGATTATGTTGATGTGTGAAGGAATTCCTGAGTAATTAAGCTGAGAACACAAGGTGAGATTTTGGATGGAAAATCCGTCCGAAGGGTTCTTAGGGTTAGCTATGCTAAAGCTCTTCATCCTCCTCCTCTTCCTCCTCAGTATCTTCACTAGCGAGTCTCTCAGGAGTGTATTTATTCACGTTCTGTTTACAGGAAAAGATCGCAGGCTCTTTTCACCTCACCAAAGTCTTCATATCCTCACGCTGCTCATATTTGTGCTCTGTAAATGGAGTGTGAACACAGAACGGCTGCAGTACAGCCTTGGAAATCAGCGAGTGGGAGAAACCGAGACCCCATCAACAGTTTCAATGCATTTACATCTTCAGTGCAGCCAAATAATAACAAGAATGTGATTCAATGGGCAAATATCTCTTTCACTCTGTCCTACTATTACATTTTAAAAATAATTTTAACTGTACTGTAAAATTGCAATAATTAACTGCAAGCATTATTACACTGTTATTTAAAAAAAAATCATGTTAACAGTTTATTTTTTATTGAATATTGAATTTCAGCATGTTACTGTTATTTTACAATGCTTTTTAATATGCAGGTTTGGAAAGAAAAATATCATTTTGCTATTTATAGGTTTATGTTTGAGTAAAATGAACATTTGTTGTTTCATTCTATAAATTACAGACAACATTTCTCACAAATTCCAAATAAAAATATTCTCATTTAGAGCATTTATTTACAGAAAATGAGAAATGTCTGAAATAACAAAAAAGATACAGAGCTTTCAGACCTCAAATAATGCAAAGAAAACAAGTTCATATTCATAAAATTTTAAGAGTTTAGAAATCAATATTTGGTGGAAAAAACCCAGTTTTTTTTTCATGCATCTTGGCATCATATTCTCCTCCACCAGTCTAACACACTACTTTTGGATAACCTTATGCTTTACACTCCGGGTGCAAAAATTGAGAAGCGTTTGTTGGACACATCCAGGTAGCTGCACTGTTAAAATTGCAATCTGCCAAAGTCAGAGCGCACCTGACTCTTAAAGGGAATAATAAGCAAGACACTTTAATTGTTTTATTTCATGTTACGCCCAAAATTATGTAAACCCGTGATTAATTAAGAGTAATTATTAGTACATGCATTTTGTGCTTCGTTTAGAGTGGCGCAAGGTGTACTTTTCCCGTCGTTATGATAGCAAAGACACGTTTAAGCGCTCTAAATCAAGCTCAGTAATGCGTCCTCGGCTCGTTTGGGTGCAGGGAATGTCGGAGGGTGCAGGAGACTCAGTGCTGCTGCTGAACTGTGGAGTCTCTGTTGTTGCGACGCTGCAGCTCGCATTAGGAGGAGAGAGATTGCCGGCGGATTTGCATGCAGCGCACACTGCGATTCTGACAACAAAACTCCAGCCTGGCTCTGAGTGCCCCCGACTATTACATCCAGCCCACCGCCAACGTCTCTGCTGCTGCCTGTCGAGGGGCTGAAATCAGTTTATATAGCGACACCACTTTAAAATAAGGCTCCATTATAAAGGGTTTATAAAGGGTTTATTAATGGCTATTAATTAGCTTGTAAAAACATTAATAATTAGTTACAACACAGGCAACAGTGACCTGGATGCTTATCTTACTTTGTCTTTTCCATCGGTCAGAACTAACATATCAGTACTACCTTAAAATAAGGCTCTTTTATAAAGGGTTTATGAATAGTTGAAAAAGGAGGTTAATAATGGTTATAAACCATTAATAACCAGTTACAACACATCAATAAAAAAGGGCAACAGGCAACAGTGATCTGGTTGCTTATCTTACTTTATCTTTTCCATCAGTCAGCATTAACTGTTATTTCTGTTTATGACATTATTCATTTAACTATAAAAACATTGTGACTTTCTATATTATTTTATTACATATGTTAAAAAGTCATTGTCACTGTTGTTCTTTCTATTTATGCATTTACTAATGTTTTTAAAGTATTTAAATTACATCGTAATTTATATCCATTAATAAACTCCTTTATAAACTATTTATAAAGTAGCCTTGTTTTAAAATAGTACCAACATGTCTAATAAAACAATATAGAAAGTCAGTTTAATATGATTGATCAAATGTAATTTAAGGTAAGTATACACCACATTATGATTACTGGATAAATCTTTAATGTGGGTAGTTAAATTAGTAAGGTTGTTAAAAATGAGGATTTTCTTTAATTTTAAGTTAAAAAACACTCGAATATAATCAAGAGGAAGATGGATGATCACAAACCATCAAACCACCAAACTGAACTGCTTGAATTTTTACACCAGGAGTAAAGCAGCATAAAGTTATCCAAAAGCAGTGTGTAAGACTGGTGGAGGAGAACATGATGCCAAGATGCATGAAGAAAACTGGGATTAAAAACCACCAGGATTATTCCACCAAATATTGATTTGATTTCTGAACTCTTAAAACTTTGACTTTTTTGAACTTTTTGTTTTCTTTGCATTATTTAAGGTCTGAAAGCTCTGCATCTTTTTTGTTATTTCAGTCATTTCTCATTTTCTGTAAATAAATGCTCTAAATGAGAATATTTTTATTTGTAATTTGGGAGAAATGTTGTCTGTAGTTTATAGAATAAAACAACAATGTTCATTTTACTCAAACATAAACCTATAAATAGTAAAATCAGAGAAACTGATTCAGAAACTGAAGTGGTCTCTTCATTTGTTCAGGATCTGTAGATATAAAATACATTTTGCCTCATTTTCTATGTAGTTGTTCAATAATGTGCTTTAGGTTTGGATGAGCAGAGGCATCACGGTTTAAATGTTAACACTTACTGAAGCTAAATGAATGAATGTTCAGCTTGGGCGATTATGTTGTAAAATATTATCCTGGATAAAGTGTGTTTGAGCCGCTGGAGTGGATTTGTAGGCCAAGCCTCTTTATACCTGATCGATTTAACCACGAACACAAAGCTCTTCTCTGTTAGTGGGAAACGCCGGCTGTGTTCGAGTGGGAGGTTAGTGGTTAAGTTGCGCATGATTTTAGACTGTATTATTAAGAGGCTCAGGAATTGATCTCTTCATTACGGCCTTAACTCAGGCTCTGAGAGCTTAGACCTGTGATAAATAATAGCACCAATCAATACTGATCCTCACCGTGGATTAAAGTCGTAATGTAGAGAGGATGCTGGGTATGATGTGGGGATATAAGAGAAGATAAATCAGATCTTTATTGTTATAAATGAGATGAGTTTTTATTGTAAACACATTGAAAAGCTGCAATAACATTGGGAATAATGGCAAACTCAAACAGCATTAACCATGTGCAGAAAGAGAGGGAACTAGACTGAAGGCAAAGTGAGGTAGAGTGAGGCAAAGTGAGGTAGAGTGAGATAGAGCAAGGAAAACTGAGGTAAAATGAGGTTAAGAAGGATGGAGTGAGGTAGAGTGAGGCTTAAGAAAAGTGAGTTAGACTGAGGTATGATGAGGTAGAGTAAGGCAAAGCAAAGAAGAGTGAGGTAAAATGAGGTAGAGTGAAGTAGAGCGAGGTGAAGTGAGGCAGAGTGAGTTGTAATGAGGTAGAGTAAGGTAGAGTGAGGTAAAATGAGGTAGAGTGATGTAGAGTGAGGCAGAGTGAGTTGTAATGAGGTAGAGTAAGGCAGAGTAAGGTAGAGTGAGGTAAAATGAGGTAGAGTGATGTAGAGCGAGGCAGAGTGAGTTGTAATGAGATAGAGCAAGGAAAACTGAGGTAAAATGAGGTTGATTAGGATGGAGTGAGGTAGAGTGAGGCAGAGTGAAGAAGAAAAAGTTAAAGTGAGGTATGAAAAAGTAGAGTGAAGCAGAGTGAGTTGTAATGAGGTAGAGTGAGGCAGAGCAAAGTGGAATGAGGAAAAATAAGGTAGAGTAAGGCAGAGTAAAGTAGAGTGAGGTAAAATGAGGTATAGTGAAGTAGAGCAAGGTAGAGTGAGGCAGAGTGAATTGTAATGAGGTAGAGTAGGTCAGAGTAAAGTAGAGTGAGGTAAAATGAGGTAGAGCAAGGTGGAGGGAAGGTAGAGTGAGGCAGACTTAAAAAAAGTGAGTTAGACTGAGGTATAAGGAGGTAGACTAAGGCAGAGCAAAGTAGAGTGAGGTAAAATGAGGTAGAGAGAAGTAGAGTGAGGCAGAGTGAGTTGCAATGAGGAAGAGTAGGTCAGAGTGAAGTATAGTGAGGTAAAATTAGAACAAGGTAGAACAAGGGGGAGGGAGGTAGAGTGAGGCAGAGCAAAGAAAAGCAAGTTAGAGCAAGGTATAATGAGGTAAAGCGAGGTAGTGTGGGGCAGAGTGACTTAAAATGAGGCAGAGTTAGGCAGAGCAAAGTGGAGTGAGGTAAAATGAGGTAGATCAAGGCAGAGGGAAGGTAGAGTGAGGCAGAGTAAAGAAAAGCGAGGAAGAGTGAGTTTTAATGAGGTAGAGTAAGGCAGAATGAAGTGGAGTGAGGTAAAATGAGTTAAAACAACACAGAGTGATGTAGGAGTAGGTAGAGTGAGGTAGAGGTCCACAGTGAATGCACGTACCAAACTATTATTAAACTTATTAACGGGAATAATGAATGCAGCCAGGCCAAGAGGTAGAGCAAGGTTGAGGGAAGGTAGAAGGAAATATGGTGAGGAATAGAGAGAACTAAAGTGAGGCAGAGTGAGGTAGAGGTTCACAGTGAACCGCACACCAAACTACTTCTTATCCTGGGAAAATGAGAACTAAACAAACCTTTGAGAAGCTTAACTTTAATGTAGTTTTTGTTTAATCTTAATTTATCGTATTTCACGTCGATATCAGAATATCGAACACCGTTATCAAACATCGCGGTTCATAAGAATGTTCATATCGAACACCTTTACTCCGACGCTTACATCCCTGACCCAGCGAGAGCGTTGTGACCTTAACTCTGGCCACTCGTCCTTTTTCCATTTCTGAGCGCTGGATTGCATGAAGAGAAGTAAGTTTAGTCGTTCTGCAGCCCCTCCTCCTCCTCCTCCTCCTCCTCCTCCTCTCCGGCGAGAAATGGAATAAAGGCAGTCTATTGTGGCTGAGCTATTACCTGATAAGGAGCTGTCATTTTAAAACCATTTTGAAGTCATTTTCTGCTCTTTGTAGTGCCATTGTAGTGCCACTTGTACACCCACTCAACCTCACCTCCCTCCCTCCATCCCTCCCTCCCGTCTTTCCCTCCTGCTGTATGAAACTTTCCTCTGCTCTCCCGGCTGCAGAGTCTAAGGCTGATGAAGAAAATCGTTCAGTCCTGTTGCTGATTACAAATGAAATCCGTGGGTCAGCAGAAATGCATTAAATTACCACAAATTAAAGACTAAACAAAAAAATTACAGAAAATCAGGACCTCCACAGTGTACCCTACATGAAATTTAATTCCAAGAGTGAGGTAGAGCGAGGCAGAGTTAAGAAATAGAGAGGTTCAGTGTGGTACAGTGAGGTAAAGCGAGGAAGAGCAGGGTAAAAAAATGAGGTAGCGTAAGTTAGAACATTGTGGAGTGAACTAGACAGCTAAAAGAGGCAGGCGGTGAGGTAGAGTAATGTGTGGTGGAGTGAGGTAGAGAAAAGTAGAGTTGAGCAGAGTGAGCTACAAATAGAGGTAGAGTGAGGTACAGAGGGGGTACAGCAAAGTAAAGTAGAATAAAATAAAATGGGCTAGCATGAGATTAAAGAGCTACAAAGACGTAGAGTGAGGTAGAGCCAGGGTGAAAATAGAGTGAAGCTTTAGCAAGCTAGAGAGAGCTATAAAGAGGTAGAATGAGGTAAAAATGAGGTAGTATTGAGAGCAAAAAAAAAAAAAGTTAGAGAAAGGTAGAGTGAGGTATGGTAAGTTATAGCAAAGTAGGTAAGGTTGCACTAAGTACAGAATGAGGTAATGTGAGGTACAGATAGAGGTAGAATGAGGTACAGCAAGAGGTAGAGTAGAGCAAGGGGGAGTACTAGAATGAGGCAGGGTGAAAAAGATTGAGTTAGAGTGATGTAGAATGAGGTAGACTGAGGTGCAGGTCCACAGTGAATGCACGTACCAAACTACTTTAACTATGGGAAAAATGCAGCCAGGCCGAGTGCTGAAAAACCTTTAAGAACTTTAAATATATAGTTAGAGCTAAACTTTTTAAGTTAAAAATCTTAAGTTATCGTATTTCACATTGATATCAGAATATCGAACAGAGTGAGGTAATGTGAGGTACAGATAGAGGTAGAATGAGGTACAGCGAGGCATAGAAAGCAAAGTTGAATGAGGAACAGCAGGGTAGAGTGCGGTTGAGCAAAGTAAAATGAGGTAGCATAGGATAGAGCAATGTGGAGTGAGGCAGAGAGAGCTAGAGTGAACTACAAAGAGGTAGAGTGAGGTAGAACAAGGCAGAGTAAGGTAGAGCAGAATAGATTAAAATGAAATGAGGTGGCATGAGGTAGAGTGAGGTATAAGAAGATAGAGATAGGTACAGAAGAGTAGAGCAAGGTAGAGTAAAATATAATGAGCTAGCGTGTGGTAGAGCAAAGTAGAGTGAGGCAGAATTAAATAGAGTGCTACAAAGAGGTAGGGTGAGGCAAAACAAGGTAAAACCAGGTAGAGTAAGATGAGTAAAAATGCAGTGGAGTAAAGTAGAGTAAAGTAGAGTAAAGCAGAGCAAGTTAGCGAGAGCTGCAAAGAGGTAGAGTGAATTAGAGTGAAGTAAAGCGAGGTAGAATAAAGTAAAATGAGGTAGAATGAGAGCAAACTAGAATAGAAAAGTTAGAGTTAGAGGTATAGCAAGTTATAGCAAAGTAGATTAAGGTAGCGCTAGGTACAGAAAAGGTTAATATGAGGTACAGATAAAGGTAGAATGAAGTAGATTTTTAGATACAGGTGTAGGAACAGCTAGTTTTATGTAAAGCAAGTGTTTGATAGTGTTTTATTAGTGTAGAGTGAGGTAGAATGAGGTATAATAAAGTAGAGTTGGAGAACCGGTGTAAGAACAAATAGTTTTATGTAAAGTAAGTGTTTGGTAGTGTTTTATTAGTGTAGAATGAGGTATAATAAAGTAGAGTTGTAGAAACAGGTGTAGGAACAGGTAGTTTTATGTGTAGTAAGTGTTTGGTAGTGCTTTATTAGTGTAGCTTAAGGTAGAACGAGGTACAGAGTGAGGTAGAATGAGGTATAGTGAGGTATAATAAAGTAGAGTTGTAGAAACAGGTGTAGGACATACCTGTCAAGTCTCCCGTTTTGGCCGGGAAACTACCGTATTTTACTCCTCTTTCCCGCCGTCCTCCCGTATTAGTATTTTCCCGTAAATTTCCCGTATTATATAAAAAAAAAAACTTTATTATTGAGGCGACAGGGCACTGGTCACTGTGTCTCTTAACCAATGGTAGTGCCGGTTCAAGGAGAAAGTCCCGCCTTTCAGGTGAAACAGCCAATCAGGTTCCTGGTTTCGCGGAGCGCAATGTAGGAAAGCCCCGCCCCCCTCGCTGTGAGAGCTAGTCGGAGCAGCTGACGTTAAAGCATATCTGGATAAACAGCGAGGTAACGGAGCTAAACATGTAAACTATGATGACGTTGTTTCTGAAACAGACAGATCAAACCGGCTGTGTGCTTAAGAAAATACAGCTTGTGACTCAGTTAGCTTAACTTTACAATTAGATGTTCAACCTGCCCTGATCAGCCAATAACTATTTCATTTTCAAACTGTGTTTATTAATTTAGGACTGCAGGCCTACTGTAAGCTATAATGAACGAAACTGTATTTATTTTATTAGTTCAGGGCTAGTTTAAGAGTATTGTGGTGTAATTTAATATTTAGAAGGGGCAGAAGAGATGGTTGATCTGGAGAGAGAGAAAATGTGAAGAGGGCTGAAATTAACTGACTGACAGGACTGGACTGATCAATAGAAAGAAGTATTAATTAAATTATTAATTGTTTAGGCCCCTTTGGACTAATATTTACTTATGCAATATATCTGGTCCATGTCATTTTTGTAAAAGCTGATGATTTCATGTAAATGTCTAGAAAAGGGTTTTACTTAGGCTGTATTATAAGAATTACATATGTAGGAATGTCCACAACATTTCAGTGTCAACAAAGATAGACCTGTCAGATTCTGATAATCTAATTGTAGTTTGTAAAATGTTCCCAGGTGGTTATTTTAGATTTATTGTAAACCTGTCTTAAAATATAAGGGATTCTGAACCTCGGTTGGGTTGGTGGGCGACTCGAAGCAGGTGATGGAAAATTTCCCTTATTTTTAAGTCCAAAACTTGACAGGTATGGTGTAGGAACAGCTAGTTTTATATAAAGTAAGTATTTGATAAAATGTAGAATGAGGTAAAATAAGGTACAGAGTGAGGTATAATAAAGTAGAGTTGGAGTAACAGGTGTAGGAACAGCTCGTTTTATGTAAAGTAAGTGTTTGGTAGTGTTTTATTAGTGTAGAATGAGGTATAATAAAGTAGAGTTGTAGAAACAGGTGTAGGAACAGGTAGTTTTATGTATAGTAAGTGTTTGGTAGTGTTTTATTAGTGTAGCTTAAGGTAGAACGAGGTACAGAGTGAGGTAGAATGAGGTATAGTGAGGTATAATAAAGTAGAGTTGTAGAAACAGGTGTAGGAACAGCTAGTTTTATATAAAGTAAGTATTTGATAAAATGTAGAATGAGGTAAAATAAGGTACAGAGTGAGGTATAATAAAGTAGAGTTGGAGTAACAGGTGTAGGAACAGCTCGTTTTATGTAAAGTAAGTGTTTGGTAGTGTTTTATAAGAGTAGAGTGAGGTAGAATGAGGTATAATAAAGTAGAGTTGGAGGAACAGGTGTAAGAACAGCTAGTTTTATGTAAAGTAAGTGTTTGGTTGTGTTTTATTAGTGTAGAGTGAAGTAGAATAAGGTAGAATGAGGCAGAGTTGTAGAAACAGGTGTAGGAACAGGTAGTTTTATGTATAGTAAGTGTTTGGTAGTGTTTTATTAGTGTAGCTTAAGGTAGAACGAGGTACAGAGTGAGGTAGAATGAGGTATAGTGAGGTATAATAAAGTAGAGTTGTAGAAACAGGTGTAGGAACAGCTAGTTTTATATAAAGTAAATATTTGATAAAATGTAGAATGAGGTAAAATAAGGTACAGAGTGAGGTATAATAAAGTAGAGTTGGAGGAACAGGTGCAGGAACAGCTCGTTTTATGTAAAGTAAGTGTTTGGTAGTGTTTTATAAGAGTAGAATGAGGTAGAATGAGGTATAATAAAGTAGAGTTGGAGGAACAGGTGTAAGAACAGCTAGTTGTATGTAAAGTAAGTGTTTGGTTGTGTTTTATTAGTGTAGAGTGAGGTAGAATGAGGCAGAGTTGAAGAAACAGGTGTAGCAACAGCTCGTTTTATGTATAGTAAGTGTTTGGTAGTGTTTTATTAGTGTAGAGTGAGGTAGAATGAGGTAGAGTGAGGTAGAGTGAGGTAGAGTTGTAGAAACAGGTGTAGGAACAGGTAGTTTTATGTATAGTAAGTGTTTGGTAGTGTTTTATTAGTGTAGCTTAAGGTAGAACGAGGTACAGAGTGAGGTAGAATGAGGTAGAATGAGGTATAATAAAGTAGAGTTGTAGAAACAGGTGAAGGAACAGCTCTTTTTATGTAAAGCAAGTGTTTGATAGTGTTTTATTACTTAAGGTAGCACAAAGTACAGGTGTGGTGATGGGTGAAGTAATAGAGGTAGATAGAGGTAGAATGAGGTACAGAGTGAGATAGAATGAGGTAGAGTGAGGTAGAGTTGGAGAAACAGGTGTAGGAACAGCTAGTTTAATGTAAAGTAAGTGTTTGATAGTGTTTTATTAGTGTAGAGTGAGGTAGAACGAGGTACAGAGTGAGGTAGAATGAGGTAGAATGAGGTAGAATAAAGTAGAGTTGGAGGAACAGGTGTAGGAACAGGTAGTTTTATGTATAGTAAGTGTTTGGTAGTGTTTTATTAGTGTAGCTTAAGGTAGAACGAGGTACAGAGTGAGGTAGAATGAGGTATAGTGAGGTATAATAAAGTAGAGTTGTAGAAACAGGTGTAGGAACAGCTAGTTTTATATAAAGTAAGTATTTGATAAAATGTAGAATGAGGTAAAATAAGGTACAGAGTGAGGTATAATAAAGTAGAGTTGGAGGAACAGGTGTAGGAACAGCTCGTTTTATGGAAAGTAAGTGTTTGGTAGTGTTTTATAAGAGTAGAGTGAGGTAGAATGAGGTAGAATGAGGTAGAGTTGAAGAAACAGGTGTAGGAACAGCTAGTTTTATGTATAGTAAGTGTTTGGTAGTGTTTTATTAGTGTAGCTTAAGGTAGAACGAGGTACAGAGTGAGGTAGAATGAGGTATAATAAAGTAGAGTTTTAGAAACAGGTGAAGGAACAGCTCTTTTTATGTGAAGGTTGTGTTTGATAGTGTTTTATTGGTGTAGATTAAGGTAGAATGAGGTAGAATGAGGTATAATAAAGTAAAGTTTTAGAAACAGGTGTAGGAACAGCTAGTTTTATGTAAAGTAAGTGTTTGATAGTGTTTTATTACTTAAGGTAGCACAAAGTACAGGTGTGGTGATGGGTGAAGTAATAGAGGTAGATAGAGGTAGAATGAGGTACAGAGTGAGATAGAATGAGGTAGAGTTGGAGAAACAGGTGTAGGAACAGCTAGTTTAATGTAAAGTAAGTGTTTGATGGTGTTTTATTAGTGTAGAGTGAGGTAGAATGAGGTACAGAGTGAGGTATAATAAAGTAGAGTTGGAGGAACAGGTGTAGGAACAGGTAGTTTTATGTAAAGTAAGTGTTTGATAGTGTTTGAGATGTTGACAGCGCGCTCAGGCTTTGATGGACTGAACGCTCTTATCTGTAGAATATTATAAAAACAGAATTTACAGCTGAAATATCCTGCAGCAGCGCTAACACACCGCCCCCCCGCGCAGCATCTCCACAACTTTATGAGAGACAACTGTATCTGCAGAGAGACGCGCGCTTCAGAGGTGAACTGAACATTAATATTATAAGACGAATAAACAGACTTAATTGCAGCCCCTCAGGCTGGTCTACAAACTGCATTGTACTCACTGGGCTGCATTTGATGTTGTTATTATGGTCCTGATTTCAGAGGCAGGCAGCGTGTGTGTGTGTGTGTGTGTGTGTGGTTTGTCTCATTTGCGCGTGTAGATTTTGTTTCATTTGAAACCCAAACAGTAATGCTGAATATTAAAGTGTTACGCTTGCAGCTTCATCGCCGCCTGTGATCATTTAACACGGAAAACAAAACCAACCGCCACTGCTTCAGATATAAACTCACTTTTACTCACTTTTAAAGCAAATTAATGCTCTGCAATATGACAAAAATAACATAACACCACAATACTTAAAGATTTACACGAATCTGAAAGCATTTAACCCTGCAGATATAGGTAGATTTAAGGTGGAATGAATATAACACTTATAAACCAAATCGTTGCTATTGAATAATAACTGTTTCACTATTTAAAGTGGAACAGAAAAATACAATAAACAGCTGGCAACCACTGGATCTACAATATATGCAGCTCTTAAGGTGGAATTATCACATTTTTTGTTTGTATTGTACAGCCCTTAGCAAAATGGTAGGTAGAGTGAGGTAGAGGTCCACAGTGAACCTCACACCAAACTTCTTCTTAAAAAAACCTTAGAGAAGCTTAAACTAAGATTAATCTTAATTTATTGTATGTTACATCAGTACCAGAATATCCAACAGCACTATTAAATTAATCTGTCCCACTTTATAATAAGTGTCCCTAAGTGCTGTGTAGTTACATGGTAACAATCCATGTTACTACAGTGTAACTACTGATGAAGTACACATTGTTACAGATTAAATACAGAGGTACAGGTTATGTAATTACACATGTGTATTAAGGTTAGTTTTGACTTGTGTAAGTACACAAGTGTACCAGGGTGAGTGTACTTACACAAGTAATAGAGTAAGTGTAGTTACACATGCGTAACAATGTGTGTGTACTCAATCAGCCCTAATTACATACTGTACAATAGCTGTTGGATAAGTTTATACTCAATTTATCACACACACACACACACACACACACACACCATTACACATCAGTAAGCACACACACATTGTTACACATGTGTAAGTACATTTACTCTATTACTTGTGTAAGTACACTCACCCTGGTACACACGTGTAATTACACAAGTCAAAATTAACCTTAATACACATGTGTAATTACATAACCTGTAGCTCTGTAGTTAATCTGTAACAACGTGTACTTCATCAGTAGTTACACTGTAGTTACATGGATTGTTACCATGTAACTACATAGTACTTAGGGACACTTATTATAAAGTGGGACCAATTAATCAAATTAATTACAGTTTATAAGGATGTCCAAACCAAGGTACAGCAAGTTGGATTGTAAGTGTAAAACACTGGCCTTAGCATTTAAGGTAGAACAGAACTCTAGAACTCAACACTTGAAAGTAAATTATTTTCGCAGAATGTATTGGTGTATAAAACAGTAAACCCATAACAGTGTGTGTTCATTTGTCTTGTTTCTGATTCATAGTTTGGTTGATGTATGTTTATTGTGGCGCTGTGATGCTTTTAAGTTTGTAGAGAGCCAGTGTGCACCTCTAAATATCTTTCTCTATTTATTAACATTTCTAACTTGAGAAATCTTCATGTAAATATTAATATGTTTAATAATGGCAGGTTGTGTGTTTCAAATACAATTGCAACAGTGTTAGCTCTATAAAATCTTTCATAACTCAACAATGTCTGGTCAAATATATTAAATATATATCAAAATAATTAGTTGTTAATTGTTGCAGCTCTTGTTTAGTAGTTCCTCTCAAAAATATAATTGAAAAGTTACTTTATTTCAGTAATTCGGTTGAAAAAAATGTGTTAATGTATTAAGCACAGAGTGATCTATTTTAAGCATTTATTTCTTTTATTGATGATGATTATAGCTTACAGCCAATGAAAACTCTTCACACTAGACTTCAAGAAGACTCTGCTCCCTTGATTTCCAAATGAAATGCAACATTTACTGATGACCAGTGATGGCTTGGAGATGCAGATTTCATTTTCCAGCAGGACTTGGCACACTGCCCACACTGCCAAAAGTACCAATTGCTCTTATTTAAAATTCAAATTATATGATAAATGATAAAAAACCACTTAAACACTTAAAATAGATCACCCTGTTTGTAATACATCTATATCTTATATGAGTTTCGTACTTTCAACTGAATTACTGAAATAAAGAATTTTTCCTATGATATTTATTTTTTTAGATGCACTAATATATATATATATATTTAGTCGAAATCTTTTGTATTTTTATTGCACAAGGAATGAAAATGATTTTTTCCTCTGTGAGAATAAGAAGATCGCATTGAGCTTCACTTTGGATGTTCAGTTTGAGAAGTTTGGTAATTCCAGCGAGGGCTCAGGCCGGCCGTCCGGCAGCGCTGGAAGGAAGCCATCCAATACAATCTGTAGAGTAAATTTATTGGTGGTCTTGGTGCACACTGACCTTGGTTGCGATGCTCCTATAAGTCAGGTTGGACTGATGTTCCGTCAGGAGACAGGTTTTTAAAGAATGCCGCGCTGATATGGAGACGTTTTATGAGGCGGCGCCTTATTTTATGTCCCGCTATAAAGCGAGGGGGAAACTCGGAAATGCTTTTTCTCAGCAAAACTGGAGGCAGAGCGAGGTAATTATCTGACTCGACTCTTTCACTGTTACTTACAGTGTCTCCGGGGCGGGGAGGCGAGGCGAGGTGGAGGCTGATAGATAACTTTACCCTCTGAGTCGAGTGGAAATGACAGGAGGGCATTTCATTCCCCGACAGAAGGAGCTTCAATCGACTGTGGCGGAGGCTGAGTGGCGGCGGCGGCTGGAGTCCGAGCGAGCGTGCGAGTGAGCGAGCGCGGTGCTGAGCGCGCCGGAGAAGGAGCGTGAGACCGCAGAGAACACTGTCCGTTCCTTTCTGTGCTCGACGTGACGCATCATTACTCAGAGCTACAGTATCTGAGACGCGATCGGTCACGCAGCCCTGCCTCAACAAAACAACACGCGTCACACGCAACTCGCTTTTACACTTCAACAGTTTCATATCTCAGAATCTCCTTACACTAACAGGATAGATAGATAGATAGATAGATAGATAGATAGATAGATAGATAGATAGATAGATAGATAGATAGATAGACAAACAGACAGACAGATAGACAAACAGACAGATAGACAGACAGACAGATAGACAGACAGACAGACAGATACACAAACAGACAGTCAGACAGACAGACAGACAGACAGACAGACAGACAGACAGATAGATAGATAGATAGATAGATAGATAGATAGATAGACATACATATAGATAGATAGACAGATAGACAGACAGATACACAAACAGACAGTCAGACAGACAGACAGACAGACAGACAGATAGATAGATAGACAGACATACATACATATAGATAGATAGATAGATAGATAGATAGATAGATAGATAGATAGATAGATAGATAGATAGACAGACAGACAGACAGATACACAAACAGACAGACAGACAGATAGACAGATAGATAGACAGACAGACAGACAGACAGACATACATATAGATAGATAGATAGATAGATAGATAGATAGATAGATAGATAGATAGATAGATAGATAGATAGATAGATAGACAGACAGACAGACAGATACACAAACAGACAGACAGACAGATAGATAGATAGATAGATAGATAGATAGATAGATAGATAGATAGATAGATAGATAGATAGATAGATAGAAACATAGTATGTGCACTTTAAGCAGCATTTAATGTTACTACTTATATTTTTCTATTAACGTATGATTTAAATCAGGGTTTAAAATGCATTTTATGGGAATGCAGAGAAAGTTCCGATATGTTCCGATACTTTTGGAGGGGAGTGTAGTTCGCAACCTGACGTCAGCTTGTGATTGGTCGGGAAGGGTTTGGACGATAGGGGAGAGAACTTGGAGAACTTTCATGCCACGCCCCCTTTGATTTAGGTATATTCCTCCTCCCAAGACTTTGTTAGTGTATTTTAAAACTTCTGTTATTAATAATGATTAAATATTGCATCAGAAATGTTCAGATGTTGACAATATCAGAACTTTTAGAGCATATTAGCCTATTTTTTCTATAAATAAATCATTGATCTGAGAGCCCGGGCAGCTCTGAGAGCCCGGGCAGCTCTGACCTGTTCTGACGAGCCGATATAAACAGCAGTGCTTTACTGTGAGATCTGCACTTTAACAGCCTACACATTTGACTGAAGTCCAGCGTGTCTCCATGTGCAGGGTTGACTTGTTTTGCCCTCTGCTTTTTTTGTATGATCAAATATCTGGAAAACAAGTTTAGCAGTAAACAGAATAATATCTGACGTCCTTATTTATGCAGGAGATAAGTGCTGAGAGTAACTAATCGAGAGTAACTAACCAACTAATCGTACCAACCAACCGTACAAATCAAACATACTAACCAAACCAACCAACCATACCTACCATATAAATAATACCAACCAACCAACAAACCAACTAATCGTACCAACCAACCGTACAAATCAAACGTACTAACCAAACCAACTAACCGTACCAACCATATCAATAATACCAACCAACCAACCGTACCAACCAACTGTACCAAGCAACCATACCAACCAACCATTTTAACCGTAACAACCATACTAACCAATTGTACCTACCTACCTATCTACTGTACCAACCTACCTACTGTACCTGCCAAAAAAAACAACCATACTAACCAACTGTACCAACCAAGCAACTAACCAACTGTACCAACCATACCAACTAGTTGTACCAACCAACTATACTAACCATCATAGACAACCATACCAACTAACCATCTAACCGTAGATCTTTACCTACCTACCTACCTACCTACTGTACCAACTAAATAAACCAACCGTACCTACCTACCAACCAACCAATCTTACCAACCATACCAACTAACCAACCAACTAACTGTACAAACCATACCAACCGACGAATCATACCTACCCAGCTGCTGTACCTACCATGCCAACTAACCGTACAAACCAAGGGATTCAAGGATTCAAGGAGATTTTATTGTCATTCACATCACATGTGAGATAAAGTGTCTCAGTGCAAGTAAAGTGAACATGTTTGTAAACAGTATTTTGTCCTTGGTGTCAGTGCAGTGGAGTTTAAGAGTCTTACAGCTTCCGGAATGAAGCTGTTTCTGAGTCTGGCTGTTTTGCACTTAATGCTCCGCAGCCTCCGGCCTGAGGGGAGTGGGACAAAAAGTGCGTGTGCTGGGTGGGTGGGATCCTTCCTGATGCAGGTGGCCCTTTTCCTGCACCTGGAGGTGTAAATGTCTGTGGTGCTGGGGAAGCTAGCTCCAACAATTCTCTGTGCAGCTTCACCACCCTCTCCACCAACTGAACCAACCATACCAACCAACTGTACCAATCTTACCAACCAACCAACCAACTGTACCAACCAAACATACCAACTAACCGTACCAACCAAACCAATTAACCATACCAACCATACAAACCAACCGTACCTACCTGCCTACTTTACCGACCAAATAAACCAACCGTACCTACCAACCAACCAATCTTACCCGCCATACAAACTAACTGTACCTACCTACCTACCAAGTGTGCCTAACAAAAAAAACAACCAACCATACCTACCAACCAACCAATAATACCTACCTAGCTACTGTACCTACCTACTTACTGTACCTACCATGTAAACCAACTGTACCTTACCAACCAACTATACCTATGAACCATACCTACCAACCAACCAACCGTACCCACCAACTGTACCTACTTACCTACCAGCCAACCAAATTTTATTTAATCTTAAAGTACATTAAAGGTGGCCCTCATTTAAAGTTTAGCCTAGCTGGTACATATAATATAGACTAATCGAGGGAAGAGACATAAAAATAAGATATATAACAAAATAAGTTAAATATAACTACACAGTAAATGTAGAAATCTAATGTAAACAAACCATAAAAGTAATAAAGATTAAGACAAAGAGCAAAAACAAGAAATAAGCAAGAAAACAAAATAATAAAATAAAGGTAAAAAGACTAAAGGAAAAAAATTAAACATACCAAACTCATACTCAGGATAAGAACAGCAACGTTGGTCTGAGGTGATTTCTGTGTTCTGCAGTTGTTTGTTAGTCTGAAGGAGTCTGAGGGAAGGTGCTGAGAACACTTCGCATTGTTTCATTTCTCACAGAATATGTAGAGTTTTGAATAATTGTCTGAAAATAATACAAACGCAAACAGGCTGAATAGTAAATGTGACATATATTGAGAGTGTGCCGTGTGCCCGGGCTACAGCGAGGCTAATACTATGCATAACTTTCACATTATATATATATATATATATATATATATATATATATATATATATATATATATATATATATATATATATTATAGCCTTATTATTTAACATAGTTTTTAGGTTTCATCGTTTTATTATTTTATTTTATAGCCTCTCTTGCTTGAACTGTGATAGATTATTTACATTGCCTTGCCATGAGCACACTGGCCAGTGTTTAATCAGCCTCAATCACACACAAGATAACACCTCACAACTTATACTCTAAAGTCCAAAGTCAGTGCAGTTTTGTTTTCCCACTTCCCATCTTACAGCTTCCCTCTGCTGACATCTTTCATAGAGATGAGGATTTCATTTTCCAGCAGAACTTGGCGACACACTGCCCACACTGAGTACCAATAGTACATATTGGTCTTATTATATATAATATTCTAATTGTCTGAGACACTGATTTTTGAGTTTTTATTGGCTGAAAGCAAAAAATAAGGCTCACGACAGCATTTACGACAGTAATAAAGATTGTTAGTTGGTTAAGAAGCAATGTAACCATTGTTAGAAGTTATTTAACTTTACTATAAAATAATGTTGAGCTGAGATATTAGTTCACACATTTCTAATGATGTTATGAATGTACCTTTATTGTAAATTGTTACCATATATGCATCAATCAATCAATCAATCAATCAACCTTTATTTTCACTCTGTAAATACATTGAGGGTAGCCCTCATTCACAATGTAGCACAGCTTACATAGAGTTAAAGGGATTGAAACTTAAATTTAAATGATAAAAACAAGCAAATAATGTAAGATTTAATTAAGAATAAAATAAAATAATTCAAAATAAAAATGTATGCAAACAGGCTAAAATGTAGAGCAATAAAACAAAGAGATAAATACGTAGAATAATAAAATATGAACACAGTAAAAAATAATAATAATAGTAAAGAACTAAAATAACCACAATTATAAAAATGTAAATGATGGAACTAAAATAAATAATAATAATAACAATATATATAAAAAATAGAGGAAGAAAATAAATTAAATAAAAATGTAAAAGGCTAAAAATAAAGGCAGTAACAAAACAAATATAAGGATGAAATTAATAAAATAAATAAAATAAAAGCGCTAAATGGTAAAACATAAAATTAGATCAATAAAAACCAAAATAATTAAAATACATAACAGGGTAAAATAAAAATGTAACTTAAACAGTTACATGCTGTCTGAAGGTGGTTAGATATTAAAAGTTAAAAATGTTTTAGTGACACCAGTGAGCTTTAGAGTGAGTTTTAGGGTTTTAGTGTTTCCTGTAGTGAATAATTTCAGCTCACTGCTGCTGAGTAAAAACTCTCAGTATCTGACAGGTGTTCCAGTCAGTAGAGCGGGTCTGATAATTACTGGTGTTTATAGAAATCATGGATGAGATATAAGATGGTATATGAATGAATGTTTTTTTAGATAAATAGCTTTTTTAAAACAAAAAGTTAAATAGTTACGTTAGATCACACACAGCTAAACTGTATTTAAAGATGTTTTAATAGTGTGGTGTATTAAAATGGTAAAAATGTATTCATATGAAAATTGTATAAGGAGTCTGTCTGTCTGGAGTGAGGGTCCTCTGAGAGATGGTGGAATGTTGGGCCAATAGCAGAAAAACACCCCACATCTGTTTTACTTTAAATTGTTAGACTCACGCCTAGAAAACATACATGTCCGTTTATGGTAAAGAAATGTGATATGCTGTGGTCTGAGGTATAAAAGCCCTTGAACGCAAAGGGAAAAGCAGAGAGCTACAGAAATTTGGGAAAAGAGCTCTCTCCCTGCAAAACCGGTTTGCTTGTTAATGATGCTGTTATCTTTTGTACTAATTATTCTTTTTTCTGTAATAAATTTTCTTATATACAAAGAACAGTATCAGCGAAGACTTATTTCATGCATCTACATGGCATCACAGCTCAAGATACTACAATAGTAAAATAAAGAAGATGAATGAAGAGAATGAATGGAAACTGTTCTGCACGCCGACGCCCACAGCTGGAGTCTGATCATCAAAGAACAAGCCTTTCATGATGCATGTCTATCTGATCTTTAGCTCTATCAGAGATTTAAAAAAACGATTTCCTTTTTTCTAAAAAAATCGCTTTTTCTCTTATATTTACTGCATAAAAACAAATACACTATTTAAAAACACACTTTTCCTTTTTTCTACATAGTAATAGTAAATGAATAGTGAAGGGATCTATCAGATTATGAAGAAACACATAAGGAATCTTGTAGTTACTTAAAAACAGTGTTAAACACACCAAAATACCGTATTTTTTGCATTATAAAGTGCACTTAAAATCCTTTAATTGTCCTAAAAATGATCAGTGCCTCTAATAATCCGGTGCTTCTGAAGTACAGAGTTATACAGGAGTTTCAGTTTAGTTCTACAGCACCGAGACTTAAGCAGCATTAGCATTAGCCACTAACCGCGCTAAGCGCTAGCTCTTTCGCCATTTAGAGGTGAGTATATCGAACTGTAGCCTGCTGCTAACCATGGCTAGCACTGCTGGAGCAGCATTAGCATTACCTGCTAACCACAGCGTTAGCTCTTTCACCATTCAGAGGCAAGTATATCGGACTGTAGCCTTCCTATTTACTGTGTTAAAACAAGCTATGCGGGACAAACCGCTACCTAATTTCAGTGGATTACCGGAACACTTGCTCAGTTCCTCAGTATAGGGCTGTCATGTGGCATTTACTGTTAGCTGCTAATGCTAATGCTGCTGAACCCAGCCTTAGTTTAAATCTGGAAATCTAAGCTTACTGTAAATAAACAGAATCGCTTTACTTACCCAAATAAACAGTTTTCTAGAGAAAGAAATCTGTGTAGATTAAAGTCCAGCGCTCTTATTTAACTTAAACTCTTGGTGCTCTTATCTGGGGAGCTGTTTGTTAACTTACGTTTTCTAAGGCTGATAACTCTGATAAACTCATCCTGTACAACAGAGGAAACTATTGATCTTCCTTTCCTGAGGCGGTCCTGGTGAGTGCCAGTTTCATCATTATTTCAACGCTTTGATTATCTTTGCAGTTGCATTTTTCAAGTATTTTTTTCTTTACTTAGTAGAGTAGTTCCTGCTTCTCATAACCTGGATTAGAACATTACTCAAATATTCACTATTCACTGTATACCAAATCTAAAGTTTTAAGAGTTCAGAAATCAATATTTGGTGGAATAACCCTGTTTTTTAATCACAGTTTTAATCTCATGCATCTTGGCATCATGTTCTCCTCCACCAGTCTTACACACTGCTTTTGGAT
The DNA here is from genome assembly GCF_023375975.1 of Astyanax mexicanus. Classification (NCBI taxonomy): domain Eukaryota; kingdom Metazoa; phylum Chordata; class Actinopteri; order Characiformes; family Acestrorhamphidae; genus Astyanax; species Astyanax mexicanus. The sequence goes on along the minus strand of NC_064424.1, from coordinate 2,230,813 downwards.
AACTTTATGCTGCTTTACTCCTGGTGCAAAAATTCAAGCAGTTCAGCTTGTAATCATCTCATAGCAAATGTCAATCAGTTTAACAGCATCTCTCCTGTATGATCTCAGTGAGGGTTCTGTATTCCACTGGCAACCTCCCTGAGGGTTTTATATACAGACCTGGCAACCTACTATCCATTGTGCAAATAAATTACACTGGGTGCCAATAGGAACTATGAGAAAGATGGCATGTTGGAATGTACTTTCCTGGAGTGGTCCTAATGAGAGCCAGTTCCATCATAGCATTTTTGATTCTTTCAAACTTTTCTTGAGATTTTCTGGATTCATTTTCTTTTTTATTTAGTTGAGTAGTTGTTTCTTCTCATAATCTGGATTAGAACATTACTGAAATATTCACTATTCACTGTATACCTGTAACTCTACCTCTTCACTACTTTACTTTAACTGATGCTCTCAAACACTTTATTAAGAGACAAGAAATTCAAGTAATTAACTCTTGATGAGTTCAGCACAGCTGTTAACTGAAAGCCTGAATTCCAGGTGACTCTGCCTCATAAAGCTGACTGAGAAAATCCAGCAGAGATGTGTTAAACTGTATAAAACATTGTTTGCTAAATGATTTAGTATGTTTTTTTTCTCATAGTTCGGATGATTTTAGTATTAATCTACAATACAGAATATTTTTAATTAATGAAAAAACGCTGATTTTAAGGCGTGTACAATCTTCTTCCAGGTTTCAGTAGAGGTTACAGTGTTTATCAGCAGAAAAGCTATCCTCAGCACTCAATAATCTCCAAGCCAATAGGTTCCCTAACAGTCCAGTTCAGCCCATTAACAGGATCTACAGTAGTAATGACTGAACCTACAGGTCTGGGAACAGAATCAATCAGGAGCACAGGGTGAGAAAAGAGGCGAAAGCATTAAACTACTCTGCAAAAAATGATCTTAGCAAGTGAAATCCTCTTAAATATAAACTAAATATCTATTATTTCACATTTTTATATTATTTTTGATTCTTATTATAACAATTAATCACTTATTTTCAACTTCTCTGTATTTGTATTTGTAAAATTTTATTTTAGCAAGCAAAATCCTCTTAAATGTATCAATTTCAGTAGATTAAATTGATTGAAAAAAGGATTATAAAAGAATGAACGATAAAAAATATCTTTTTTTTTGTCATGAAGTTTGCCTCAGCTTCCTGGAATTGGTCTGAAAGTAAAAAATAAGTTGAATATTCTTATTAAAATCTAGCAATGTAAAAATAAGAAATTTTAGATATTTAATGTACATTTAAATTGGCAAAAATTATATCTTAACAAGTAAAATCCTCTTAAATGTAGTCTAAATTTCGATAATATTGAGATTATTATAGTATTATTATAAAAATTAGTAACGTATTTTTATTTTGTCAAGAAATAATGATAAAACAATCAAAAATAAGACAATTTTAGTAGATTAAATTGATTGAAACAAAGGAATATAAATGTGTCTGTCCTGACCCTCAAGACTCTAAACTGTGCTATAAAGTCTCAACTTCCCAGCATGCACCCACACCGACCTTCTCTGACTCCACTGATCACATGGAGCAACAGCGTTCCCGCTCTCCAGGTTACTAATTGGCTCCACCTGTCCTCCCTAGTATATATACCTCTCAGCTGCTCAGATTGGCACTGAGTATTGAATCTAGTTTTTCCAGCTCTTTTACTATATGTTTCATCGTTTTGCGTACTTCATTACTGATCACTGTTTATTGTCTTTTGTCTTGCTCATTCTTATTGATTAACTGATGCCATTTTTTTTCTTTTGATTTTTGGACCTTTCTCTACTGACCTTGCCTGTCCCTCACAGCTCTTGTAAATCTAATGCCGTTTGTAATAAACTCTGTCATTTTTATCTGCAAGTGTCTATCCCTGGTTTAGCCTGCATGAGAAAATGAATGAAATCTGATATTTAAAGTATGTTTAAGAGGATTTAACTGGTTTAAATGATTTTGTTTTGCTGTGTGGTTTGCCTGAGCTTCTTGAAATTCTTCTGAAAACCATTTAGAAAAGTATTTTTGCACATCTTTGTTTTAGGGAAAATGTTGGTCCTTTTTTTTCGTTCATATTGTGGTTTTTAACCCTTTTTACATCGTCTCTTTTGATTCTGATTGAATCGAAAAGTCTAAAAGTCTGAAAACAACCTAGATTTTCTTTAATTTTCCCTCAGAATAGCACTGCCGTCCAACACCTCCTCTTTTTTCTTGGCGATGGTATAATAAAGTTATGATTCTTATACAGTATGGCTCTATTTAAAGCAGTGCAATATGCACCCGGGCTGTGTTTGCTTGTCTTTCTTTGTTCCCCTCTGATGCTAATAATTCCTGCCAGGACTGATATTTTTATTTGACTTCGCCGCTCTCTGTTTTCACTCGTCTGTCTTTGGAAATGCAATCTCTGGAGGCGTGATTTGAAATGAAAATTTACCTTCGTATTATTACAACATGCCTGTGGACATCGCTGTCTGTGAGGAGGGGATGACGTCTCCGTCTCCGTCTCCTCCCGTCTCCATCTCATCACCGTCCTCAGCTGTGGATTAGGATAGGAGCTCAGTTCAGAGTAGAGAGGGACGATGGACAATATGGATAAAAACTCATATCTTGATTTGTTTCACAAGAAAAAAGCAATATACAATATAACATAATATATAATATGATATATATGATATGCAGTCCCAGTCAAAAATTAGGATACAGCTTCTGATTTCATGTTTTTTCCTTATTTGTATATTTAATTATGAACAGTACACCTTGTTTGGCTCGAAATGTGCAAAAGACATGCACTAATTCTCTTAGTTAATCATGGGTGTGGTTAATTTTGGGCGTAGCGTGAAAAGAACCAATCAGAGTGTCTCTTGCTCATCATTCACTTTTAGAGTCAGGTGAGCTCTGACATCGGTGTATTGCTATTTTAACGGCGCAGCTTCTCAGCAGAGGAAACTGAGCTGCTGGTTGACGCTGTGAAGGAGCTCCAGCAGCTCATTTACGGGAACAGCAATGTTATTTTATTTACTATTCTGTTTATTGTTGATGTAAAAGTTGCCAAGATAGCGATGAGCGTCTGACTGTTGGCGTTTGTCTAGGTTGTATTCAGTCAGTGGAGCTCCTGTGTTTTCTGTTACCAAGATAAACAAGCAAAACTGTACCTTGGATGTGAATTGGATGGTTGGGTTATTATCTGGTAAAGATATGGTGATGAGAAGCTTTCTAAAATAAATCAAAAAACGAATATAGAGTAGAAATAAAATAATTCAGTATAAAAGGATAAGTGGACGGTAAATTTTTTAAGGAGTCAGATAAAGAGATAAAATAATTAGAATAATAAAAAGGACCACAATGGAAATAAGCCTTAGTGCTTTATTGTGTTTTAATCTTCAATAATTTAAAGTGTGTAATGTCTGTTGTATGTATTTATTGAATCATTAAATAAATAAAATTAAATCAATCAATTAATCAATCAAATAAATCTTGTGACATTGCAGAAGCCTATTGAAACAATGCCACAGTGAATGCACAGTACTGCAATCAAAGCTAAAGGTGCTCCAACCAAATATTAGAGTGTGTGAACTTTGGTGAAGTTGGAAAAACCACAGGAGTTTTAGTGTCTGGGGATGGGCAGCCAATCACAGGCAGGGGTAGATGGACAGGTAAGTCAATCTGCTGAGGTAAATTTGGACCCTGCAGAGCGCTAGCCGTGCCGCCGAGGACGCCGCTGACTAACGGCAGCTCTGCTCAGCTCAGCACTTTCTGCTCTGTAGCTCATCTCCAGTAAATGACCAGATATCCAGCATGTATTTCTCCCAGCTCCCCGCAACACAATACACCTGAGATCAACAGGCCCTAAATAGGATTGAAGTGTCATAAAAATCCTATTCCAGTCCCAAACGCGCCATGTGTGCAACACTTAATGCTTCCTCCCCAACCGCTGCAGCTCTTCCCCGTGTTCAATCACTTCCCTCACAGCCAACGAGCTCCAACAAGCTGCAGAGCACCACGCCATTACCTCCATTCCACCTTAAAAAAGATACTTTCTGCAGCCCAGCGTGACTAATACCCACCCAACCTCTCACCCTCACCCACCACCCTTATGCCAATATCATATATGCTTGAATTTTTGCACCAGGAGTAAAGCAGCATAAAGTTATCCAAAAGCAGTGTGTAAGACTGGTGGAGGAGAACATGATGCCAAGATGCATCAAAATCAACTGTGAATAAAAACCATTAGGGTTATTAAAACTTTATGAATATGAACTTGTTTTATTTGCATTATTTGAGGTCTGAAATCTCTGCATCTTTTTTTTATTTCAAAAGAATATCAATCAATCAATCAATCAATCAATCTTGGTTTTCACTCAGGAATACATTGAGGGTAACCCTCATTTTTAATGCAGTTGATCATTTACAACTTAAAGTGCCCTGAAAAAAACAAAAAATAAAATCAAGTATTTAATCGGGATAAACTATAGTTAAATGTATAATTAAAATGTATAATTAAATATATATATATATATATATATATATACATATATATACATATATATAGCAGTGGCATGCAGTTAATATAGTGCCCTGAGTGAAAATCATGAATCTGGTTGATTAGATTGTCCTGTGACTTTGCTAATAGACTCTAATATTACTACACCCTTCTCAAAATCAGGAGAAGGGTCACGCAGACACAAGGGGGAGGAGCCCTTCTCTTTGGAGCAGGGGTGTCCAAACTTTTTTTGTTGGGGGCCAGAAGGAGAATTATATTTGAAGTCACGGCCCACAGACTCTGTAATAAAACAAAGAATAAAATACATCACTTTAAATAAAAAAAAAATCATGATTATTTCATTTACACACCATTTTACTAGACTTACTGTCTTTATCTTTGACAGTGTTGTGTAAACTAAGATTTTTCTAATTGATTTTTCATTTCATGATGTCTCTTAATATTAAACTCCTTAATTACGCCAACTTTTAGACTCTTTTGCCCTTTTTCTGCACTAGAAATGCGCACTCTCTCCGCTTTTAGACTCTTTGCCCTGTTTTTCTGAGCTAGAAATGCGCACTCTCTCTGCTTTTAGACTCTTTGCCCTGTTTTTCTGAGCTAGAAATGCGCACTCTCTCCGCTTTTAGACTCTTTGGCCCGTTTTTCTGCGCTAGAAATGTGCACTCTCTCTGCTTTTAGACTCTTTGACCTGTTTTTCTGCACTAGAAATGCGCACTCTCTCCGCTTTTAGACTCTTTGACCTGTTTTTCTGCACTAGAAATGCGCACTCTCTCCGCTTTTAGACTCTTTGGCCTGTTTTTCTGCACTAGATATGCGCACTCTCTCCGCTTTTAGACTCTTTGGCCCGTTTTTCTGCACTAGAAATGCGCACTCTCTCCGCTTTTAGACTCTTTGGCCTGTTTTTCTGCACTAGAAATGCGCACCCTCTCCGCTTTTAGACTCTTTGGCCCGTTTCTGACACCTAGCGTTCAAACTTTGAATCTCACATTATAAAAACCTGCTTAACAGCGGGCCAACTTTCATTCTATTTCTAAAATACCTCAGGGGCCGCTCCAAAAAAGAAAACGGGCCCCAAATGACCCGCGGGCCGTAGTTTGGACACCCCTGCTTTAGAGGGTTAGAAGGGCCTCACTCCACACCACTGATATATGTATATATATATATGTATGTATATATATATATATATATATATATATATATATATATATATATATATATATACAGTAGCGTTTCCATGTGGGTGGATAAATGCTGGGGGAGCTTTCTGTAGATTAGTGTGACTAATACCCACCGAACATCTCACCCTCACCCACCGCCTCCACCCCCCCCTCCCCAGTGTTTCACCACAGCTCACAAACAACTGCGTTTAATACATTAAACTAATGCAGGAAATCAGGGAGGAGATTTTCAGCATCCTGCATAAAAAGCAATTACTTTTCAGGCTTAATTGAGGTCCTTATCACGGACTCCTGATGAGACGATTACGAACCACCGCAGTGATGTTAACAAAATAAGCTTATTAGTCTACAACAAATAATACAGCATATACTGTGTATGTCCCTATTTGTAGATTCATAGTTGAATTTATGTAGAAAAGAAGAAAAAAAATCCCATAATAACATCTGTATATGGAACATACAGCTCTGTAAAAAAAATAAGAGACGACTTAAAAATGATGAGTTTCTTTGATTTTACCAAATTTAAAACCTCTGGAATATAATCAAGAGGAAGATGGATGATCCCAAACCATCAAACCACCAAACTGAACTGCTTGAATTTTTGCACCAGGAGTGAGTAGCATAAAGTTATCCAAAAGCAGTGTGTAAGACTGGTGGAGGAGAACATGCATGAAGATCAAGATGCATGAAAAAAAACTGTGATTAAACACCAGGGTTATTCCACCAAATATTGATTTCTGAACTCTTAAAACTTTGTGAATATGAACTTGATATCTCTGCATTTTTTTGTTATTTCAGTCATTTCTCATTTTCTGTAAATAAATGCTCTAAATCACAATATTTTTATTTGGAATTTGGGAGAAATGTTGTCTGTAGGTTATAGAATAAAACAACAATGTTGATTTTACTCAAACATAAACCTATAAATAGCATTTTTTCCCCATTTTTCCAGAGCTGTATATATGTGACTTTGTTGTATTGTACATTTACAACAAATGTCTCTCATTCTCTTATTATTTACAATTTACAACATTGAAATTTTAAAATTTTATTTTGTTCTACTTTCTAGTTTACTATCAATTTGTTTTATTACTATCATTTTTAGGAAAGACAGTGAATTATTTTTTAAATTTAACATCCTGCACATATGCAGTACTGATAAAAAAACTATTTAAACTAGAACTAGAACTACAACTACTGTATGTACGTATATTAGCGAACATAATCAGAAGCCAATGTGCATAATATGTTCCCAATAACAGGAAAACAGCAGCTTCATCCTGAACTCTGAGGATGTTTTATTATTATTATTATATCCAGAGGATAAATGATGTGCTGAATAACTGGGTTGTGTTTTTTATTTTTCCTGCTGCATTTGAATATAAGACAGAGGCTAAATCATTTCCTGTGATATGTCTGTCTGTCTGTCTGTCTGTCTGTCTCTCAGCAGCGTTCCCTCTGGATCTTCCTCTTTTTCATTTTCTTTTCTGCCTGTTTCACATCTAACAACATTTCAGCTCAGCTTAATTTCCCCCCCGCCGCTCGTCTGGAGCTGCTCTCAGACCAGGCTTACACGCTCAGACTCCTGCAGTTGGAACTGGGTGTTGGGTTTTATTCTGACTGGGGAAAAAGAGACGAACGTGTCTCACCCAATCTGTCAGTCTGGCACTGGAAGAGTGAGACGATGAGGACATGGGGACTCAACAGGGACTCAACTCAATCTTTAACGCAGAACGCATGGCGTCACGTCAATGTCAAAAGTCGGGGGCGGAAAAATACTAAATTAACTGCAAAAAAAAAATACAAATTGATCTGATTATCATTTCAACTAGAGATTCCTCAATCCCAATTTTTTATATTTATATTTTAGACTCGCCACTAACAGTACGATACGTACCCAGAATAAAACCATCATAAGCATGGTGTAATAGTGTAGTTATTAGTGTAAATGTTGACTTTTGTTGTTGAGTCACTTTGTTGTGCTGCTAGGCGGTTGCTAAGGTGTTGCTATTGTATTCATGGTGGCTACTATGGTATTGCTAGGTGGTTGCTAAGTATTGTGTTTGCATACATTTTTGCTATGGTGTTCCTATGGTATCCATGGTGGTTGCTATGGTGTTGCTAGTTGGTTGTTGAAAACTGTATGCACATAATGGTTGCTAGGTGGTTGCTAAGGTGTTGTGAGGGTGTCCGTGTTGGCTGCTATGGTGTTGCTAACTGGTTGCATTGGAGTTGCTATGGTATCCATGGCGGTTGCTGTGGTGTTGCTAAGTGGTTGCTAAGTGGTTGCTAAGTATTGTGTTCACATAAATTTTTGCTATGGTGTTGCTATGGTATCCATGGTGGTTGCGGTGGTGTTGCTAGGTGGTTGCTAAAAATTGTATGCACATAATGGTTGCTGAGGTGTTGTGAGGGTGTCCATGTTGGTTGCTACGGTGCTGCTAAGTGGTTTCTATTGTGTTGCTATGACCAATGAAATTAAGGTTTGTCCAGACTTTTGAGAGAGACGGTTACTCCAGGTACTAAACCATAGATCTTGGCATCATGTTCTCCTCCTCCACCAGTCTTACACACTGCTTTTGGATAACTTTATGCTGCTTTACTCCTGGTGCAAAAATTCAAACAGTTCATCTTGGTTGGTTTGATGGCTTGTGGTCATCCATCTTCCTCTTGATTATATTCCAGAGGTTTTTAATTTGGTAAAATCAAAGAAACTCATCATTTTTAAGTGCTCTGTTTTTTTTTAGAGCTATATATTCCACAGTAATGCATTGTTGTTCTAATTGATTGTATATTTAATATGTAGCTGTAATTGAGATATATAGTATAATATAATATAGTGTAGTATAGTGTGTCTCTGTTTGATGCTAATGAGCTCAGACTCTGACCACACACTGTCCGGTCCGGATCCTCTGAGTGATGATCATTAATAGCTATTAGCTCAGAGTTTGGCTGTTTTCCAGAGCATCTCTCGCGCTGGTTTACTGTAAGATTATATAGATTTTTATTGAGGCAATCGAGAGAATGGTGGCCCAAGGGCACTCCAATTACGCCGGCCCAAAAACCTGAGTCCGGCGAGATTCCCCGAGGCCCGGTTCTGCAGCTGGAGGCGGCGCTGCACTCGGGAGCGGATCTTAAATTAGTTAACAGCTCCCCTGCCTCCACTTACTGTGCACTCGTTTGCTGTTGTCAGCACATATTTCAGCCGCTGCGCGAGAGTCTCTCCGACACACTCAACGCCGACAAACTCTCTCTTCAAATAGAAGCGAACTCGCCGTGCGGACGAGCACCGCTGCAAATGCAAACATCAAACATCAATAATTTAAGCTTTTTTTCTCCGTCGCTACATTGCTTACTCAACCATATCAAAGAGCAAATCCACCGGAAAACTATCTGCTAGCTGAACAGCTTTCCTGAGCTCTTCCTTTAAATTCCCTTCACTCAACATGCAGGGAGGGTTTCAGTACTCTCTACTTCAGAGAAAGAAAGAAACATTACATCAGTACACTGAAAAAATGATGCATAAAATTTACTTAAATTTTTTTTGCAACTTTCTGCATTTGCTTTTTTTTTTAGGTACATTTAATTTCATGTAGATTTAAATAACTTCAACTCGGTTTCAAGACTTAAATGTTACATAGAGTAAATAAGTGAACTGAACTTCAGTCAATCCTTTCCTTAAGTGCTCATAGTTACTGTGCAGATTTTTAAGTGGTGGTAAAGAGGTGATGGTATGTGGTATTGGGGTGCTTGGTGTGCGCAGTGCTCACGGTGATCAGTGATCCAGTCATGATTGCACTGCTGACTGTTGACTGTTGTCAGGGTTTTAATCAGCCACTGGCGTATCTCTGTTTTCTTGCTGCGATGATAGAAACACGCCAGAAATTTAACAGTGAATACACCTCACTTCCCGACCACCACACCAAGCCATCAGTGTAGATTTATTCCTAAACTCTGATCCTATATTCCTAAACAAAGCGTGCGCAAGGTGTGAAAATAGACTTTTGATGGGGTGTAAGATAGCAACGAGCATCACGCCGACTTACGTTTTGGTTGCTGATGTTTTTTTTAATTTTTGAACTGAACATAAATATAAATCCTTATAAATGTCAGAAAAAAAATTAACTGATAATAGCTTATAGTTACTGTGCAGATTTTTAAGTAGTGGTAAAGAGGTGATGGTATGTGGTATTGTGCTTGGGGTGCGCAGTGCTCATGGTTGATCCAGTCATGATTGGGTGGCTGACTGTTGACAGTTGTCAGGATTTTAATCAGCCAGTGGCATATCTCTGTTTCCTGCCGTGATGATAGAAACACGCCAGAAATTTAACACTGAATACACCTCACTTCCCGACCACCACACCAAGCCATCAGTGTAGATTTATTCCTAAACTCTGATGCTAGGTGTGAAAATAGACCTTTGATGGGGTTTAAGAGAGCAACGAGCATCACGGCAGCTTACATTTTGGTTGTGTGATGTTTTCTTTGACTTTTTGAACGGAACGCAAATATAAATCCTTATAAATATATAAATATTTATAAATATAAAAAGTCTCAGACAAAAATATATCTGATAATAGCTTATAGTTACTGTGCAGATTTTTAAGTAGTGGTAAAGAGGTGATGGTATGTGGTATTGTGCTTGGTGTGCGCAGTGCTCAAGGTGATCAGTGATCCAGTCATGATTGCACTGCTGACTGTTGACTGTTGTCAGGGTTTTAATCAGTCAGTGGCGTATCTGTGTTTCCTGCCGCAAAGATAGAAACACACCAGAGATTTACCTGAAGATTTGTGCCTAAACTCTGATGCTATTTTAACGAAGTGTGTGCAAGGCGTAAAAAAAAAAGACTTTTGAAGGGGTGTAAGATAGCAACGAGCATCACGGCGATTTACTTTTTGGTTGTTGATGTTTTCTTTGATGTTTTCAACATTATGTTGAATACACATGCCTACAAAATCCAGCGACTTATAAAAACGACATTGCAATTCACTCCTAAGTGCTTTTCAGAAAAATAAATGGCTCACAAGAAACGTCACACAGCACTGAAAGAGCGGAATAACCGGAATGTTCAGAACTGTAGCAAAACAAGCTCTTTCCTCTAAAGTGAAATACAGCTTTCTGAGCTTTCTCTCGTCACTTTCTGTTGACTGGCATCCAGTCACTGGATAATTGCAGAGTGTGTGGATCAGAGGAGGTGGGTGGGATGTTGGATGTCTGTAGATTATCATCTAAAAAATGCCTCTATTGCACTGATGCCGTGTTTAACGTAAAAGCAGGAGGACGTGGAGATTTCACTACATAATTCAATCCACTCTGAGATATCTCCACCGGCCCAGACTGCTTATTAGGAGAGGGAACATGCTGCACAGCCAGGAACAGATAACTGCTGTCAACAATGAAGATGTTCTGTTAAGGAGGGTGAAGTGTACGCCTCTTTAAAAGCACACACACACACACACACACACACACACACACAAACTATCTCAACGACTTTAGAATTTGAAGTTTCTTCATTTAGGAGAAAGCATATATACACAGATACAGCATAACACATCCTGGTTCTGTATCTGTTTCTCTGTATACCATATTATTATGTTCCTCCTTATTTCCACCCTGTTCTTAAATACTCAGGACCCACAGGATAAAAAAAACACTGATACAGCTATTTTTATTATTAAATCATTATTAAAACTCCAATTACGCCGGCCCAAAACCTGAGTCCGTGAATGCCTGAGAATAGTCTAAGAGCGGGAGAGTGCACAGTTGTAGCACAGAAAACGAGCCAAAGAGTCTAAAAGTGGCGAGAGTGTTCAGTTGTAGCACAGAAATCGGGCCAAAGAGTCTAAAAGCAGAGAGTGTTCAGTTGTAGCGCAGAAATCGGTCCAAAGAGTCTAAAAGTGGAGAGAGTGTTCAGTTGTAGCACAGAAAACAGGCCAAAGAGTCTGAAAGTGGCGAGAGTGTTCAGTTGTAGCGCAGAAAACGGGCCAAAGAGTCTAAAAGTGGCGAGAGTGTTCAGTTGTAGCGCAGAAAACAGGCCAAAGAGTCTGAAAGTGGCGAGAGTGTTCAGTTGTAGCGCAGAAAACGGGCCAAAGAGTCTGAAAGTGGCGAGAGTGTTCAGTTGTAGCGCAGAAAACAGGCCAAAGAGTCTAAAAGTGGCAAGAGTGTTTAGTTGTAGCGCAGAAAACAGGCCAAAGAGTCTAAAAGTGGCGAGAGTGTTCAGTTGTAGCGCAGAAAACAGGCCAAAGAGTCTAAAAGCGGAGAGAGTGTTCAGTTGTAGCGCAGAAAACAGGCCAAAGAGTCTAAAAGCGGAGAGAGTGTTCAGTTGTAGCGCAGAAAACAGGCCAAAGAGTCTAAAAGCGGAGAGAGTGTTCAGTTGTAGCCCAGAAAACAGGCCAAAGAGTCTAAAAGTGGCGAGAGTGTTTAGTTGTAGCGCAGAAAACAGGCAAAAGAGTCTAAAAGTTGCGAGTGTTCAGTTGTAGCGCAGAAAACGGGCCAAAGAGTCTACTATATTATTATTTTCCTCCTTATTTTCACCCTGTTCTTAAATACTCAGAACCCACAGATTAGAAAAACACCACAGAGATACAGCTATTATTATTATTATTTGGGTGGTGGGTCAACTTGAAAGCATGTTAAAACGCTCATTGCTATCTTACACCCCACCAACAAACAGTCTATTTTCACTCCTTCCTCCTGTCTGGTTTAAACAGCAGCAGATCTTCTGAATATATCTACACTGATGGGCGTGGTGTTCTGGAAATGAGGTGTGTTCAGGTACATTTCTGGAGTTTTGCTTGTTTATCTTGGTAACAGAAAACACAGGAGCTCCACTGACTGAATACAACCTAGACAGACGCCAACAGTCAGACGTTCATCGATATCTTGACAACTTTTACATCAACAATAAACAGAATAGTAAATAAAATAACATTGCTGTTCCCGTAATAAATGAGCTGCTGGAGCTCCTTCACAGCGTCAACCAGCAGCTCAGTTTCCTCTGCTGAGAAGAGAAGAGTTTGTTGGACACGTCCAGGTAGCTGCACCGTTAAAATAGCAATCCGCCAAAGTCAGAGCTCAGCTGGTTCTACTCTTAAAGAGAATGATGAGCAACAGAGAGACACTCTGATTGGTTTATTTCACATTAGAAAATTAGTACTTGCCTTTTGCTTTGCATTTCCAGCTGTGCAAGGTGTACTTTTCTCGTTGTTATGATAGCAAAGACACACAAGCTGCACGATGCACAATAAGATAAGTCTCTATGTATCATGTGAGCATGTTTTAAGTTAAGAGACTCTCAGTAATGTGTCCGATGTGTACGATAGCACACTGACGCTCTCGTATAGATGGCTAAAATAAGCTCCAACATGTTTAAAGCGTAAAAAAATGTACTTGCTCTGCTAACAGGGCTGATTTATGACCATGTCCTGACATTGAATGAAACTATCATGTGTGTGTGTGTGTGTGTGTGTGTGTGTGCCGCATGGTGACTGGAGTGCTGTGGCCCTGAAGTGATTAGGCATGTCACTACAAGCAGTCGCGCTGGCATGTAATTGGGTTTGAGGATAAAGAGGCGCTGCCTGCTGATGAAATACTTCTCTCTTTGCTTCTCTCTACTGCGGTTCTCTCTATCTTCATCTCTCTCTCTCTCTTTATTCTCTCTCTCTATCTCTCCATTCCATGCCTCAGTCTAGAAGACCACCAACAAAAGCTACGTTCAGAAAGCAGGTGAAAAAGTAGCTCAAATCGGATTTTTTCACAGAATCCATTGTGTATTTCAGGCTTAAAACACATTCTGTTTAATGTGTGCCACATCTAACATCTGTCTGAGCTTCACGTGAAGTTTCGGTTTCATCCTCGTTAGAATCACAAAGGACTTTTAATTTTAATTTAATTTTAATTTAAGTCGTGATTTGAATCAATGCGATTTTTCAATCACATGAGCTGCAATTTGAATTAGACAATAGCCACCGCGTTTGTAGTCCGTAGAGCGCTGGTTATTGTAGTCTTTGGGCTCATAGTCACTTCCACACTCAGCAGGAATGACAGAAGGCACAGAATGTCTAAAATAAAAAAAAATCTATCTATCTAAAATTTCTGAAAATTCTGAAAGCCAACTGATCACAAGCTGAATGGTTGGTGAGCTGATCCTGGTGTTACAAGTAGAGCATGTTTAAAAGGCTTAAAAAAATGATAAAAATGATTTCTGCAGTACTGAAACATTTGATATAGTTCTGTTTTAAGGACATAAGTACATGTTTCAGTATAAAACTTATCAGACATTTATAAACTCTGATTTTGCTCAGTTGCTTCATATGAACCCGTTCATATTGGACTCACTTTAAGTGCGTATTCTCCTCTAGTCTCTGCTGTATGTGAAGTCTGGTATTTGAGTGGAGTAGTGGTGAATCTCTCTGGTTGGATATTTGTCGGTGTGGTAAATGTTTTGGCCTGATGGGCGGTTTTGGTTGGTGTGACAGGCTGATGGGGATTTGCCGGGTTAAAACCGTTTCTTTGGTAAATAATCACGACCCACCGAGTTCCTCACCGAGTTCCTCACCGAGTTCCTCACCGAGTTCCAGCTCACTCAGAAACCCGCCTGCTGCCAAGAACCAGAACCCGCCGCCGCGGTGTCGGAGAAATCCATGTTACAGACTGTGCTCATAAAAATACATCAGACTCCCTCACTCCAAAATCATTACTGAATACTGTCTCTATCTCTCTCTCTCTGTCTCTCTTTCTCTCTCTGTCTCTCTTTCTCTCTCTGTCTCTCTTTCTCTCTCTGTCTCTCTCTGTCTCTCTTTCTCTCTCTCCGTCTCTCTTTCTCTCTCTCCGTCTCTCTCTCTCTCTCCGTCTCTCTCTCTCCGTCTCTCTCTCTCTCTCCGTCTCTCTCTCCGTCTCTCTCTCTCTCTCTCCGTCTCTCTCTCTCCCTCTCTCTCTCTCTCTCTCTCTCTCTCTCCGTGCGCATGCGCGAGGGAGTGGGGCTGCTGGAGAGCGTTTGGAGTGAGAGCTGTTTGGCGTTCCGCCAAACTTTGTTTTTCTGAGTGAGTGTGACTTTAAGTTTATTATTTAAACTGGTGTGAGTGTTTGTGAGTGTGTTAGGCTGCGTGTGTGTGTGTGGGAGTGTGTGAGAGTGTGTGTCCGCGTGTGCGGGCGGGTTTTGTCCCGCGGGGAGTGTGTCTCTCGGCCGGATCATGGCGTCCGCCGACAGGCTCGCTGCCCAGCTGTGTGAGAGTCTGTCCCGCCGGCACGGGGTGAAGGTGGAGTGCCGGGCGAGTGTGGAGGACTGCTGTCTGGCGGCGGGCAGTGTTGTGGGTCATGTTAATATAGTTTCCGCGTCGCGGATGAACAGTGCAGTGGTTCTCTTCCTGAACTCTGTAGAGAGAGCCAACGAGCTGGTTCAGACTGGGATCATTATCAGTGATCAGTTTACCCCTGTTCATCCCCTCAGTACCCCGTTTAAAAGGATCGTCCTGTCTAACGTCCCGCCGTTCATCAAAGATGAATTGATCCAGCAGGAGCTATCCCGCTTCGGGAGACTCGTCTCCCCGATTAAAAAGATCCCCCTCAGCTGTAAATCCCCCCTTATCAAGCACCTGGTGTCGTTCAGGAGGGTGGTTAATATAGTTCTAAAGGATGGTGCTGACTCCCTGGATTTGGTTTTAAAGTTTAGAGTGGATGGCTTTGATTACCCGGTGTATGCCTCCTCTGATACGACCATTAAATGTTTTGGGTGTGGGCAGGTCGGGCACCTGGTCCGTGCTTGCCCTGACAGGGTTGCTACTGAGGGGCCGGTGCGTGTCGCGGGTGAACCCGCTGTGACCGAGCCCGTTACCGCCGAGCCCGCTGCGGAAGACCCGGCGGTCGTTCCCCCTGCGGCCGCGGGGTTGGACGCGGGGTCGGACGCGCGGGTCTCGGGTGCTGCTGCGGGGTCTGACGGGGATAACTTGGCTCCAGCTGGATCTTTGGTAAATGTGGCTGGCGGGGCTGATGGTGTGGCTGATGGTGTGGGTGACATGGAGGACTCTTTAGATGCTGGAGTGGGTCCCTCCAGCGCTGTAGAGCAGGACGGGGGGGAGGCGGCTCCTTCCCAGTCTACTGTGCAGGAGGCTGGGGCTGAGGAGGAAGATGACTCGCTGTTTAAAGTTCCTAATAAAAGGAAAAAAGCTGACACTGATAGTGAGGAGGGCTCTCTCTCAGACTCACTCTGGTCGTTGTGCTCTCAGGATGAGACCATGCCTGTTGTTTACTCTGCTGAAAAAATTAAAAAGTTTCTTAGTGACACTAAAGGTCAGAGAGGAATAAAAGTAGACGATTATTTTCCAGACACACGGCAGTTTGTTAGTGATGTGCAGCATTTTAAACAGATGGGTGTTTTTACCTCTACGGAGCTGTGGCGTTTAAAGCCCAAAGTCAGTGCGTTAAAGAAGCTTCATGCTAAAGAAGATAATTAATTGTTTTTTTAACCCCCCCGATCGACATGGCTATGTTTTTAAATGCTCTTTGCCTTATTTATTTTTTAATGAATGGTTTTATAGCTGCTACTTTAAATATTAATGGAGCACGAGACTGTGTAAAGCGGGCGAAATTTTATGAACTTATTAAACAGAAACGTGCTGATGTGGTGTTTTTACAGGAGACCCACAGTGATAGTGACAATGCCACTGAGTGGGCTAAGGAGTGGAATGGTGTCTCCATTCTAAGTGGACATAATTCCCAAAGTGGGGGCGTTGGTGTGTTTTTTACCCGTAATTTTATTCCCTTAACTTATTCTGTGGAGGAGGTTTTACCGGGGAGACTTTTAAAAGTGAGGGCAGTTTTTGAAAATGACTCTTTTATTTTTATTTGTGTGTATGCTCCCACAAGAGGTGCTGAGAGGTTGTTGTTTTTAGACACTCTTAGTAACGTTTTAGCCAGTTGTAGCACTGCAGACTTTGTGATTTTAGGTGGTGATTTTAATTGTACAGAGGACAGCTTGGATAGGAACCATTTGGAACCCCATGCTGCTTCTCGTAAGCGCCTGTGCGAGCTGCTGGAAGCCCATGAACTGTGTGATGTGTGGAGGAGTGTTCATGGCAGGCAGAGACAGTACACCTGGTCTCATTGTCAAAATAATGCAATTTCATTGGCCAGGCTGGATCGCTTTTATACTTTTAATCACCAATTGTCTGCTTTTACACGTTGTTTTATCTCACCAGTTGGCTTCTCTGACCATTCCATTGTCCTTTGCACCATCTCAAGACGAACTGTGAAGCCACAAAGTGCATACTGGCATTTTAACACCTCACTTTTAGACGATTCAAATTTTATACAGTCTTTTACTTTTTTTTGGAATGTTTTTAAATTACAAAAATCGTCTTTTAGCTCCTGTCAACAGTGGTGGGACGTAACTAAGGTCCAGATTAAACTTTTCTGTCAGCAGTACACTCTCAGTGTCACAAAGGACATTACCCGATCTCTTAAAGCTCTGGAGATCGAAATAGTGGCTCTTGAAGATTTGGTACAGACCACAGGAAATCAAGAGCATATTAGCGCTCTTTAAAAAAAAAAGGCTTCTTTAGCCGACCTACTAGGTCTCACAGCACAGGGGGCGCTGGTCCGATTACGCTTTCAGTGCGTGACTGAATTGGACGCTCCTTCTAAGTTCTTCTTTGGTCTCGAGCGTAAAAACGGACAGAAAAGGTATATGCATGCTGTACGGTCTGAATCAGGGGGTCTCCTAACGGAACCTTCTGAAATCCGACAGCAGACAGTCAGCTTCTTCTCGAGGCTGTACGAGAGTGAGTGGTCTGAGGTACAGGAGGTGGAGGACAGGTTGCTGCAGAATATGACCAGGCTCTCACAACAGTCGGCTGACTTGCTGGACGCTGGGCTCTCCCTGGGGGAGCTACATGATGCTCTGGGGGCCATGGAAAATGGCAGAGCGCCTGGCATCGATGGCTTACCGGTGGAATTTTTTAAAGCTTTCTGGGCAATATTGGGGCAGGATGTGCTGGAGGTTCTCCAGGAAAGCATTCGAAGTGGAATACTCCCCCTGAGCTGTCGGAGAGCCGTACTTACCCTGCTGCCGAAGAAGGGAGACCTGACCTGTCTGAAAAACTGGCGCCCTGTCTCTCTACTGTGTACAGACTATAAACTCCTCTCGAAAACGTTAGCCTCAAGACTGGGGAAGGTGATGGAACAGGTGATTCATGTTGACCAGACGTACTGTGTGCCTGGTAGGTCTATTTTTGATAATATTTATCTAATTCGGGATGTTTTGGACGTCTCTAGGCTATTGGGCTTAAAGGCTGGTCTCTTATTTCTGGACCAGGAAAAGGCTTTTGACCGGGTTGAACACGGCTACCTTTGGAAAGTTCTAGAGAACTTTGGGTTCAACCCAGGTTTCATAGCCATGATCAGGGTTCTGTACTGTGACACTGAGAGTGTGCTTAAGGTCAATGGCGGTTTGTGTGCCCCTTTTAAAGTTTTTAGAGGTGTACGTCAGGGCTGCTCTTTGTCAGGCATGTTGTATGCCTTGGCTATAGAGCCCCTGCTGTGTAAGCTGAGGGAGAGGCTCACTGGGTTACTCATACCCGGCTGTCCTACTCCCATACGCATTTCCAGTTATGCAGATGATCTGGTTCTTTTAATCTCCAATCAAACTGATGTGTCTGTTTTAGCTGAGATTTTATATGATTTTAAGACGTTATCTGCTGCTAAAGTAAACTGGTCCAAGAGTGATGCTATTTTATTGGGGGACTGGGGAGGTGGGGAGCCAGTGTTACCAGACGGTTTGACCTGGAGGACGGGTGCTTTTAAATATTTGGGCATACACCTACAAGACGATTCTGGCACAGCGAATTGGGAGGGAATCGTTGAGAAGATTAAGGGACGTCTCAGCAGATGGACATGGTTACTACCTCAGATGTCCTATAGAGGGCGTATTTTAGTGATTAATAATCTTGCTGCGTCCTCTTTATGGCATAAGCTGGCCTGCATTGACCCCCCTCCTGGTTTACTTGCTGATATCCAAGCTTTACTTGTTGATTTCTTTTGGGATCGCCTACACTGGATACCTCAATGCGTGCTGCATCTGCCAAAAGAGGAGGGTGGGCAGGGTCTCGTCCACCTTGCAAGCAGGACTGCTGCCTTCCGCCTCCAATACATCCAAAGACTGCTTACTGGACCCAAAGACCTGGTCTGGAGGGAAGTGGCCTGCAGGATACTGCAGACTGTGGGTGGACTAGGGCTGGACAGGACTTTGTTTTTTATGAACACTGCCTCTCTGGATGTTTTTAACCTGCCGCTTTTCTATCGTGGACTTTTTAGGATTTGGAGTTTTTTTAGAGTCACCAAAATGGACTGTTTTTCTTTACACTGGCTGCTGGAGGAACCGCTGCTTCATGGTGCTCGCTTGGACATTTCTGGTGGAGCTACCCCAGCACTGGCGAGGGTGTTGGCTGCTGCTGGGGTTCGCACGCTGCGCCAGCTGGTGGACACTGTGGGACCTGATCTCTCTCAGGTGGAGAACCTGGCTGCTCGTCTGGGGCTGCGATCTATGCGCGTGGTGGCTCGGCTTTTACATCAGTGGAGGTCACTCCTTACTCCCAAGGAGTGGAACGTTTTAAAAGACTATGGTGTGGGACTCACTCTACCGGCTGGGGACGACCCTTTTCCGGGTCTCTCCATTACTCCAGCGCTACAGGACTGTGACGGACCGCTGCTGGAGTCTGGGGGGGATCTGGATACGAACTTGTCTACAGCCTCTGGGAAACTGCTGTATAGAGCCTGTGTGAAGGCTCTTCTTAAAAAGAGGCTGGATGGGAGGGTCGACACGCCCTGGCGTTCGGTTTTATCTATAAGTGATGATGTTAAACCTGAGTGGAGGTCTCTCTACAAACCACCATTGACCAAAAGGGTAGCTGACTTACAGTGGAGACTTTTACACGGGATCATTTCTGTTAACGCTTTTATTTCCATTTTAGATCCCAACACTGCTCCAGACTGTCCGTACTGTTCACTGAGAGAAACTGTTTTTCATGCTTTTATGCATTGTTTTAGGCTGCGTCCCTTGTTTGATGTTTTACGACATGTTTTTAGTCTTTTTAATGTGCCTTTTACTGTGCAGACTTTTATTCTTGGTTTTAAATATGTTAAAGCTGAGAAGAACAAGTGCCAGCTGCTAAATTTTATACTTGGGCAGGCTAAGATGGCGGCCTACGTTAGCAGAAAGAATAAAGTAGCACAGGTGGCAGATTGGGACGCAGTTCCCATTTTCAACAGACTGGTAAAATCAAGAATTTTAATTGATTTTAATTTTTATCAGCATATGAATAACCTGGAGGCTTTTATTGATAAGTGGTGTTGTGGTGAGGCGATTTGCTCCGTTATTGATGGAGAACTTTGCTTTGCACTTGAGCTTATGTAAAGCTTTTATTTATTAACATTGCTGCCCCCCCCCCGCCCCCTCCCCCACATATTTATTTATTGATGTGAATTAAGAATACATATGTCTGGTTTCTCCATTGTTTTTAATAAAAGGACGTTAAAAGTCAAAAAAAAAAAGTCTCTTTCTCTCTCTCCGTCTCTCTCTCTCTCTCTCTCCGTCTCTCTCTCTCCGTCTCTCTCTCTCTCCGTCTCTCTCTCTCCCTCTCTCTCTCTCCCTCTCTCTCTCTCCGTCTCTCTCTCTCTCTCTCCGTCTGTCTCTCTCTCTCCGTCTCTCTTTCTCTCTCTCCGTCTCTCTTTCTCTCTCTCCGTCTCTCTTTCTCTCTCTCCGTGTCTCTCTCCGTCTCTCTCTCTCCGTCTCTCTCTCCCCGTCTCTCTCTCTCTCTGTCTCTCTCTCTCTCCGTCTCTCTCTCTCCGTCTCTCTCTCTCCCCCTCTCTCTCTCTCTCTCTCCCCGTCTCTCTCTCTCTCTCTCTCCGTCTCTCTCTCTCTCTCTCTCCGTCTCTCTCTCTCTCTCTCCGTCTCTCTCTCTCCGTCTCTCCGTCTCTCTCTCTCCGTCTCTCCGTCTCTCTCTCTCCGTCTCTCCGTCTCTCTCCGTCTCTCTCTCTCCGTCTCTCTCTCTCCGTCTCTCTCCGTCTCTCTCTCTCCGTCTCTCTCCGTCTCTCTCTCTCCGTCTCTCTCCGTCTCTCTCTCTCCGTCTCTCTCCGTCTCTCTCCGTCTCTCTCTCTCCGTCTCTCTCTCTGCTACAGTAAGTTGTATGATGTATATCTGTATGTACATCTGTATGATGTATATCTGTTCTTCAGTCTGGGCTGCAGATGTTCCTCTATGGATTATCATTATTGGTTACAGTGAACTTTAAATTCATTATTCATGTTAATCAGGCCTCTGTATTCATGTGGAGTTTCTAATTTTGGGTGTGAATACATAAAAGAGACGAAAAGAGAGAGAGAAAAGAACACAGAGCATTAAAATAACAGTACAAACCAGCTTCACCAGTACACACACTCTCAGTCCCCAAACACACAGCCCAGTACCACCAACTCCCTCACCACTACGTACAAATAAACAAGAGGAAATGCCAGTTTGAGTAGTTGTTGCTTCTCATAATCTGGATTCGAACATTACTCAAATATTCACTATTCACTGTATACCTGTAACTCTACCTCTTCACTACTTTACTTTAACTGATGCTCTCAAACACTTTATTAAGAGACAAGAAATTCAAGTAATTAACTCTTGATGAGTTCAGCACAGCTGTTAACTGAAAGCCTGGATTCCAAGTGTTGGGCTCTAGGGCTGCACCGATTAGTTGAAATACGGTAATTGACTATATCGATTATTTAAATTTGTCGACTACAAACTTTATTGTCGACTAATCGTTAATTTGTAACAGTAGCAGTACTGACTTACACAAAGTGCTGGAGACAACGGGAGACGTTTACACAAACAGATTACATATTCACTTGCTAAATATCAATAGACAATTAAAAGGCTTTTAAATCGACCACCAAAATAATCCTTAGTTGCAGCCCTAGGTGACTCTGCCTCACAAAGCTGACTGAGAAAATCCAGGAGACGTGCAAAACTGATCATCTACCTTAAAATAATGAAAAAAAACCCCACTGAATTAAAGCTGCTGTGGCGAGGGTACCCTTATTTAAGCCCAACTACGCCACCCCTTATTGTATATTTAGAGCAAAGGGGAAACTCTGAACCAAACAGACACACAGATTCCTTTGTTAGCAAGAAGAGATTGACTTTATTAACAATTGGTCACACAGCTTGGCTGACAATCAGACAAAAAATAAAAAAAACAAAGTTTAATGTATAAGAAGATATAAAAAAAAATAATAATAAAAAGTATCTGCCCACAGACCAGAGAGTCTTATACCAGCATGGGAATAGAAAAGCTATTTATATTACGTGACAAACACACCCTTATTAAAATCGTAAAATTCAAAATACAGCTTTTCACTACAAATTCAGATCAGTGCACATTACACACCACTCAACAAATAGCATTCATTACACATGCTGGATACTTGAAATAACAATCTCTAGACTGCAACACAGTATACTTTAATATTGAGGAAAAAAAAAAGGAAAAAAAAAATAAATAAATAAAATTAAGTACTGGGAATCAGAGCAGCATTACCAAATCGGTACACATCACTTCATTAACTCACTTAAAATAAGCCTGATCAATTTTATAGTTTTAAAAAAGAGAAAAGAAAACAGCAGCTAGCAGCAGGTCACAGGAATTCTGTTACACACAAACAGCAAAAGAACACAGCAGTATATTAAATGTTAGGGGTCTTTACATATTCACAGTAATATTATCAGTTAAATTGTACAATAAAAATACAGAATTAACTTTAATACAGTTTAACCTTAGTTTAATGAAACAAATGTATAAATGAACTAAAGCAAACACTATTAACCAAACACCCATGTTACCTCTGTACATACCAATTTAGCAGGCAGCAATTCTCCATAGGCCCCCACATGTTTAGCCTAGTTACAGTGTACTGATATCCTCAGCTTGAGAGTAAAAAAAAAAAACTATTAATTATTACATAAAAACAGCCAGGGAGACCATATAATAAAAACAAACAAACAAACAAACAAACAATTCATACCTAATAGTAGCTTCCTTACTTCCCAAGAAACCATAGAAGTTAGTTGCCCCATGTTTCAGCAAAACACAGTTACACCTATCTGGCCAGGACTTCTGGACATCCCTAAAATATATTTACAGTAACGTAAGAGAACGGTATTCCGTACACATTTTCGGTATTTTCCACGTTTGAGTGGATATTACGAAATTACCCGAGTTCAAATAGGCTGCAGTGATTGGCTAAACTATGGAATATCTGCCTAGCAACCAAAATAAATTTTGATTGGTTACTTTTGGACCAATAGTTTTAAAGAAAACCCCAAAAACTGACCTCAGTCCTGTCACCAGTGTGCATCAGTATTCCGTACACCTGCAAACAAACAGGCAACGGTGTTCCGTACACCTCAGATTTCCGCTCGTGGTGGCTGTATTTTGCAAAACTTCACCACCTTTAACATATGAGCTTAGACTGACATAGATGCTTAGCTAAGTGTTTGTCAAATGGATTTGATAAGTTGTCTATGAATTGAAAATAAATTGTGCTGAAGCTGCAGCACAAAATCTCAGTCTATGAGTGGTGAAATGGAGCTGGAGTAAGCTTGTTTTTAAAGTAAGTTATAAACTATGATAATTAATACCTCAATCAAATATTACAACAGATGCTGTTAGTTGGATGCTTAACGTTGCATTTTGGGTGAAATGTGATGTGAAAAGTGGGTAAAACCTTACGTGAACTAGTCCATAAAGTTTTCCCCACCCCTTAGCCTCAGCGTTGTTAACCCGTTTTCACCCGTTTTCGGCGACGCGAGTGGTTCCTTTTTACCTACCGGAATTTCAAGAGAAAACACAATGTGGATGGTCACTGACCTGTTTTAATGGAAAGAGGAAGGGTTAACAATGACCCCAGGCATTATTTCAAACATAACAATAGTTTATTATTAAGTATTTTATTGTTTAAATGCTCAACTGTACGGAATACTGAAGTGTACGATATACCGTTCTCTTACGTTATTAAGGAAAGCTTATATTATCTATACAATATACATAAATAAGCAGCAACCCATTGAAACATACCTTAGCTTCTTTACTCTCACCACTGTGGACAAATTCCACCATTACAGCATGCTCATACTGGTATGTAGTTATCCGGACAGCACATTCACCACAATCTACTTATATTTAAAAAAAAAAACACATTCTAAGACAAAACAAGCTTTTAACATGCACCAGAAGCTACCAACACTCTAATAAAAGACAGAAACTTAACACATACCATGTTATCCTGTGTTTGCTCCTTCTCCTGCCAAGGTCACGACCATGTGCATGCAGCTAATGGGGCTACTGCTAGCTAGGACCCCTAGTTGCCCATATATCTGCCTGTCCATAATTAACTGCCAAAGGTCAGCCAATCCCAGCTCACACCACCAAACTTACCTACAGCAGCTAATGGGCTACAGCTAACTAGGACCCCTAGTTGCCCATATATGTGCCTGTCTAAAAAAAAATCTAAAAGTCACAGGTCAACACTACTCACCTGCTTCACTGCTTTCAAACTTTTGACTGGTATTGTGTAGAAATTTTGGTAGGTAATTCAAATTTAGCTCTTTCAACCACAGACACAGCTCCCCTTCTGTGGAAGGTGTTGGATGGAAGTTATAGAGCTCTGAAATATATGGAGCTCCGCAATCTATTTTGTGTATTTGACTACCCTTTTGCCTTGCCTTTCTACTCATTATTGGATATCCGATGACCTTGCCTGTCCCTGACCATTCTTATAGGTATAGCTCTTTATTTAATAAACTGTGTGTTTGGTATCTGCATGTGTTTGTCATGTGTTGGGCCACCATGACACTAGACTTAAAGATTAAGACTATGTCTGATGAGTACTAGTGGATTTCAGAAAGAGTTTTATATATATATGTATAAATACTGTATGAATACTGTTGCTGAAGATGGTAAAATCTTGATTCAAGCTGTTGAAAAGCAGTTTTCCAGTGAAGTTAATGACTGTTGTAACAGTGAGCAGCTTGCATTCATGCTACTCTGCGGCTGTGAAAGGTCATCTACCTCTCAGTGGGTAATGGGAGACGACAGTGGAAGCAGCCTGAATCTGAGTGCAGTCTGATTGCAGCTTCATTATTTTTCGCATGCAGGGAAAAATTTTGTTATCATTAACTACAGTTGGTTTTGGGGGCCCTCGAAACCCAAGAGAGGCAAAACCGAGTTACGAAAAATAGATGGAGACTTTCCAGATTTAATCCCTTTGCAAAAATAAGACTGTTCATATAATACTTTCAGGCCAATGCTTGGAAAATGCTTGGTCACTGTATCGCTGTTATGGCCTAAATGTGTGCGAATGAAGGGGCTGAACTTACAACATCCACTAAAATCCACTCCATTCATCTGCTCTTAACATTGTTTGGAGGGAAACTCGACTGTTATGAAGCTCCAGTTAATCATATGCATGGGCGCCGCCTGGCCTGGGCTTCCAGGGCTTCAGCCCCGAATGATTATCCAGTAGCCCCGAATCGTTTCGCTCAGTTCAGCTGTACTATTAATCAGTAGACAGGTCACAGAGCGCTGTGTGAATGAGAAGTCACTTAATGCCAATCATGGTGCCGGTTCAAGGATAAAGTTCCGCCTTTCAGGAGAAACAGCCAATCAGCATTAAAACAAATGTGGATATACAACGATTTTTTCCGAAAAGAATGGTTGCTAACCATGTAAACTGTGATGATATTGTGATTTTTACTGGAACTATCTGATAGCGGATTAAAATGACTAGTCAATTAGCTTAACTTTGGAATAGATAAAGGGGTTGGACAATGAAACTGAAGCACCTGGTTTTAGAGCACAATAATTGATTGTGGTGACGGACAGTTCTGGTGGAAACAGGAGAGTTGAGGTGCACATTGAATTCTGCGTGATTTGATCAGCCGTGTTATATGTTTTTTGGATACAATCCGGGTTAGCACCCGACCATCCCTTTCAGACAGCTTCCTCTTACAGCGTCCACAGTTAATCCTGTTGGATGTGGTTGGTGCTTCTTGGTGGTATGCTGACATAACCCTGGATACCGTGGCTCTTGATGCATCACAAAGACTTGCTGTCTTGGTCACAGATGCTCCAGCAAGACGTGCACCAACAATTTGTCCTCTTTTGAACTCTGGTATGTCTCCCATAATGTTGTGTGCATTGTAATATTTAGAGCAGAACTGTGCTCTTACCCTGCTAATTGAACCTTCACACTCTGCTCTTACTGGTGCAATAATGTGCAATTAATGAAGATTGAACACCAGGCTGCTCCAATTTAGCCATGAAACCTAAAATCCCACACTAAAATGATGACAGGTGTTTCAGTTTCATTGTCCGACCCCTGTATGAGTGTAAACTTTAACTGAGCATATTTAATCCGTCTGAACGTGTAAGTGTGTTAAACAATCCGTGTAAAACTTTCAGACCAACGAGATGCTTTGTCACCGAATCGCTGTTGTGTCCTGCTGGCGTCAGGCCTGAGTGTGCGATCAGCGGGGCTGCCACCAGCCCTCACAAATCTCCCGCACCTCCCTGCCTCACGCCGGCACCGTGACGCAAAATCAATAGGGGCTCTGGGGACCTTCCATCAGCCCAAATATCTCCGGCACGCTGCTCCAGGGCGGAAACCGGTCGATAACGAGGTCCCACTTTGCTTGAGACGGGATTGTGCTGAAGAAAGTGGCCGATCAGGGTTTTGCGCCCAGTCAGAGACAAATGTCTCGCGGTTTGTGGCGTGCTGAGAGGTTATAAGCAGCTGCCACAGCTTCCGCTGTTAGGGTTCGGGGGTCGAAGGTCGTACCGTAGAGGAAATGAGCTTAACCCTTTGAACTCTAGGCTGTTTTGGTGTGTTTTTTCTCCGTTTTTGTTTTCAGCTCCTCTTTCAGGTCTTATAACACAGTAATTATATCAGACAGACACATGCCCTGATCTCTTTTACTCCAGAAGACTTACGGCTGCTCAAAAATATCATCATTTAAAATGGAAAAGGAAGCAAAATTTTTATATTTTCCTGGAACTGATCATGTTCTGCTCAAAATTTTAACAAGCGCCTATTTTATTTTATGTATAGACTTTAAATATATTCACACCTAAGATATCTTTTCAAAAATGGTTAGACTAGAGAGTGTTTATGAGTTATAAGAAAGCATAAGAATATTGATGATTTATAGTACATTACATGACTTATTTATTATTACTTTGATAAAATACATGGAGAAACAGCATCAGGTGGATTTATTTATTATTCTTGATAATCAATAATCACACCTCTAGGATACATGTAGATACTAAAAACCTGACACTCAGAGCAGCCTATACCTTTCAGTATTTTGAGGCTCAGTACACACAAAGAAAACTAAATACAAAAATGTAACCTTTTTTTAGTCTAAATAAATAAAAATTTAGTTTAGTGCAAAATAACTACTTAGTAAAAATGTGCACATCATACCTAGCTTTAGTTTGAGTAAAGCAGGTAGTTTCACACTGTTTTTTCTGTGGACACTTTTGAGTCTTTATTTACTGATATTATTTGGTTTGAAACATCATATAAATATGTTTGAAGCACTAAAAGTAAATAATATTGGTTGGGGAAGGAGATTTTTAACTTTTTTATGTGTTTTTCTCAATGGGTTTCTTGTAGATTTAGCTTTACTGCACTGGGATGTGATCACTATTTTTAGAAAGAGTAAGCTCCGCCCTTTCTAACCATATATGGATTATGTTTATGTGTGAAGGGATTCCTGTGTAATTAAGCTGAGAACACAAGGTGAGATTTTGGACAGAAAATCAAAGGGTTAATAGTTGGGTAACTGATGTCTCTTCCTGTCTGTTCTTCTCTCCTTTCCTTTTCTTTTTTGGCAGTAATGGATGGCAGACTGCTGCTAGAGGGTCTGCAGAGGTTTGGCGCGGTTCCTACGTACCTGCCAGTCCAGTACCAGGTCCTGAACGCGGATCTGTCCTTCTTCCTCAAAGAGGCGAATCAGGACATCATGCGAAACTCTAGTCTGCAGGCCAGAACCGAGCTCTTCTTCATCCAGCAGGCTAGAAGAGTTCCTACTGTCAACGCTAGCTATGGACCTCTCTCAGTGCAGCAGCCTGTACCGATGGAGTTCCTCGGTCCAGGGCTGCTTAACAACCCGTCATCATCGTCATCGTCTTCATCGTCTTCGTCGTCTTCTTCGTCTGTAACTTCTTCTACATCAACTACTCCTTCACCTCAGCTCTTCACCTTCAACTGGAAGGTTCAGACCTTCATCATAAGCGAACGCATCCACCCCAGCTGGCCCAAGGTGCAGGTCCTTTTCTACGTGGTGGGTCGAGACTGGGACGACTACAGCACCGTGGACAGGCTACCCTGCGTCCGGATGTTCGCCTTCCACGAGACGCAGGAGGTCCGAGGAACCTGCCGGTTGAAAGGTGAACTTGGGCTTTGCGTGGCTGAACTTGAGCCACTGCCCAGCTGGTTTAGTCCACCTAGTGTCGTACCCGGGAGGCAGAGGGCACCGGATCAGACGGAGGGCACTCCAGTGGAACTCTACTACATGGTACAGTCCACAGACTCCGGCGACTGCAACGCCGAAGATTCCCGCAAGACCGGATCCATACGTTCTGAGCAGCAGGGGCCGGCCGGATACTTCTCAGGCCCCACGCCCATGAGGAGAATCGGCAGCGTACGACTGTTCCAGCCCTTATCAGAACTGCGACTCGACGGCAACTTCGTGGTGATGGTGCCTTCCAGACCCATCAGGCAGAGGGAGACGGTTTCTGCGTTCCTGGCGGCTTCCACCCTCTCGTCCGTGGAGATTTTCACCCTCAGGTAGGAGATCAGCTACTTTAATACAGTGTTTTTTAGAATTTGGGTCATTTCTTGTTGGCTTTAGCACCACACTACTTATACCGTACATGCTACTGTTTGATTTAAACCATCAATGTTCTGTTCGACTGTATTTTATTAAAGAAGGCGTTATCTAGATAGCTTGTCCACAGTTGACAGAGGTATTTAAAAAATCCACGTCAGCTAATTTAACATACAAGAAATTGTACTCATGAGCTGATCAACAGAGAATGACCTTTCATCTTGCCATTAAAAAAGTCCTTAAAGTTGTCTTGCGCTTGTCTGTGTAGATTCAGTGTCCTCAACCTGGCAACCCATGTGAGCTTTGTGTCTGAGGAGGAGGGGGCATGGTTTTGAAATTTGGACTGTAGTATTCCTTTATTCCTTTTACATGCTTGCTGTTATTAAGTATGTATTGTTCATTTAAAGGTGAAAAATAATAACTATTTTTTACAGTTTTTAAGTTAGAATAGGTCTATAGGCTCTATAAAACAAGTTTATTTATTTATTTTTGTTGTTGTAAAGATAAAGATCTCACCAATTCCATTCTTAAAAGTTTTAGTCCCTTTCTAAATGGGCTGTTTAAGGGCTCTGTCACTTTTATGCAAATAAGTTGTTGCTGGCTGTACACCATGTATACGTTGAGCTTTTACCACACATTAGTTTTACAAGCTAGTTTAGGCTTAACTGTGATAGAAGAGTCAAAAACTACAAATAGATTATCTTCCTCATTTGCTGAATTGCTACCGACAGTAGGTACAGATCCCTCCCTCAGACGAGGTCTCCTGGCTAATCCTGCTGTGTACTGTCTGAGGTTCTCAACAAGCAGAACAAAATGACACAAGTTTCTTCAACTGATCTAGTGGGCGGGGCTCTGGTGGGTCTTAATGGGTGAGGGGTGGAGCCAGGGTGGGTCTATGTGACATTTTAAACACTGCTAGTTTTTATTTAGCACTTTACTCACTCATAATATTAATTTAACACTTTCAGTGGTGAATTTACCCGAGCACACCTACGTTTTTTGATAATTAACAGAATTTACAAGATTATTATGCATTAAAATGTAGTAATATTTAATAATGTATTAACTAGTGTGAATTAATGATTAGTTGAGACATTACTGAACCATATCAATGTTTATTACTAACATAAATATATAATCATTTTTTTGTGGATTTCTAAATGTAGTTTAACACCTTTAGTTTAGCACTCATAATATTAATTTAAAAATATCAAAGGTGAATTAACCTGAGCACACCTTGATATTTTTGATAATTAACAGGATTTACAGCATTTTTAAGCATTAAAATGTAATAATATTTAAAAATGTATTAACTAGTGTCAGTTAATAATTAGTTGAGACATTACTGAACCATATCAATGTTTATTACTAACATAATTACAGTTTTTTTGTGTATTTCTAAATGTAGTTTAGAAGTTTTAGCACTCATAATATTATTTTGAAATTGATTTAATTAATTTTAAATTTTAAAAATGTATTTAATTTATTTAATTTATTTAATTAGGGTCAATTAATCATTAGTTGAGACATTACTGAACATATTTTAAAATACTAATTTAATACTATCTGTGGTGATTTACTATCATAAAACCTTTTTAGATTTTTTTAAACACTTAGTGTAGTTTATTTAACACATTTGACACTCATAATATTAATTATTAATTATTAACAATATTAGTGGTAATTTTCCACATCCATCAGTGTAGATACATATACAGAAGTTGTCTCGTTGCCATTTAAACGATGCAGGTGGTAGGCATAAAAATAGACTTTTTTTTTGTAAAATTTTAAACACCGTTAATTTTTATTTAGCACTTTACCATCAGTGGTGATTTTACATGATTTTACACATCAAATTTTTTTAAATAATTAACAGGATTTACAGCATTATTAAGCATTAAAATCTAATATCTTAATAATCTTTCTTTAATAATAAACTGTGCACTTTAATAGTGTATTAAATAGCATTGATTAATAATAATTAATTGAGACATTACTGAAATATATCAATGTTTATTACTTTTTTATCTTCAGTACAGTTTTTTTTTGTGAATTTTGCTAGTGTTAATTTAACACTTTTGCAAAATCCTTTATAAAATCCATATAAAATGCCGTTTTATCCAATACTGACCCAATATCTTAAGTAAGTAAAGGAAATTAGTTTCTTTATTTTTACTTGTTGAGTTGTTTAGCGTGTGTATTTTTTCGGCTGGTAGTTTGAGCTGAACTATAGTTGTGTGCTGAGCTCTTCTGGAAATGATATTATAAAATCCCTGTTTAAATTCACTGAGTGAACCCCGCTCTTTTGGGAGTGTATGAGCTGCTGGTGAATTTGAGCTGTTAGCTGCTTCAAAGCTCCTCAGAACACCAAGTGAGGAGTAGCTTCAGTAATGCAGGGATTTCACAACTAAGACTAAGAGTTCATGCAAAAGGTCAAACTGGTGCAAATCTGATTTTCTGACTAAAATGCAGTGTGTTTTTCAGGCTGTTTACTGTTTATTTTTTAAATAATCAACTATAGCAGACTTTCTTTAAGAATCAAAGCTTCACAGGAAGTTTCGGTTTCATTTTCGGTTCAGTCAGTGTGTCTTTGCTATCGTAATGACAGGAAAAGTACAACTAGTGAATCTTGAAACACATAAAAGGCATGTACTAATTCTCTTAACTAGGGCTGGGCGATATGGCCCTAAAATAATATCATCGATATTTCATGGTATTTTCGTGATTATCAATTAAAACGATTATCTTGGCGATATGACATTATGATATTTCTATATTATATGGCACACCCCTAACAACTGAGATATAAAAAATACAAGAATCAGATTTCATCAGATTTGGAACAGAAGTCAATGATCCAGAATGATCAGTCATGATACTAATAATAATAATGCACTCCAAATATCTCAATATATCCAGAATATATCCAGTAATATAAATGATACTGGACAGATATAATCTCTATGTCTCTAGTAGATATATAATGGGAAATGGGGTTGGTGATATGGCACGGTATTTTAGGGTATAATATTGTTTCACGATATTTAAAATTTTGACGATATTATCGTGTGCGATACAATATGGCACAACCCCTACTCTTAACTAATAATGGGTGTGGTTAATTTTGGGCAAAATAACTTGAAATAAACCAATCAGAGTGTCTCTTGCTCATCATTCCCTCTAAGAGCCGGGTGTGCTCTGACTTTGGCGGATTGCTATTTTAGAGGCGCAGCTATCTCAATTGGGTTTAATATAAAGAAAAAGAAAGGCTGAAGCACTACTAGGAGTATTAGAATTGTAAATCTTTAAAACAGGTGCTATTTTAAAGCAAGGCAAAAAAATATATATTGAAATAAAATAAATTAAATCAGATTAGCAAAAAATAAAAGTCAAAGGCACTCTGTTGAAAAAATGACTAAAAAGCCTTTAATGTGTTAGGGCAAGTACATTTAAAAACATTGAAGCCAACGCGTTGCGGCCATCTAGAGTAGTGTTGTCAATTAATTAAAAAAATAATAATAATAATTGTATTGATCACAACAATATTCTGTGGTTATTGCTGATAAAATTCACAATTTAAAGAATTTAAAGCTGGTATTTGCCTGTATGTTTGTGAGGAAGACAGTAATAATAGTGTAGTGTGCTTTAGGCAGAGTAGAGCCTTTTTTACTGTATTTTATATCCCAGGGTAGTTTTGATGCTTTTTAAATTATAATCTTTTAATGTGCTCGGCTCTGTGTGTGTGTGTAAGAGAGAGGGTAGTAATTGTCAATACACAGCTCTGGAGAGCACTTCAGTTTCTGAATCAGTTTCTCTGATTTTGCTATTTATAGGTTTATGTTTGAGTAAAACGAACATTGTTGTTTTATTCTATAAACTACAGACAACATTTCTCCCAAATTACAAATAAAAATATTGTTATTTAGAGCATTTATTTACAGAAAATGAGAAATGGCTGAAATAACAAAAAAGAAAACGCAGAGCTTTCAGACCTCAAATAATACAAAGAAAACAAAAATTTCATATTCATAAAGTTTTAAGAGTTCAGAAATCAAATCAATATTTGGTGGAATAATCCTGGTTGGTTTTTAATCACAGTTTTTTTTTTTTTCATGCATCTTGGCATCATGTTCTCCTCCACCAGTCTTACACACTACTTTTGGATAAC
The DNA here is from genome assembly GCF_023375975.1 of Astyanax mexicanus. NCBI lineage: Eukaryota > Metazoa > Chordata > Actinopteri > Characiformes > Acestrorhamphidae > Astyanax > Astyanax mexicanus. Next base: position 2,197,998 of record NC_064424.1, on the reverse strand, counting down.
TTTATGCTGCTTTACTCCTGGTGCAAAAGTTCAAGCAGTTCAGTTTGGTGGTTTGATGGTTTGTGATCATCCATCTTCCTCTTTATTATATTCCAGAGGTTTTTAATTTGGTAAAATCAAAGAAACTCATCATTTTTAAGTGCTCTCTTATTTTTTTCCAGAGCTATATTTCAGCATATCTGTAGCCATGTTTAAGAAACCAAAGAACACAAACCAAACCAAATAATGCGCTTTTCACAGTGAGCTGGAACATATTCTCAGTAATAAACTGCTTGATAGCTCCTGTGATGAAACTGAAACTTCACGTGAAGCTCTGCTCTTTAGCCAATCAGCATCAGTTTAGGAGATTTGACTGTTCAGATCAATACCAGATATGACTCTAGATATTTGAACACCTTTTGAAAAGTAGAATTTGAAAAGAAAATCAGATTTGTGTCACTTAAACTGCTGTGTGAATGCACAATATTAGGAAAATGCAGTTTAAAAGACTGTTTTATTGAAAGGATATGGTTTTTACTTTTGTTATTTTCTTTAAATAAGAATAATACACACTAAAACGACTAGCTCTAAAAAACACACAAGCTTTTTCTAGATGTTACACAAAAACCAATCAGTATCGACTGCTGGACTATCAGAGTAAACTTATTGGGTGCTTCATTACAATAATCTATAAATGCACTGAGGCAAAACCACAAATGAGCAGAGGTCTTATTATGGGCACTAAAAGCCCTCAGTGCCTGTTTAGTAAATCCAGATAATCATGTTTTAACCCCTAAAATTGAGTTCACTATGGTGCAAAGTGTGTGAACAATATAATCCTAAAGCATTGTGTATAATCCACTACTGGATTTAGTGATTCATTTCTAATTTCTTTAGTCATTTGTGTATGACAAAGAAATATAGATAAGTTTTAGTGAACAATAGAATTATCTTAAAAATGATGAGTTTCTTTAAATTTTACCAAACTAAAAACCTCTGGAATATAATCAAGAGGAAGATGGATGATCACAAACCATCAAACCACCAAACTGAACTGCTTGAATTTTTACACCAGGAGTAAAGCAGCATAAAGTTATCCAAAAGCAGTGTGTAAGACTGGTGGAGGAGAACATGATGCCAAGATGCATGAAAACTGCATATTATAGTTTATAGAATAAAACATGTACCTAGCAAAATCAGAGAAACTGATTCAGAAACTAAAGTGCACTCTTATTTTTTTCCAGAGCTATATATATATATATATATATATATATATATAGTTTTTTCCCATTTTATCTGGCCAATTATCCCACCCATTCAGCTGCTACTCATCTGTTTATCCCCTCCATCACTAGTGATGCCCCAACACACCAGGAGGGTGAAGACTAGCACACGCCTCCTCCGACACATGTGAAGTCAGACTCCGCCTCTTTTTGAGCTGCTGCTGATGCTGTAGCATTGCCGAGTAGCATCACAGCACTAACGCTCGGAGGAAAGTGCAGCGACTCGGTTCTGATAAGCCAGCTCACAGACGCAGCCTTGTGCTGATCCACATCACCCTAGGAGTGATGAGGGGAAAGAAATGATCACCATCTACTGTACTGTACCCACCCAGAGAGAGCAATAACAACTGTGCTCTCTCGGGGCTCCAGCAGCTGATGGCAAGCTGCATGACCGGGATTTTAAAAATACCCTCCCCCACACACACTCCAGCAAGAACATCGCAGGCGTATGTTGCCTAGTATGAATATAATATATATTCTTTGAAATATATTTACATTCTATAAATAAAATAAATTCATTTACAATAAGGGGCATATATTCAGCTGAAACACTGGGGAACAGCCTAGTGCAAAATCCCAAATTATATTATCAACATTAACATTTTAATATTTTAACATTATATTCATTATAGCTTTTAGAAAAATGTGTTTTGTTAAGGAAGAGATTGGATACTTTTGGATACTTTTATACTTTAAGTAGTTTTGAACCCAGTACTTTTTAAAACTCTTTTACTTAAGGAAATACAGAAGTATTTTATTAAACTCTAGTATCTATACTGTGCTTGTACCACATCCAGCTTAAACTCTCCATGCTGGATTTTCTTTTTGCAGGATACCATGTAGAGATTCTTCTCCAAATCAATTAAATCAATATACTGTATTTATCTCTGCACTAAATGAGTCCTATATTAAATCGTCTTTATTAGACAACATGATTTAACAGCAGCACTGAATTTCTCTCTCCACTGACTCGGCAAAAGTGCCAAAGATGTGCTATTGATTCACTGAGATTATTCCTCTAATTACTGAGTGTAGATTTGATGCAGAGTCCAAACACATTAAGTAAATAAGTGAATGAGGAATTAGTATTAATCTACAGTGGTGTTTCCTCCTGCCTGAGATCTAAATCACCAGCAGCACCACCGCGCCCTGAGTTATTCACCGCTAAACCCCCCCGCCGACCTGTCAGCGCGCCCGGCGTTAGCGTTAGCATTAGCTTAAAGCTTAACTGCTTTCTCTCGCATGAGTGATGATGAACTTTAAGTGTTCTGCTCTCAGTGGGAAGCTGATCTACTCGCTCTAAACATACATCAGATCTGAGACTGCAGGAGGAGGAGGAGGAGGAGGAGGAGGAAGGCTATGTTCTATTTATTCTTTATCTGTCAGCTACAGATCGGACAGCCTGCCACTGTTTTAGCTGATTTTTTTTTTTTTTTTTTTTTGTCTTGTTTTTGATTTTGGTTTGTTTTAGCTGTTTTTTACATTACTTTTATTGTTTCTTTCTTTTCTTTTATATTTATATTTTGATCTTTGATGTGATTTTATTTAGTCTTATTTATTAATTTGTAGTTGCATTTTATTAGTTTTATTCATTTTATTTTTATTTTTATTACATATTTTTTACACATGAGTTTATGATTCCTAGTCTTAAATTATATATATATTTTTTACCTTATTTGTTTTTATCTTTTTTTATAATATTGCATATCTTATTAAAATGCTGTTTTTTTATTATTATTTATTTATTTTATTTAAAACAAAAATGTGTCAATCCCTTCCCTATGTATTTGGCTCGGCTACATTGTACATGAGAGCCACCCTCAGTGTACTCCGAGTTTAAATACAAATTGTTTGATTGATCGATTGATTGATTGATTTAGAAATATATACTGCTTTTTGCATGTGTGCAGATTTCAGCTGGACCTCCAGAGCTCAGAGCTTCTGAAGCTCAGAGCTAAACTGGAGCTTTATTGTCTTTATTGGTGTTAGAGCTCTTCTGAACTGCTCTCCGGGAGTCCCAACATCAGAACTGTGTTTATAGGGCGAATATCAAGCAGCTTTTAATCAATGTTAAACGATAGAGGATGTGTTTAATAGATCTGTTAATGAGTTTCAGTTCATATGCAGTGATGTAGACCACCTCTGTAGTTTTAGCCGATTTTATCATAGATTTTCTAACTATTTTATAGATTCTGATGGATAATGTTGTAATATTATTACTGTGCAATGTGAAGCAATATAACTGTATTGATATATTTTCTTTTCCTACTTCAATTTTCATAATATTTTCTGATGATTTAACTTATCTGCAGTTTTCCGAACTAGAGCAAAATAAAATGAGGTAGAGTAAGCGTAGAATATAGTAGAGTGGGGCAGAGTGAGGTAAAGTGAGGGTAGAGCTTGGTACAGTGAGGTAGAGGCAGAGTGAGGTAGAGGTAAAGTGAAGGTACAGCATTGCAGATTAAGGTAGAGTGAGGTGGAGTGAGGTGGAGTTGCAGTGAAGTAGAGTGAGGTAGAGTGAGGTGGAGTGAGGTGGAGTTGCAGTGAGGTAGAGTGAGGTAGAGTGAGGTGGAGTGAGGGGGAGTGAGGTGGAGTTGCAGTGAGGTGGAGTGAGGTGGAGTGAGGTGGAGTTGCAGTGAGGTGGAGTGAGGTGGAGTGAGGTGGAGTTGCAGTGAGGTAGAGTGAGGTGGAGTGAGGTGGAGTTGCAGTGAGGTAGAGTGAGGTGGAGTGAGGTAGAGTGAGGTGGAGTGAGGTGGAGTTGCAGTGAGGTAGAGTGAGGTGGAGTGAGGTGGAGTTGCAGTGAGGTAGAGTGAGGTGGAGTGAGGTGGAGTTGCAGTGAGGTAGAGTGAGGTGGAGTGAGGTGGAGTTGCAGTGAGGTGGAGTGAGGTGGAGTTGCAGTGAGGTAGAGTGAGGTGGAGTGAGGTGGAGTTGCAGTGAGGTAGAGTGAGGTGGAGTGAGGTGGAGTGAGGTGGAGTTGCAGTGAGGTAGAGTGAGGTGGAGTGAGGTGGAGTGAGGTGGAGTGAGGTGGAGTTGCAGTGAGGTAGAGTGAGGTGGAGTGAGGTGGAGTTGCAGTGAGGTGGAGTGAGGTGGAGTTGCAGTGAGGTAGAGTGAGGTGGAGTGAGGTGGAGTTGCAGTGAGGTAGAGTGAGGTGGAGTGAGGTGGAGTGAGGTGGAGTGAGGTGGAGTTGCAGTGAGGTAGAGTGAGGTGGAGTGAGGTGGAGTTGCAGTGAGGTAGAGTGAGGTGGAGTGAGGTGGAGTTGCAGTGAGGTAGAGTGAGGTGGAGTGAGGTGGAGTGAGGCAGAGTGAGGTAGAGGTACAGTGAGGTACATTCGAGTAGTGCTGACACTAAACTACTTCTAATTCTGGGAAAGAAATAGTGCAACCAAACCAAGTGCTGAAAAATCTAGTCATTTAGTATTTATGTATAATTTATTTATAATTTATAGTATTTCATATCAATATCGGAATATCTAACAGCATTTTCACACATCACGGTTATTTTTTGTACCCCTTAAATTTAGCAATAATACAAATTCACTCGCAACACCCAACCATCAGCTGGAGTTAACAACCAACCACTTAGCAACACCACAGCAACCACCTGGGTACCAGAAGAGCTGAGCAGGTGCCAACTTTTGGATATATTAATTCACATAGAGCAAGTGCTTAATAAAGCATCTATTATGACCTATTATAGTAATAAAGTTTATTATAGTAAACTGTAGTAAAAACTCTTACTAAAGTATATAGATTTTAGTAACAGTTTTTACTACAGTTTACTATAATAAACTTTATTACTATAATAGAGAGCTGATACAGATACAGCAGGGGGAGGAGCTTCAGCACACCTGAAGATTTACCCACTGATTTATTCACTCACTCAAGCCCTGGGTGTTTCTGCCTGACAGATAAAGGTTTGGGGGGGGGGGGGTTGTTTGGGGGGGGGCAACCGAGATGTTGGTACTGTCGCTGTGCCCCCCCTCCTGGGCACTGATATATCAGAGAGCTCTCCTGCCTGTGCCACCTTCTGCCATCCCCATTTACACCAATCTGTCTGTTACAGCTTCACCCGCCCGAGTGCCAGGCTGCTCTCTGTTATCATACAGACCATTCCACCAACTGGGAGCCATTTACTTGCTGTAACTCTTCCAAAATAAACTAATTTTAAATCTAATTTTAAATCTAACTTAAAAAAAAAACACATAGTGGTCAATCTCAGACAGCTTTACTTAATTTTTTACAGTTTCTAATCTGAATATGGTTACAAAAATCATGTGAAACACATGATTAAAACGCATGTTTAAAAAAAGCAAGTCCACTAATTCCTTTAATTGTCCCTCAAAAAAATCAGTCTTTATTTAAAAAAAAATGGTTATAGACTGCATGTTCAAATCATTGATATTTGTGACAAAAACAATCACTCATGTTACTGGAACTCACTCCTGTTACTTTTTCTGTTTTTGAATAAGAGGAATGAAAGTAACAGGAATTTTTTTAACAGGAGTTTTTAGCATAGAATTAGCAAAAACATAAAAAATAGCTAAATGGCGGCTATGCTAATAGCATGAATTTGTATTAAAAAAGAAACAAATAATATCTAAGACTGAATTTAGGTAACAGGAGTGAGTGTTGATTAGATGCTGTTGATAACGAGGATGGGTTCTAGGTTCTGGTGACTTGGTTCTTGGTTCTAAGTCTTGGTTCTTCTGTTGGTTCTTGTTCTTCAGGGGGTTCTCCAGCCTCTGGTTTTCTCTTCAGGTTTGGAGGCGGGTTTCTGTGAAGCTGCTCTGTGGAGACGGCAGCTGTATAAAGCTCTATACAAGTCTATTTGAATTGAATTGAAAGCAGAGCTCATGTGTTGATCCTGCACTGATGATAAGATCCTTTTAAAGAGTTTGTTCTGGTCTTTCTTCAGTTCTGCTCCGCGGAGAAGCGTCTTTGTGACGGATCCAAGTCCTCACGCCTCCCTGGAGATAGACTCGCTCTGTTCTGCTTTCAGGCTCGGCTCCAGATCCGCGCTGTGTTTTTAACAGTGACCAGCTGAACACTGCTGATACGAGGCTTTCTCTAGGGTTATACAGAGGTGTGTGTGTGTGAGGGTGTGTGTGTTTGAGTTAGGGTGAGACCAGCTGGATCGTATGAGCTAAGGCAGCCTCTACACCAAGGGTGTCCAAACTACAGTCGTAGGCCATTTGCGGCCCGTTTCCTTTTTAAAGTGGCCCGCAAGGTCTTTTAGAAATAAAATTAAAGTTGACCCACAGGTTTTTATAATGTGAGATTCAAAGTTTAAACACTAGGTGTCAGAAAACAGGCCAAAGAGTCTAAAAGCGGCAAGAATGTGCAGTTGTAGCACAGAAAACGGGCCAAAGAGTCTAAAAGCAGCGAGAATTCGCAGTTGTAGCGCAGAAAAACAGACCAAAGAGTCTAAAAGTGGCGAGAGTGTTCAGTTGTAGCGCAGAAAACAGACCAAAGAGTCTAAAAGCGGCGAGAGTGTTCAGTTGTAGCTCAGAAAACCAGCCAACGAGTCTAAAAGCGGCGAGAGTGTTTAGTTGTAGAGCAGAAAACTGCACAAAGAGTCTAAAAGTGGCGAGAGTGCACAGTTGTGGTGAAAAAAAGGGCCAAAGAGTCTAAAAGCGGCGAGAATGTGCAGTTGTAGAGCAGAAAACGGGCCAAAGAGTCTAAAAGTGGTGAGAGTGTTCAGTTGTAGCATAGAAAATGGGCCAAAGAGTCTAAATGCGGCGAGAGTGCACAGTTGTAGCGCAGAAAAACGGGCCAAAGAGTCCAAAAGTGGTGAGAGTGCGCAGTTGTGGTGCAAAAAAGGGCCAAAGAGTCTAAAAGCGGCGAGAGTGTTCAGTTGTAGAGCAGAAAACTGCACAGAGTCTAAAAGTGGCGAGAGTGCGCAGTTGTGGTGCAAAAAAGGGCCAAAGAGTCTAAAAGCGGCGAGAATGTGCAGTTGTAGAGTAGAAAACTGCACAAAGAGTCTAAAAGTGGCGAGAGTGCGCAGTTGTGGTGCAGAAAACGGGCCAAAGAGTCTAAAAGTGGAGAGAGTGCTCAGTTGTAGCGTAGAAAACGGGCCAAAGAGTCTAAAAGTGGTGAGAGTGCTCAGTTGTAGCGTAGAAAACGGGCCAAAGAGTCTAAAAGTGGAGAGAGTGCTCAGTTGTAGCGTAGAAAACGGGCCAAAGAGTCTAAAAGTGGAGAGAGTGCTCAGTTGTAGCGTAGAAAACGGGCCAAAGAGTCTAAAAGTGGAGAGAGTGCTCAGTTGTAGCGTAGAAAACGGGCCAAAGAGTCTAAAAGTGGTGAGAGTGCTCAGTTGTAGCGCAGAAAACGGGCCAAAGAGTCTAAAAGCGGAGAGAGTGCTCAGTTGTAGCTCAGAAAACGGACCAAAGAGTCTAAATGCGGCGAGAGTGCACAGTTGTGGTGCAAAAAAGGGCCAAAGAGTCTAAAAGCGGCGAGAGTGTTCAGTTGTAGAGCAGAAAACTGCACAGAGTCTAAAAGTGGCGAGAGTGCGCAGTTGTGGTGCAAAAAAGGGCCAAAGAGTCTAAAAGCGGCGAGAATGTGCAGTTGTAGAGTAGAAAACTGCACAAAGAGTCTAAAAGTGGCGAGAGTGCGCAGTTGTGGTGCAAAAAAGGGCCAAAGAGTCTAAAAGCGGCGAGAATGTGCAGTTGTAGAGTAGAAAACTGCACAAAGAGTCTAAAAGTGGCGAGAGTGCGCAGTTGTGGTGCAGAAAACGGGCCAAAGAGTCTAAAAGTGGAGAGAGTGCTCAGTTGTAGCGTAGAAAACGGGCCAAAGAGTCTAAAAGTGGTGAGAGTGCTCAGTTGTAGCGTAGAAAACGGGCCAAAGAGTCTAAAAGTGGAGAGAGTGCTCAGTTGTAGCGTAGAAAACGGGCCAAAGAGTCTAAAAGTGGAGAGAGTGCTCAGTTGTAGCGTAGAAAACGGGCCAAAGAGTCTAAAAGTGGAGAGAGTGCTCAGTTGTAGCGTAGAAAACGGGCCAAAGAGTCTAAAAGCGGAGAGAGTGCTCAGTTGTAGCTCAGAAAACGGACCAAAGAGTCTAAAAGCAGCGATAATTTGCAGTTGTAGCACAGAAAACGGACCAAAGAGTCTAAAAGTGTCGAGAATGCTCAGTTGTAGCGCGGAAAACAGACCAAAGAGTGTAAAAGCGGTGAGAATGCGCAGTTGTAGTGCTGAAAACAGACCAAAGAGTGTAAAAGCGGTGAGAATGCGCAGTTGTAGTGCTGAAAACATGCCAAAGAGTCTAACAACTCCAAAGAAATAAAAAATGGACAACAAATGTAGAAAATTTCAGGCATGTTGGGAAAATGACTATTACAACCGTCCCAGAACCGTCCCAAAGTCAAATGCCATGAAGTCAACCGTTATTTTTCCTTAAAAAGTCTTGTCTGTTTTTTTGCCTGCTGGCACAATGTAGGTAATGTTAATCCACATATGCTTATATTACAATCTCAGTTGCCCTAACTAGCATTGCCACTTTTGAAGCTCCACAGTTGACTGACATGGCGATTCACCCACTATGAAATACTGTATATCATCATCCTGTAGAGGATACGGTATAGGTATACAATATATACACTGAATGATAACTGAATGATAGTAATGTAGAGTTCACATTAGCCTTTTTTTATGGACCAGAAGTGCCACAGGTTCAGGGCAGTTTGCTGGGTTAAGTGTTGTTTTTGCTTCAAGTTGAAGTAGTCGGTTTCACTGCAGGTGTGGAAGCTATCTGCTCCCAGTGCCTGGTGTGGGGTCAAGTGACTGGTTCATTTGGTTTACAGCTGTCTTATAAGAACAATATGAAAACATTGACTCCTTCAGTCCACCAGTTCCTGCATTTAATAATCCTACACTGTTAAATCCTCCACATCGCTCTTAACTAGAACACATTCTCTATTCTTAAACGATTCTTTTCCTCCTCACACTCGCGTTTGTACAGATAAAGAACACACACTCTCGTTTCCGAGCTGTTTGTCAGGTCAGTGCGTTCTCTGTGAGGGAAGGCCGTATCCTGAACGTCGGCTGGTTAATGTTTGGAGGAACAGTTGCAGGTTGAAAATGGGATTTACACCTCATTCATAATGCAAATGAAAACACGCTTCCCCTCGTGAGCAAATTAACACCCTTTCAGGAGATAAATAGCCCCCGCTGTATTCCAGTTCGGACTGAACAGTCTTACACATTTCTGCAGATCCCTCTAGGAAGCAGGCTAATGGATGCAAACGCAAAATATTCTCTTATTAAGAGCGTTTTTTAATAAGAAGACGTTGATTTACACCCATTATTGTGTTGCAACCTTTAGCCGCTCATGCTAACACACATCCACAGAGCCTTCCACAAACAGAAAGCCGTGTTTAACCACATTTTCATGGTTTTTAATGACATCTTGTTGTCATGTTTAGACGGAAAAACAAAACGAAACAAGACTCGCATCAACAAATTGTAACAAATTATACTGCAGTTTCTTCTGACCTCGCAATGTGATTGGTTTAGAGAAGTTCGAGGAGTGTCAGTATTGCTCGATAATGGCACTTAGACTACTTAAAAATGATGATTCTCTTAGATTTTACCAAATTAATAACCCTTTGGAATATAATCTAGAAAAGCCAAAACAACTGCTTGAAAAGCAGTGTGTAAGACTGGTGGAGGAGAACATGATTCCAAGATGCATGAAAAAAAAACTGTGAGTTATTCCAACAAATATTGATTATTTCTGAACTCTTAAAACTTTATGAATATGAATTTGTTTTCTTTGTATTATTTGAGGTCTGAAAGCTCTGCTTCTTTTTTGTTATTTCAGTCATTTCTCATTTTCTGTAAATAAATGCTCTAAATGAGAATATTTTTATGTGGAATTTGGGAGAAATGTTGTCTGTAGTTTATAGAATAAAACAACAATGTTCATTTTACTCAAACATAAACCTATAAATAGCAAAATCAGAGAAACTGATTCAGAAACTGAAGTGCGGCCTTCATTTTTTCCAGAGCTGTATATATAATAATGTATTTTGTTAACTTGTGGTTTCTGAGGCTGGTAACTCTGGTGATGAACTTATCCTGTTCAAAAGAGGAAACTCTTGCTCTTCCTTTCCCAGAGTGGTCCTGATGAGTGCCAGTTCCATCATTATATTGTTTTTTTATGGTCTTTGAAGTGACTGCGCTTGAGGATACTTTCAAAATTCTTGAAATTCTTCTTCTCGGATTGACTCACCTTCATTTTTTTCCTCTTAAAGTCATTTTTTAATTCTTTATTTAGTTGAGTAGTTTTTGCTTTTCATAATCTGGATTAGAACATTACTGAAATATTCACTATTCACTGTATACCTGTAACTCTACCTCTTCACTACTTTACTTTAACTGATGCTCTCAAACACTTTATTAAGAGACAAGAAATTCAAGTAATTAACTCTTGATGAGTTCAGCACAGCTGTTAACTGAAACCTGAAATCCAGGAGACTCTACCTCATAAAACTGACTGAGAAAATGCAGAAAATAATTCCATATGTTTTTCTTCATTTCTTTGGATGAGTTTAGTATTAATCTACAATGCAGAACATTTTTAAATAATTAAAAACACTGAACTTAAGGTGTGTCCAAACTTTTTGACTTTTGTACTGTATATGTATATCTACTATTTAGGTTGTAAATGCCTTAAAAATCATTAATAATCAGTTATAACACATACGTAGAAAAAGCAACAATGACCTGTTGTTTGCCAAATAGTGAACCCACAGCCGTCTATATTGTAGGCCTTTCTAATTATGTGTTATAACTGAATATTAATGATTTTTAGGGCATTTACAACCTAATTAGTAACCATTAATAAACTAATTGTTAACTATTTATGAACCCTTTATAAATGTAGTCTTATTTTAAAGTGGTTTCATTATATCATTGGCATAAAAGAGTCTTAAAATTACAATAAAATAATTTTATAAAATAGTGTATCTCCATGATTTTTAAGACTCAGCTACAATCTGATGATGCTGTTTTAGTGTCATGCTGACAGAATGATAGAATAAAGCTATTTTATCTTCTGGAAGATACTCAGAAATAATTGTTTCCGTCCAAAGAGTCTAAAAGTGGTGAGAGTGTTCAGTTGTAGCGCAGAAAACAGGCCAAAGAGTCTAAAAGCGGCGAGAGTGTTCAGTTGTACCGTAGAAAACGGGCCAAAGAGTCTAAAAGTGGAGAGAGTGCTCAGTTGTAGCGCAGAAAACGGGCCAAAGAGTCTAAAAGCGGAGAGAGTGCTCAGTTGTAGCGCAGAAAACGGGCCAAAGAGTCTAAAAGTGTCGAGAATGCTCAGTTATGTGTTATAACTGAATATTAATGATTTTTAGGGCATTTACAACCTAATTAGCAACCATTAATAAACTAATTGTTAACTATTTATGAACCCTTTATAAATGTAGTCTTATTTTAAAGTGTTTTCATTATATCATTGGCATAAAAGAGTCTTAAAATTACAATAAAATAATAAATTTAATAAATAAAATAGTGTATCTCCATGATTTTTAAGACTCAGCTACAATCTGATGATGCTGTTTTTAGCGTCATGCTGACAGAATGATAGAATAAAGCTATTTTATCTTCTGGAAGATACTCAGAAATAATTGTTTCCGTCCTCTTTATCCTAAAATCTGATGCTAAATGATGATAAATGATCCGCTTTGTTGCTGCGACTGCAGGAGCCTAAACCAGTGCCAACATCTCACCTTACAGCTGGAGCAGGGAGTGTATTATAGCTTAATTGTATAATTTGTATTAATGCACTTGTCAGAAATAGCAGGCACGTCTAAAAGCATTGGAGTGCTCAGAAACGGGTCCTCGTATGAAGCTGCTAATGGAGAAAATCAATTACGAGTTCTTGACATCTGTAAGTTTGTGGTCATCCTGTTGTTCCCGGTATGTGGGTCAGGTTATATTGTGTAGAAGATGAGGAACATGATGTTTTGAGTCTATTAGAACAGATAAATCAGCCTCGGTTACGTTTTAAAGGAATATTTTAACCCTTAAACCCGTCGCTCAGCCTGTGCTTCAATAACAACACTGCTGTCCTAATTATAATACGTTTTAGAGGTCCAAGCATTGAACCCTGTGGGTCTCTACAGTATATACTGATCTAAATGATCCCAATATTGAACCCTGTGGGTCTTTACAGTATATACTGATCTAAATGGTCCCAATATAGAACCCTGTGGGTCTCTACAGTATATACTAACCTAAATCGTCCCAACATTGATCCCTGTGGGTCTCTACAAAATATACTAAACTATCGTATTTTTCGCACTATAAGGCGCATTTAAAATACTTTAATAATCCGATGCTCCTTATGTATGAATTCTATCAGTCAGGTATTAAGGAGCAGTAAAGACACTCCACTGAAGTACAGAGTTATACAGGAGTTTCAGTTCAGTTCTCCAGCAGTATTAGCATTACCTGCTAAGTGTACTAGCCAGTTGGCTGTTCAGAGGAGAGTAATATCGGCCTGTAGCCTGAGCATTTACCATGTTAAAGTATTGGGCGGCAGTTAGGTGACATTAGCGGTTAGCTGCTAATGCTAATGCTCCAGCCTTGATGTAAATCTGAAAATCTAGGCTTACTGTAAACAAACAGAAGCACTTTGCTCACCCAAATAAACAGTTTTCAGAAGAGAAATCTGTGTAGATTAACATCCAGCTCTTGTTTAACTTAAAAGAAAATTGCTTTATTTGTTATTACAGTTTTGTTTACTTAACTTATCTTAGCTTTACAGCAGGATTAGAAGGAAAACATGGCAACACCCCTGTTCCTTACTAGTGCCGCTTAAAATGCACATTATAATCCGGTGCATTTTATAGTGCCAAAAATATGCTAAATGCTCTGAACATTGAACCCTGTGATACTCAAACTACAAAATATTGTGAACTAAATGTTTTTCATATAATCAGTATTTGTTTTTGTATTAATATTATTAACTTAATAACTGATCAGTAATATTTTAGGGTAATTTTAGAGACAGGGATTAGAATCTCTATTCAAAATAATACGTAGACATAAAAAGCTCTATCTGGATGGGATTATTTTCTGTGGAAAATATTTCACACCTCTACTCAGTGATAAAACTCCTGCATCCAGACTAGTTAGGGTTTTTTTTTTTTAGGATTTCTTGGTCACGTGACACCATCGCTTTCAGTAGCTCCTCCATTTCCACTCACTGTTGTGTTTTTTTTTTTACGTGGATCTCCGTGGAAACCATGGAGCGCCCAAAGTGCCCAGTAATTACGGTGCGCAGCAGTGGACAAGTAGCTATTTTATTCAATTTTAATAGAATTCAGAGAAAAACAGTAGATAATTCAGCCTATAATTTTCTCAGAGGATGTCTGAGAAAAACACATACATGATCGTTCTGGACAGGAATAAAATCACAGAGGATAAAAAAACTCACAAAAGAGAAACTAATCCCATCCGGATAGAGCTTAAAACTAGGTTTAATTTTTCTAGTCTAGGAAACTGCCTCTACAGTTCTAGAGTTAAGTGATGCACAGTTCCAGCTCCTCCTGTTTTCCTCTTTTCCTGTATTATTCAGCGTTCTCTCTGGATCAGTACGGGTCAGAACGTTCCTCTTTCCTGGGTTTTTATCTGTTGCTGGCGGCAGCTGATTAGTTTTCCGTCACCGTTTACTGAGCGGTTTCTCCCAGTTCCCCCTGCAGCCTCGCCGCCGCCTGTTTACTCTGAAGCCACAGACTCTCTTCATCTGCCCATTAATAAGTAATTAGTGATTTGTGCACCGGGGGAAACTTGTTCGCTCACAAGCGATTCACAAGTGATTCGCCCGCCGCACACACTGCCCCCACAAACACCAGCGCTCGCCTGCAGGCAGCCAATCACAGCGCAGACGTTTTTTTCAACTTATATTTATGATTTAATTAGAATCTAACATTTTGATTTAAAATCAATCAAAAGATATCAATCAAAATCAGTCACAATCAATCAAATCAATAAATTAAAATTAAATCAAATCAAAATCAATCAATCAAAATCAAAATCAATCAAAAGATACTTTAGACCAACCTAAAAAAATATTACTCTAATTTGTTACATCAAATGTATTAGTTTTTTTCAACTTATATTTATGATTTAATTAGAATCTAACATTTTGATTTATAAAAAAAATCAATCAATATATAATTTAACCCAAGTATCAAAAAGTTATTTAAAACAAAGAAAAATAGGATTTATGATTAATAGCCTTTTTACACTATTTTGTAATCTGGAAAAATCTATTAATTTCTATTACAGACATGTACAGTTTTAGCTTTAATTAAACTAATAAAAATGTTGAATTATGTTAATTTTATAAACTATAAACTTTCTGTAGTTTTCTTTTCAGTACAGTTCAATAGAATTATATCTGGCTTACACTGAAAAAACAAAACCCTATCAAGTGAAATCATCTCACTTCAAGGCAATAAACCTTGTAAAAATATTTGTTCTCTGATAAAGATTTTTGTTTTTACTCAAAATGAGCTCAAAAAAGTCCCCAGTTGAGTTATTCTGATTTGTGTCCAAATTTTACCCAAAAAATCTGTGATTTTTGCTTGATTTAAGTATAACTTCACACATTTTGAGACTTTCAGATAAGAATATACAGCTCTGTAAAAAAAAGAGAGCACTTCAGTTTCTGAATCAGTTTCTCTGATTTTGCTATTTATAGGTTTATGTTTGAGTAAAATGAACATTGTTGTTTTATTCTATAAACTACAGATAACATTTCTCCCAAATGTCTGAAATAACAAAAAAAAACAAGTTCAAATTTATAAAGTTTTAAGAGTTCAAAAATCAATATTTGGTGAAATGACCCTGGTGGTTTTTAATCACAGTTTGTTTTATGCATCTTGGCATCATGTTCTCCTCCTCCACCAGTCTTACACACTGCTTTTGGATAACTTTATGCTGCTTTACTCCTGGTGCAAAAATTCAAGCAGTTCAGTTTGGTGGTTTGATGGCTTGTGATCATCCATCTTCCTCTTGATTATATTCAGATTATATTTTTAATTTGGTAAAATCAAAGAAACTCATCATTTCAACATTAAAGTAGTAAATCCTGTTTTGCAGAGGTAAAATTAGTATTAGTATTATTATAATGAGTATTAATATTAGTATTCTCTGAGTTTCCTTTTCTTTATGCTGGTTGTAGAATAAGTTATTCAGTTGTCTTTTTTCCAGCAGTGTAAGATTTATTATCCTTTCTATGTGAAGTCCAGCCCATTGTACAATATTAACTTTTACTTTCTGCTTTTATGCGCTTCTGAGCTGGATGAATCAGAGGCGTGTGTATGTTGTGCGCACCGTATGTTTAATGCAGGTTCTGAGCGCTGGCGGACGGGTGGGATACGGGAGAATAAGAGCGCTGGTAATTGTGTTGGGCGTATTTCCAGAAACGGAAGCAGAATGGATCAGAACTGAGGCGTGTTGATGGCGGTGGATCGGGGTCTGGCTGGGCGCTGGGTTTGATTTGGAGCAGAGCTGGAGCTCCTCCGGTCTCTGGACGAACGAGTGGTGGGTGGTTATAAGCCTTGATCTGCTGGAGGGGAGCTCTTGTCAGGTCCACTAATCCCAGAATCATCAGATAACACTGCGAGGTCTGATGATGATAATGATGATGATGATGATGATCTTCTGCAGTTGTGTGGTCTGGATCTGCTGCTGCTGAAGCAGAGAATAAAGAGGAGGCTGGTTTTAACCAATCAACCTTTATTTTTCCCCTTGTATGATGTTCATATTTTTGTTACTCGTTTACTTTGTGACTTGTATTTAATTCAGCAAAATTAAGCAATTTTACATTAAAATGCTTTACACATGCTCGCTTCACCTGAATTATAAGCAATATAAACAGCTTACATGATTAATATTTGCCCTTTACCTTTCTTATGTTACATTTCTTTTAAAAAGTGCTACTCTTTTTTTATTAGTTTTTTAATAAAATGTAAAAGAAAATGAATTAAACTCAAGATATGAGTAGAAAATTTGTTTAGTTTCAAATTTACAAATGAATCAATGTTTATTAGCCCTTGGCCAAACATACTGTATGTAATATAAATGTGTGTGAGGGGGGGGGGGGGGGGGGGTGTACAGTGTGTGTTTATCGAAAATGTGTTTTGATATATGTTTTTCACAAAAAAATGAGCCAATGCCAATGAGTTTGAGTTAGAAAAAATATTTTTTTAGTTTCATTTGATGAAAAATGAAAACGGGTCCCACAGACCCGAACACCACACAAGGGTTAAACTCGGAGTACATTGAGGGTGGCCCTCATTTACAATGTAGCCGAGCCAAATACATAGAGAAGAGGTTGACTTTTTTATTTTTTAAATAAAATAAATAAAAATTCAAAAACAAAACACAGTGGTGTGCAGTTAATTTAGTGGGTACCCCTTCTGCAACACCCACCATCCCCCCGCCGACCTACACACAGACAAATATTACAATAACTACATATTCTCGGTCTTGACTTAATTATAGGAACTTAATACACCTTAACCGCCCACAAATACAACAGCTACAAACTACAAATGTACTAAATAAAACAGACCACAACAATCAATGCTTAAAGGACCAATATGTAGCTTATTTTTACTAGTAAATGATAAAATGATCAGTCAAGTCAAGTCAAGTAGTTTTATTGTCAATGCTGCATATGTACAGGACATACAGAGAATTTAAATTACGTTACTCTCCTTCCCAATTTTACAGCAAGTACAGATAATAGATATAATAAAGGAGAATGGGAGACACTATGAGTACAATTGTCACGGATGACCCAGGCAGGGAGACGAGGAGGCGGACACAAGTGCAGGTAGGGGTGAAACGAATAATTTAATAAATATATATATATATATATTAATAACAAAGATAAACAAATAACAAAGAACACGTAATAATAAAGTAAACCAAAATAAACGAGAGGAACTAGTGAACATAAACTAAACAAACAAGAAGTACTAAATATATTTATATACAAACAGGGAGTAAATAAACAAAGAAACAAACAAAGCTAAGAACATAAACAAGGAATAAACAAGAAACTAGAAACTACCAAAAATAACCAAGAAATAACCAAAACTAAACAGGGCAGGGATATAAATATATACAAGGAATATACTAGAAACAAAACACTAAGCAGAGGACTGGGAAACGAGGAAATAAACAAGAAACTAGAAAACATACACAAGAGATTAACTGAGGTAAACACGGGTAATGACTAGGGCTATGAAACACGGAAGAACACGGAGAGACAAAACAACAGGGGAAGGTGCAAAGACCGACGGAGACAAAGTGGTAGACGAGGGCTATTTAACAAACAGGAAACACACTAGAATTGGAAACACCTGGGGCAGGGGCGGAGCTACAAATGAGAAACACATGGAAAAGTACACAGGGGAGACACAGGGGCACAGGTCACGTGGGACACACACAGAGACATGAGACAGGGCTAAGACATGACAACAATACAGCAGGGACACAATAGACATACATGAGACAAAAACAAGGTGCAGTAGTGTGGGGGAGAAATAGATATATAAATATAAGTAAAAAAAAGAAATAGATATATAATATAAAAGAGTGGGAGACACTAAATGTACAAAACAACAAGATCAATACATCAGGTTGTATCATCAGATATTAAGGAAACATGTTGAGTGTAAGCACTGTCAGTTTGTTCCTATTTTAATTGTTCACTCCATCCCGGAGTTTTGTCTCAGTTTTGTCCTCTGTCTCCTCCTGCTGCTCGTTCTCCAACACTAACTCCACCCACCGAGGTTACCAGCACGTAACACCACGCTACAGCGATCGGTGCTGCAGCATGGAAGCTAGCAAGCAGAGTTGGTTCAGTTAATCTTCAGCTGCTACACATCTTAAAAAGCCTCAGCATGTCTTAAAAATGCTCAGTGACCAAAGCAGGAATATAACAAGAGTGAATATTGGCAGTGAGTTTGAAAGTTGGGGAAGTCTTAGAGCTTAAATAGCTTAAGAGCTTAGAGCTTAACCTGATTAATACCTCGGCAGTGATGAGTAACTACTCCAAAATATACGGCAAAAATCGGCAGTTAGTCTCTATAGCGACTCAGTTTAGCTCTGAGTGTGTTTATATATTGAGTGATTTCAAGATTCAAAGAGTTTATTGTCATGCGCACAGTAAGAAACAAGTTTCCTCGTACAATGAAATTCTTTCTTTGCTCCTCGCCAAGTACGCCGCGTAAAGATAAAAGTAGAAAATATACAATAAGACAGAAATAAGCTAACTAAATATAAATATTAAATTGGTGTTAAATTTACATCCAGTATGGAAATATATACATGAAAGCAGTAATGTGTTATGGATATTATTTACAAGTAAGTAACTTGTTATCTACAGCAGTGGAATATAAAAAAAGTGCAAATTTGTTATGTCCAAAACGATTAATGGTGTATACAATGGCTATATACCGGTTTTAGAAGAGTCTTTTCCATTCTCTGTCTCTCCTACCAGTCTAAACTGGCTTTGCTAAGCTAAGCAGTAAATTACTAAGAGCTGTAACTTAAAGTCTCTACTCCACTCCAGCTCTGGGGTGTGTATTTTTGGATTTTTCAGGTATAACGGGCTTGGGCACATTCATACATGATTAAAAACATTTAAACTGTCAGTAAAAAAATATATATAAATATATATGTTAAAATATAATATATATGTGTAAATATAAAGACACTTCAAGTATGTTTCAAGTATGTTTTATTCTAAAAAAGTGCATCGTAACTTAAAGATCATGAGATAATGTGGGTCCCTGGTTTAGATTATGAGGAATTTTACCAAGTTTTATAATTTTACCCCATTTTCACTTATAATTTCCATGATAAAGTAACTAATGGTGTTCTGGACTATCTGTAACAGGGGTTCAGGGTTCGGCTGGTCGAGAGCACAGGGCTTTTTCTATTGGTCAAATGATATAAATCCTGTCTGATGCCAAAAAACACGTAACTCCCCACACTTTCATTCCAGATATTGTTATTTTCTGTTGATTTCCACTGAGGGACGCTGGGTAGTGTGTCATTGCTCATGTGTGAATGTGGAGAGACACAGCTTGGCTGCTGTCGGGTCCACTGAGATGAAAACGATGGCATTTGCTAATTAGCGCTGTTGACATGCCGTTTTTCTGTGTTTGTAATGTGGCCAGTCATGAAATTCACAGCATATGATACTGTCTGACCCAACAACCCGACTGCAGTTCATACGATCTCATTCCATCATTTTTATTCATTTTAAAATGTCTAGTTGTGTCTCTAGTGTGAATAAATGCAATGTGAGCTGTACCGGTGATCCAGTATAACACTGCTTTAGTCCGATGCAGGAGTGGTGGCATGAATATTCATACATGCAAACATTATATCGCTTCTGATTGACTAACAGCACTACGACACCAGGAGGCAGCGATACAGACAACAGTTAGAAACGTTTAAAAATAA
Source organism: Astyanax mexicanus (assembly GCF_023375975.1). Taxonomy (NCBI): domain Eukaryota; kingdom Metazoa; phylum Chordata; class Actinopteri; order Characiformes; family Acestrorhamphidae; genus Astyanax; species Astyanax mexicanus. Next base: position 2,178,249 of record NC_064424.1, on the reverse strand, counting down.
AGACATTTTTACACTAATAACAGTCTTTACATGTCATATGTTACTTTACAACATGTGTAATAAAGCCCTGCTAAGTGTAGTTCAGCCACTGACCTAGTCTTAGAGTCTCTGTAAAACGCAAAATCCACCGGAGATCCTATTTAAACCTATAGATACTCACACAGAGATGTGGGTAATCCAGGTCCAGACAGGTGGATTTTTACTTTTAACTAGTGTAAACAGAACTGTTCTAAACATCTAAACACCTACCTATCTCAATTGTACTTGGCTGGTGGTGTTTTTCCTCCATAGACTAATTCTAACCATTTGTTTCTTAGCTCTGAATTACTGGGTAAAGTATATAAACACTGATGTGTTATTCGCACAAATAACACAGGAATGAACTGCATGCTGTTCCTAGCGCTGTTAGTTATCTCCTATCTGACGAGAGGGCGTCGCCGCCCGGCTTCAGCTCTGTCTGTGGGCGGTCCCGAGCCGAGGTGGGCGGGGCCATGAATACTAATTCACGGGTTGATGTAGACACGGTGCTTTTCCTGATCGACTCGTTTTGTTTTTCTGAATATTTTCTTTTACCAGCTGCTGCAGAAAATGAGGAAGAGGTTGAGGAAGAGTTTCATCATGTGCAGCATCATAATATAAAACTCAGAGAGACCTGCTGTATTTCACAAACGACAAGAGAAAGTAGATTTTAGCAGAAGAAGACCACCTTTAATTTACCTGTTCTTTCTGAAATACACTTGGTCTCGTCAGACAAATATAATTGGAATATAATCAAGAGAAAGATCATCAAACCAAGCTGAACTGCTTGAATGTTTACACCAGGAGTGCAGGTATAAAGTTCAAAAGCAAAAAGTTCAAAAGCAGTGTGTAAGACTGGTGGAGGAGAACATGATGCCAAGATGCATGAAATTAAACTGTGATTAAAAACCACCAGGGTTATTCCACCAAATATTCTGAACTCTTAAAACTTTATGAATATGAACTTGTTTTATTTGCATTTGTTATTTAAGACATTTCTCATTTTCTGTAAATAAATGCTCTAAATTGCTCTAATGTTTTTATTTGTAATTTGGGAGAAATGTTGTCTGTAGTTTATAGAATAAAACAACAATGTTCATTTTACTCAAACATAAACCTATAAATAGCAAAATCAGAGAAACTGATTCAGAAACTGAAGTGCTCTCTTCATTATTTCCTGAGCTGTATATGTATATATATATATATATATATATATATATATATATATATATATATATATATATATATATATATGTATGATAAATATGATGGTATAAGAGGGAGCAGGGCTATCTGTGGGTTGGAGATGAAGCCCTGGAGCCGCTGTTCTCTGGTCGGTATCTCACTCTGAGGAGTGCAGCGAGGCTCCTGCAGAAATATATCCTGCAGTATATAGTGGAGGTGGGCGGAGTGTCAGACGGGGGCCGGCTGATGGAGGTTCAGTATTAAATCAGCAGCACATGATGGTAAATGAGGTCGGATAGCTTGTTAAAACCCACAACTGCCTGCAGCCCTCAGCCTAATGCTGCTCTCAGATACACCCCTGAGGACAAGATAAATAAACTGTGATCCCATGCAGAGCACACACACACACACACACACACACACATAAAACCTGTCCGACACACTCCCCAACAACGCTCTGTACTACATATATTTTAGTGCTCTGAAAAAGTATTTGCCCCTTACACCCTGGTTAAAAAAAATATATATAGAGAGATATACTTAATTATACTTAAAACATACTGAGGAATGCCAAAGTCAAAGTCAAAGTCAAAGTGTTTTTTATTGTCATTTCAGCTATATACAGAGTACACAGTGAAACGAAACAACGTTCCTCCAGGGACCATGGTGCACATAAACACAGTGTAGACAGAACAATAGTGCAACAGTACAAAAGTGCAGACAGACAATACAACACAATACAGACAAAGAATAATAAATAACAAGACAGTGTGCAAATTATGCAGTGTGCAAAAAGGACCAGGTGAGGTAGTAATTACTCTATTACACAGTGTGCAATAGAGTCCAGTGAGGTAGTAATTACCTCTATTACACAGTGTGCAATAGAGTCCAGTGAGGTAGTAGGGTTTTTAGTGCTTTCCATTTTCTGGGGTAAGTGGGGTAAGAGTGTGTGTGCATGTACAGAAAAAACATCAGTTCAGTCTCTGCAGTTAAGGAGTCTGATGGCTTGGGGGTAGAAGCTGTTACAGAATCTGGTCGTGCTGGACCGGATGCTGCGGTACCTTCTTCCCGAAGGCAGGAGGGAGAATAGTTCGTGTGAGGGATGAGTGGGGTCATTCACAATTAAGTGTGCTGTCTCTTATATAATATATAAGAGACTTATTGTAAAGTGGTACCTACAAAATTAATGTTATATATTACATTCTAATAATATAATATAAAATATATTAAAAATACATTAATATTATGCTTTCATCAAATGTTTTCATCAAAACTTTGATCATAATTAAAAAAAAGTATAATACAGTGTATTTGAAATGTATAGACTACTATGAAGTACACTTTTAGTTTATTGTAATTCAATATACTTATAAAATACTTATTTCTAAATATACTTTTGTACATTTTTAGCAAAATGTGTTAAAAAAACCCAGCTGTTACAGTAGTTCACTTAAAGTGTAATGTATCATGTAACTTTTTAAAAAGTAATTTAAATTACTACATTGGTAAAACACGCAAAAAACTGTAGCACCGTATATTAAAATATATTTTTTATACCCAACGAAGTATAGACCAATACTGGAAGTGTGCTACTTCAGGAACAGGACAGGACAGGGACAGGAAGCATATATATTTGTACTCTAATGTAAAAATAGATCACATATATTTAACATCTATTCTTACTACATATACTCTAATATACCTGGTGTATAATAAATAGGGATACAGTTGTAATACTCATTAAATGTATTCAAATTTTACTGTAGGCATTTTTAAAATACAGGGTTACACAGCAAAAACAGGAGAGTTGAAATTTTAGAGTTAAACAGCTGAGAGTTGATGTTACACCCTAGCCTGTGTCTGTCCAGTGTCTTTCCTTTTTTGGTTCCTTCCTGCTCCTGTCCTCTGTTCTCGTGTTTTGTTTACATGTCATGTTTCCCAGCCATGTGTTACTGTGTTTTGGTCATGTCTCCGCCTTAGCCCCGCCTTGTCATCTGTAACCCCTCCTGTCTCATTTGTAACTCCGCCCCCCTCATTACCTCCACAGGTGTCCCTAGTGTGTGCCTGTGTATAAATACCCCATGTGCTCCGTTGTAGTTTGTCGCATCTTTTGTCTAAACTTGTCATGTTACTCTGTCCAGATTGTGTTCATCTGTTTTGTTTAGCCTCAGACCTGCTGTGTTGTTTGTCCTCAGTGTCTCAGGTTTGCTTTATTTAGTTTGTTTCTTTGTTTGCGTAGCTTGCTTGTTTGGTTCAGTATTTTAGTTTATCCTCTGTTTCATAGTGTTTTGTTTTAGTTACCTTTTCTTTTTATATTCCCTAGTGTTCTTTTCTTTGTTAGTTTATATATGGATAATAAAAAAGACTTGCATTTGCATCCTGCCTCCTCCTCTACGTTACAGTTGATTTTCACTCTCAAAGTGTGATTTTAACTCATTCAGATTTAAATGGTGTTCAGTGCTGGAGTTATTTGACAGAGTTGAATATTTCAGTGTTAATCCCACTAAACCCAATAAATACTGGTCAACTCCACTGAGATTTAATTTAACTCCGCCCAGTTAAACACGTTATTTGCATAATGGGTGTGTCCCCAGATCCTAACTTACCATCAGTGTGAAATCTTGCCCACCAGGGCTCCTTCCATTGGGTATTGTGTTATATTTTGTTTAGTGGTTGGTTGTCTAGCCAATATATTGTAGGCTATAAGAGCAAGTTACCATCCTTTATACAGTAAACTGTGATAAAGTGTTGGTAATGCTTTAAGAAATACAATGGAAAATTACACGCTAACCTGTCCTGAATAATAATTAAATAATAAAAAGTCATATTAATTGACTAATCTTCTTTTCATTTATAATTTTTTTTAACTCTTTCTAGTGTTAGTGTTACAATTTAGGAAGTTAAAGAAATGTTGAGTTAAAGAGGAACTCTGGCAAGGTGTTACATTTTAACTATTTTGAAAGTGTTGATTTAACTGCAAAGAGAGTGGACCTATATAAACCTTGAAAAAGAGTTAAAATCAACTCCGTGGGAGTTAATTTAACACTTGCCTTTTTGCTTTGTACATATATGAAGTAGTTTAAATGTTTAAATGTTACTTAAGTAAATTTAAAATAGTTCCATTTTAGTACAGTAAAGTACACTCAGCACAATTTAAGTAGGACTTTTGTACAGTTTTAATACTATAATTAAAGTATAATAAGTACAAACAACAAAAGTTGTTCTATTTTAGTACTCTTTAAATATACTGATTAATAATAAAGTGGCTACAGGAACACTTTAGTGCATTATAACACTATAATAATGCTTATTATAATACTTTAATATACTTTTTTCACTAGGGTGGTTTTAAAATACAGCAAAAATGTACTAAATTACAGCTTTAAGGATAAATACTACTAGATAATGTCCAGTGGTGTGATCACTCCAGTGTGTGATCATCACTGAATTTACAGATTAATCACAGCGTTTCACTTCAGCTCATTTATGTTTTAATAGCTAAACTCAGCGCGAATGTTTACAACCTTGTTTCTGGTTGTAACAGCAGAGCGGTGGAGGAGTTCTTCACACAGTTCTCTGCCAAGAAACTCGTCTTTCAGATCTGAATAAGATAAAAAGAAAGTACAAATGGATCTGAACAGGCTGCAAATGAGAAGTGTAGGAAAAGCCTTAGCTTTAGACTCTAAACTCAGAATGCAATTCTGTCCTACATTTTCTGATAAAAAATTAATCCACAGATCTAAAGGAACATACAGCACATCTCCTTCAGATATCACACCCCCGACCCACAATCCTCCCAAAAATAACTGGAAGCTGAAACTCATGTTTCAGAAAATCTAAATGTGTTTTTATTCTCTGTTTTTATATATGTCTAGTTTTTGCATTTAAATCTCTTATGCATATGTAATATATGTACATGTATAAGATTTTCATATATGAAATAGTTGGTCATATAAAGTAAAACGATATATATACAGCACATATAAACATATACATATACACATAAAACAGCAACTTTACAGGAGAGAGAAAAAACCTTTTAAACGTTCAATGGAAGTCTATGTAAAAAGAGTTTATTTCAGGTCATTTTAAAGAGTTTCTATTGGTCCGTTCATCAAGAAATTTTGGCACAATGTAAGAGACAGTTTGTCTATTATCTTTTTACTTATTTTATATTTTATATATTTTTTCTTTTTATGTGTCGATTTGTTTTTTCATGGTATTTAATCCTGTTTTTGATGTAAATTTTATTTATATATATTAAATGTTGATCTAAAATTAGTACTTATTTTATTTATTATTTTTTATTATTTTATTCCTAATTATTTTTATTATTATTTATTATTAAATGTTTTTAATCCCTTTAATGTTGTAAATTCTCGGTAACATTGAAACAAAAGGTTGATTGATTGATATACTGTATGTGCAAACTATAGTAATTAACTATACTCTATATTAATCAATCAATCAATCAATCGATCAATCAGTGAACCTTTATTTCGACTCTGTAATACGTTAAGACTAACCCTCATTTTCAATGCAGTCGTTCATTTACAAAATTAAAAGGACTAAAAATTGAGTTTAAATTAATAAAACAAGCAAATAATATAAGATTTAATTAAGAATAAATAAAATAACATAGAATGAAATGAAATGTAGATAGGATAAAATGTAAAGCAATAAAAAAGAGATAAATAATTAGAATGATAAAATATAAACACAGTTAAAGAAATAATAAAAGAAAGACTAAATTATCAACACAATTATGAAAAAGTAAATCATGGAATTAAAATAAGTCATCATAATACGATAAAAAAATATATAAAAAGCTAGCCAAAAGCTAGGTGGTTGCTAAGGTGTTGCTATGGTGTCCGTGGCATTGCTGTGTTGTTGCTAGGTGGTTTCTAAGGTGTTGCTATGGTATCTGCTGTGGTTGCTAGGTGTTTGTTAAAGTGTTGCTATGGTGTCCGTGGCATTGCTGTGTTGTTGCTAGGTGGTTTCTAAGGTGTTGCTATGGTATCTGCTGTGGTTGCTAGGTGTTTGTTAAGGTGTTGCTATGGTGTCCGTGGCATTGCTGTGTTGTTGCTAGGTGGTTTCTAAGGTGTTGCTATGGTATCTGCTGTGGTTGCTAGGTGTTTGTTAAGGTGTTGCTATGGTATCCGTGGTGGTTTGTATGGTGTTTGCGAGGCGCAACTATAATGAATGTGGAATCACTATTTGGTACAAGACAGGCCACTGTTGCCTGTTGCTTTTTCTATTTATGTGTTATAACCTAATTAATAACCATTAATAGACCAATTATAACTGTTTATGAAACTGTTTATAACCCCATTATAAAAGAGACTTATTTTAAAGTGGTACCAGCATAATTAATGTCATATATTGCATTTTCGGGTATTTCCGTTTTTTAGTGTAGGTCAATGTAGTGTAGATCCTTGTTAGGCCTTTCTCAGTAATTACATTATCGATTTATCGTTTATTTAAATGGACATGACCTCAATTATTTTAATAATTGAGATATCATCCGTTGTATGTGCACTCACAAAATGAGGCAAGGTCTTTATGCCAGTCCAATGTGGGCCAGCTGGGGCAGACCGAGGCCATACGACATGGTAAGGTTCCCCCCGCCTCCGCACTTCACAATGTGTGTGCATATATATGTGTATATATATAATTTACATTCTTTAAAAGAGTTATTTACTAATATGTTATTATTATATTAGTGCCGTTTAATGGTCTTAAAATGCCAACAATATCGTTTATCGCAATAATTTCTGGGAAAACATATCGTAGTCCTTGTAGTTTTTTGACTAAAGCTATTACTCAAACCGTGAATCATCAGCTTTACCACTCCCCACACACACTCACACACATTTACACACACTCACACACACTCACACGCTTACACACGTACACACCTGCCCGTGGCGACGGTGGTGTGGTGTGCACCTGCTGATGTGATTGTTCAGCACTGCCCATCAGCGCAGGTAATGAAGTGCAAATCAGGCTAATGTGCTCAGTGATGCGCTGGCTTTTAAAGATCAGCCCAAATTGATTTATTCCCATCTCCGCTGAGGCATTAACAAATAGTAAAACGGAATATAGCAAATATATGCGCCGAGGGACCCAAACCTCATCCCCCACTGCAGAACCCATCCAGCAGAACCGCAGGAAACGCCGCTACAGTACCTGCACTGATCCCCACACCTCTCTTACCACTGATAATATTTACAATACAAACAAACACTCGTAAATATCATAAAACCCCTGCTGTTTTCCCACGATTCAGCTCAGAGTGTGTTTACACTTCTTTATTTCCTCAACACTGATCTCACTTCCTGTTCAGTAAGTGCTTCAGTCAGTGCATGGGGTCTATATACTATAGACTATATACAGCTCTGGAAAACGTCAGTTTCTGAATCAGTTTCTCTGATTTTGCTTTTTATAGGTTTATGTTTGAGTAAAATGAACATTGTTGTTTTATTCTATAAACTACAGACAACATTTCTCCCAAATTCCAAATAAAAATATTCTCATTTAGAGCATTTATTTACAGAAAATAAATAAATGTATTTTTTAAAGATGCTGAACAGGTGTTCAATTTGGTGTAGATTTGGAGACATGCGTGACCAGTCAAACATACAGGGGTTGGACAATGAAACTGAAGCACCTGGTTTTAGAGCACAATAATTGATTGTGGTGACGGACAGTTCTGGTGGAAACAGGAGAGTTGAGGTGCACATTGAATTCTGCGTGATTTGATCAGCCGTGGTTTTATGTTTCTTGGATACAATCCGGGTTAGCACCCGAACATCCCTTTCAGACAGCTTCCTCTTACAGCGTCCACAGTTAATCCTGTTGGATGTGGTTGGTCCTTCTTGGTGGTATGCTGACATTACCCTGGATACCGTGGCTCTTGATGCATCACAAAGACTTGCTGTCTTGGTCACAGATGCTCCAGCAAGACGTGCACCAACAATTTGTCCTCTTTTGAACTCTGGTATGTCTCCCATAATGTTGTGTGCATTGCAATATTTAGAGCAGAACTGTGCTCTTACCCTGCTAATTGAACCTTCACACTCTGCTCTTACTGGTGCAATGTGCAATTAATGAAGATTGAACACCAGGCTGCTCCAATTTAGCCATGAAACCTAAAATCCCACACTAAAATGATGACAGGTGTTTCAGTTTCATTGTCCAACCCCTGTATGTATACATATTGGATACTGTACACTGTATAAGGAAACACCATTCTAGATATAAGGACATATATTGTCATATAGAGAGCATTTAAAAATGATGAGTTTCTTTGATTTTAACAAATTAAAAACCTCTGGAATATAATCAAGAGGAAGATGGATGATCACAAACCATCAAACCACCAAACTGAACTGCTTGAATTTTTGCACCAGGAGTAAAGCAGCATAAAGTTATCCAAAAGCAGTGTGTAAGACTGGTGGAGGAGGAGAACATGATGCCAAGATGCATGAAAACTGTGATTAAAAACCACCAGGGTTATTCCACCAAATATTGATTTCTGAACTCTTAAATCTTTATGAATATGAACTTGTTTTCTTTGCATTATTTGAGGTCTGAAAGCTCTGCATCTTTTTTGTTATTTCAGCCATTTCTTATTTTCTGTAAATAAATGCTCTAAATTATAATATTTTTATTTGTAATTTGGGAGAAATGTTGTCTGTAGTTTATAGAATAAAACAACAATGTTCATTTTACTCAAACATAAACCTATAAATAGCAAAATCAGAGAAACTGATTCAGAAACTGAAGTGCTCTCTTTTTTATTTTTAATATCACTGAATTACTCCAGCATAGTCTTACAGCTTTACTGTTATTCCCCAGTCAAACATATCAAACCCTCCAAACCCCCGTCTACATATATCTTTACAATTTATGATCTAATTACTGAACATAATGAACAGTCAGCCAGTTGTAACCGTCCTGATTAAAGTGTTTCAATGATTGCTGAGATTAATTGTTATAATAATGACTTTTATTTGCATATCTGCGTCTGGTGAGTCGTTTTGTGCAGCGGTGAAGTTCCTGATGGTAATTTTTGCTATAAAAAGCTTGAGGAGTGATTGGTTGAGAGGTAATTCAGTTGTTGCTGCCTTTATTTAATGTACTAATATACATCCAGTCTTGCATTTCAACACTTTACAGGGCTTTTAATGTGGTAAAATAAATCAATAAATCAATAAATACTGATGTGATATCAAGAGGTGATTCTAATCATCATATAGTATAAAGGATATATAGTGTCTGTGAAAGGTGAAATAATTTAAGAAGTGAAGATGAACAGAGGATCTCCAGTTTGCAACAAATATGTGAAAAAAAATCGTGGTGGAAACAGGAGACAGGAGCTCCAATGACTGATTAAAACCCTGACAACAGTCAAGGCTTAGGCTTTCTTTTAGGCTTTCTTAGGCTTTCTTTTAGGCTTTCTTTTAGGTTTTATTTTAGGCTTCATTTTAGGCTTTCTTTTAGGCTTTCTTTTAGGCTTTCCTTTAAGGTTTTTTTAGGCTTTCTTTTAGGTTTTATTTTAGGCTTTCTTTTAGGCTTTCTTTTAGGCTTTCTTTTAGGCTTTCCTTTAAGGTTTTTTTAGGCTTTCTTTTAGGTTTTATTTTAGGCTTTCTTTTAGGTTTTATTTTAGGCTTTCTTTTAGGCTTTCTTTTAGGCTTTCCTTTAAGGTTTTTTTTTAGGCTTTCTTTTAGGCTTTTTTTAGGCTTTCTTTTAGGCTTTCCTTTAACATTTTTTTAGGCTTTATTTTAGGCTTTATCTTAGGCTTCATTTTAGGCTTTATTTTAGGCTTTCTTTTAGGGTGGCAGCTGCCACCCTATGCCACCCTGATAGATCCGCCCATGTGCATTATAAATATAAAATACATAGGAAATGTTACCAAGCTTTCTTCTACAATGCCACACAGTGCAGGACTGAACACTGAGCTGCCGGTGAGTTTTTTTGGGCAGCGCTGGTTTTATTGGTCATTACTGATTTATAATCTCTTCTATCGGTATTCCCGATGATCCGCTCTGCTCCTCCAATCCCCCGTAAATATTGGATCCTGTGGGATGATCCAACTTAACCCAGAATGTTCAGTATGAGCAGTAATTTTGATCAGCTTGTCTGTAGACTCAGGTCAGAGCAGATTTATATACGGTGAATCCGTCCGGCGTCCAGCAGCTCCAGCAGCAGCAGCTCCGCTGGGATATGAGGGATTGGCCTGATGTGGCCGTGCTCACAGCACCACTCGCACGACTCCCGGCTGGTTATGACCTCGTTTCGGAGGTGATTTACTGGGCGTCGGTCCCGTAAGCCGTGTAAGAGCATGAAAAACAGGATGTTTGTGATTTGGCCGGAAAGAAACGTGTATGATTTTGATCATCTCGTAAAGGAAAAGGCCGACTGACACACTTTTAGTTTTTATTTATTTTATTATATTTCCAGCTCTACTTGGCTCTGAACTGCAGAGCGGAGGGGCTGTAGGATACGGGTGGGGATGTAGGATGGAGATTATATTGCTGCACATTGCGTGTGCCGCCTGTACATCACATCAAAAACTCAAAAACTCAAAAATTGGTTAAAAAAAAACTCAATAACTCAGTAATCAAGAACACGGTCACAATCTTCTCTGTGTGATGTTACCCATGATTATATAAAGGCTTACGTTTTTCAGAGTGGACGCACTATTGATGCACTCTGCTCACGATTCAGTTTTTAATTTTAGTTTTATTTCTTAAGTATATAAATCATTTAAAAATGATGAGTTTCTTTGATTTTACAAAATTAATAAACCTCTGGAATATAATCAAAAGGAAGAGGAAGACTGCACCAGGAGTAAAGCAGCATAAAGTTATCCAAAAGCAGTGTGTAAGACTGGTGGAGGAGAACATGATGCCAAGATGCATGAAAAAAAAAAAAACTGTGATTAAAAAACACCAGGGTTATTCCACCAAATATTGATTCCTGACTTTCTTAAAACTTTATGAATATGAACTTGTTTTTTTTGCAATATTTGATGTCTGAAAGCTCTGCATATTTTTTGTTATTTCAGTCAAATAAATGCTCTAAATTAGAATATTTTTATTTGGAATTTGGGAGAAATGTTGTCTGTAGTTTATAAACCTATAAATAGCTAAATCAGAGAAACTGAAGTTCTCTTCATTTTTTCCAGAGCTTTGTATATCTACATAGGTCTACATTACCACAAGAAAATAAATATTTAATTGTTTTATATATATATATATATATATATATATATATATATATATATATATATATATATATATATATATATATATATATATATATATATTGCCAAGAACAAGTTATCTTGAAAAAGTATCTTGAAATATCAGGGTATTATTTTAGGGCTATATCGCCCCTCCTGCTCTACTACATCACTACAGTTGCAGTAAGACCCATACAGCTGTATTTTACAGAATATAGTTTTAATGAATGAAGCACTGCTCCAGCGTAATTGTATATATATTTATATATTTATATAGTAGCAGGAGGAGACGATGAGGATGAGATGAGCTTTTATTTCTGATGCTTCTTCTTCTTCTTCAGCCTTTAGAAAAAAAAAACCCACGACAAGACGAGGCAGGTTGACTCGCGCTGATTTTAAGGTCCCGAATGTAATTCAGCTGAGAGAGGCTGTGATTCATTTTATACGGTAATGGAAAAAAAATCAGTCGCTTAAAAAAAAGGGAGAAAATTATTGTTATTTCTTTTTTTTTTTCTTTCACACTGACATTTTATTACCTCGCCAGGCAGCGCATGCCATTTTGGTAATAGCTTGATTTCAAATTTACCCGAACAGATGCTGCCCCGCCGCTCATTCATTCGCTCTCTCGTTACCATAGCGATGATGCTGTGCCGCCGCATCTCTCGCGCATCTTTTTTGTCCTTTCTAATTGCGAATTCGACGAGGCGATCCCCGGCCGAGTGCGAACATCTGCCCGGGTTCCTCGGGTCAAGCGCTTCGGTTTGAATAAACATCACGCGAGATACGCGTGACCCCCGAAAGATCAAAGGCTTTGTGATGATCGTTTAACGTTACATTGTGACGAGGATCACAAACAACAGGAAAAAACAATAGAAATTATATAACAGTATTATTACAGTGATAAAGGGCGGGGTTTTTTCTTAATGTTTCAAAAAAATATTATTATACAGTGGCTTGCAAAAGTATTCATACCCCTTGAACTTTCTCTTTACATTTTGTCTTTTGTCAACCTTACGACCCAAAAATAAAAACTTAAAATGAAAATAAAAATGTTTTATTGAGATTTTAAGTAAGATAGACTTAGTAGATTTATTAAAGATCTGACTTTTACAGTACTAAAGGGTGTTTTTTTTTTAATGTTTCAAAAAAATATTATTATACAGCGGCTTGCGAAAGTATTCACACCCCCTGAACTTTTTGTTCGCATTTGGCCTTTAAAATAATAAAAGCTTAAAAACTAAAATGAAAAGTATTTTATTGAGATTTTAAGTAAGATAGACAACACAAAGTAGTGTGAAGTGAAATTAAGATGAAAAAAAAAATTAAATTAAAATCTGAAAAAGACGTGCAAAAGTATTCAGCCCTTTCTATCGAATTTTTGAGAGGTTTTTACCTTTCAAAAAATATTGTACAGTGACTTGCAAAAGTATTCATACTCCTTAAACTTTTTCTTCACATTTTGCCTTTAAAAAAATTTTAACTTAAAAACTAAAAATAAAAGTATTTTATTGAGATTTTAAGTAAGATAAACCAACACAAAGTAGCGCATAATTGTGAAGTGGAATTAAGTAAAAACAAAAATAATAATAATCTAATAAAAATGTGAAAAGTGACGTGCAAAAGTATTCAGCCCCCTCTAGAGATTTTTTGAGAGGTTTTTACCCCATTCTTCTTTATAAAGCAGCTGAAGCTGAGCTTCAGGCTGGATGGAGAGCGTCTGTGAACAGTTTTATATCTCTCCACAGAAATGTTATGGTATTTCGGTCAGATCAGACTTTACAGTTCTAAAGGGTGGTGGTTTTTAACATTTCAAAAAGATATTGTACAGTGGCTTGCAAAAGTATTCACACCCCTTGAACTTTCTCTTCACATTTTGTCTTTTGTCAACCTTACGACCAAAAACTTAAAATAAAAATGAAAAGTATTTTATTGAGATTTTAAGTAAGATAGACAACACAAAGTAGCGCATAATTGTGAAGTGGAATTAAGTTTTCAAAAAAATATAAAAATTAAATAAAAATCTGAAAAGTGACGTGCAAAAGTATTCATACTCCTTGAACTTTTTCTTCACATTTTCTCACCCTACAACCTTACGACCCAAAACTTAAAATAAAATTGTTGAGATTTTAAATTGAGATTTTAAGTGATAGGCCAACACAAAGTAGCGCATAATTGTGAGGTGGAACGAAGTAAAAAAAAAACAATCGAATTAAAATCTGAAAAATTGCATGCAAAATATTCAGCCCCCTCTAGAGACTTTTTGAGAGGTTTTTACCTCTCAAAAAGATAGTGTACAGTGGCTTGCAAAAGTATTGATACCCCTTGAACTGTTTCTTTACATTTTGCCTTTTGTCAACCTTACGACCCAAAAACTTAAAATAAAAATGCTGAGATTTTAAATTGAGATTTTAAATGAAAGATCAACACAGCGTAGCACATAATTGTGAAGTGGAACAAAAATGATACGGGGTTTTGAACATTTGAATCAAATAAAAATCTGAAAAAAATGATGTGCAAAAATATTCAGCCCCCTCTAAGTCTTTTGAGTTTTTTTTCTCCACCAGCTTTGTGCATCTAGAGACTTTTTGAGAGATTTTTACCCCATTCTTCTTTATAAAACAGCTCAAGCTAAAGCTCAGTCAGGCTGGATGGAGAGCGTCTGTGAAAACAGCAGTTTTCATGTCTCTCTGCAGAAGATCAATGAGATTTAGGGTCATCGTCTTGCCGGAAGGTCCAGGATTGCCCTGTTTTAATCATTATCGCTCCTCTCATCAACACTGACCAGCTTTCTAAATCTGTCTCTGCTAATTAAAGAAAAGCATCATCACTGCATGATGCCGCCACCACCATGTTTCACAGTGAGGATGAGCAGTGTTACTTTTCCACCACACATTGTGCTTTACATTTAGACCAGATTTAGATTCAACTTTGGTCTTATCGGACCACAGAACCCTCTTCCTACATGTTTGCTGCGTTCCTTCATGGCTGTGCATGCTTTTGGAAGCCACTGTGAGCTTCTGGCTGGTTGCATGATTATTATGATGTCGTTATCACTCTGCCTCATGCATCAGAAACTCCGGCCACACCCCTCAAATCAGCCTTTTACCAAAAAAAAAAACCCTGAAACCTTTTACAGCGCAGCCAGAGACTCTTAAACCTGAATTATAGAGTATCCAGAATCAGAAATGCCAGGCTGATGCATTTGCGTCTGAAAAAAAAAGAAAAAGAAAAAGAAAAAGAAAGAAAGTCAGATTGAAAGAAACATATAGAAAGATTGTGATCAGAACGGAGCATGCTCCGTTCCTTAATGTGTTACTTCCAGGCATGTAAAGGTTACTTTAAGAAAAAAAGATTTTAGTTAGAGCTGCTCAATATATTGTTTCAGCAACGGCATCACAATGTGCACATTTGCAAAAGTTACATCATAAGGCGTACAGTGTGATATAATAGTATATCATTTATTATATTATATTACATTACATTCTATTACACATAATGCTTTTAATCAAAGCAACTTACAAATAGTGATGTACATAATGTTTGAGAATATATTCAGTTTTCAGTCCTTAACTCGTTCTGTATGAGGGTATGTAGTAGAGCTGCAACTAATGATTATTTGAGTAGTTCACTAATCTGCCGATTATTTTACCGATTAATCGATTAGTCATCGATTATTTATGCCATGCCCTCCATCTCTGCTTGCTGTGGGTTTGGCTTCACGGCTTCTGTTTCTAGCTTTCCCTATTGGTTCAAAATGGTAGAAACAGCTGAGCATGGGATTTAAGTGCTCTTTTCCCCTTGTATGATGTTCATATTTTTGTTACTCGTTTACTTTGTGACTTGTATTTAATTCAGCAAAATTAAGCAATTTTACATTAAAATGCTTTACACATGCTCACTTCACCTAAATTGCAAGCAATATAAACAGCTTACATGGTTAATATTTGCCCTTTACCTTTCTTATGTTACATTTCTTTCAAAAAGTGCTACTCTTTTTTTATTAGTTTTTAATAAAATGTAAAAGAAAATGAATTAAACTCAAGATATGAGTAGAATTTGTTTTAGTTTCAAATTTACAAATGAAGCAATGTTTATTAGCCCTTGGCCAAACATACTGTATGTAATATAAATGTGTGTGTGTGTGTGGGGGGGGGGGGGGGGTGTACAGTGTGTGTTTATCGAAAATGTGTTTTGTATGTTTTTCACAAAAAAATGAGCCAATGCCAATGAGTTTGAGTTAGAAAAAATATTTTTTTTGTATCATTTGATGAAAAATGAAAACGGGTCCCACAGACCCGAACACCACACAAGGGTTAAATATCCAGAACATTGTTCTTTGAATGTGGAAGGTGCTGATATTTGAGTATTACTCGTCTATAAGATTATGTTTTGTCCCCAGAAATTTGACTAATTGTTGCAGCCCTAGTATAAAGCTGGATGGATGGATAGATGGATGGATGGTTTAGTTCACTGTCTTGTGTGATTTTGATCTTTTTAGTCCAGTAGTTCATGACTCTTCTCACTGCATCAGTGGAGCTCTGTGTCTATTTGCTCTATTTAACTTTATAAAAAGTAGTGAGGGTGAGGTTACAGCCCTCTGGAGCTCACGCTGGAGCTCACGCTGGAGCTCACGCTGAAACTGTGTCATGATGAGCACAGAATTGCAGACACGTGCAGATACTGATAAAAATATATGTTTATTATAAAAATAAACAGATGTAATACGTGGTTGATACAGAAAACAGTTAATCACCAGAAACCAGAGCAATGTAGACAAAACCATACCATAAACGAGAGACAGTCCAGAGTTCATACACGAGAGATCCAATGTCAGAGGTAATCCAAGAGGCAGTAGTGAAAACACAGTCCAGGTAATACACAAGCAATCCAGTATCAGAGGCAAAGGCAATAATCGGCGTTGAGAAAACAAAGGCAAGGTCCTACACAAGATAAACTGAGACAAGAGATAAAGAACGCTTTGTAAAGAGGAGAACCTACAATACGCGGCGTGGGTGTTTGTGTGGAGTGCTCTTTTATAGTGCCAGTAATCAGTATTCGGGACTTCCTGGAGGAAGCAGGTGAGGTGTCACGTGATCAGGTGAGTGCGTGATGTCAGCGGGTGGTGCATTCTGGGTAGTGTAGTTGTTGACCTGAGAACCTCCGTTAGAGCTGGGTGTGGAAGGGACAGAGGAGCTAACAGCACCAGACGTGACAAACTGCAGATACTGTTTACTCTATATCAGAAATCATCAATCTGAAAAGAAAACCATACAGTCACCACAAAGACCATCAAAAATATTATAATGATGAAACTGGCACTAATCAGGATGCAATTTAAGGGTAAAAAAATATATAAAAATAATAAACTAAGTATGTACAAGATTAGGAGGGAATACTTTTGGTTTATATTATATTATAAACTTATATAGCTTTAAGAGAATGCCCAATATCCACAGACTGTCATTTTAAGGTTCCTACAGAATTTTTTTTACACCTTTTTGGCTTAATTTTTTCCTCATTTGAAAAGGTAGTTGTTATACAGTTATACATAGCTCTATTTGACTAATGTTCTAATCCAGATTATGAGAAGCAATCTGAAAAAAAAAGAACTTTGAATGTATCCTCAAGTGCAGTCACCACAAAGACCATCAAAAACGTTATAATGATGGAACTGGCACTCATCAGGACACACAAGTTACAAGTTACTTTAAAGCATTTTAGGTATTTTGGTTTGTTTAACACTGTTTTTAAGTTACTACATGATTCTTCATGTGTTCTCTCATAGTCTGATAGATTATTTCACTATTATTTACTATGTAGGAAAATAAAAAATGAATGGAAGAAATAATAAATGAATCATGCAAAGGCAGATATATAGAATATTTTGGGCGATATAGTGTATTATATATTTTTAAGGGAATTCCCAAACACTTTGTTTTACATTTATCACATTTTTAACACTTTTTTGTTTTTTACTCACTTTACAGGTATACAGTGAATAGTGAATATTTGAATAATGTTTTAATCCAGATTATGAGAAGAAACAACTACTCAACTACTAAAGAATTAAAATGACTTAAAATGAAGGTCAAATGAAGTAAAAATGAAGGTCAGTCAGTCTGAAAAGAAAACAAATTTCAGTCACCGCAAAGACCATCCAAAACATTATATTGATGAAACTGGCTCTAATCAGGACACAAGTTGAATTGAATAAAACAATTAAATTAAGAGTAAAAATAGCAAAGGAGCGAATATTTTGGTGATATAGTGTATATTATACTATATATATTGTAGATCTGGAAAAAATGAAGAGAGCACTTCTTTAGTTTCTGAATCAGTTTCTCTGATTTTGCTATTTATAAACTACAGACAACATTTATCACAAATTACAAAAATGAAATTGTAATTAAGAGCATTTATTTGCACAAAATGAGAGAAATGGCTGAAACAGCAATTCCACAATTCCAAATAATGCGAAGAAAACAAAAAGTTCATATTCATAAAGTTTTAAGTTTTAAGAGTTCAGAAATCAATATTTGGTGGAATAACTCATGGAATAACTCTCCTCCACCAGTCTTACACACTGCTTTTGGATAACTTTATGCTGCTTTACTCCTGGTGCAAAAATTCAATCAGTTCAGCTTGGTTTGGTTTGATGATGCTTGTGATCATCCATCTTCCTCTTGATTATATTCAGATATAAATAGAGCACAGTAGGTCAGATAGAGGAGTAGATGATAGACGGTTTCTGGATTGTAAAGGTTTTTAATGGAAATCTCTGAGGTCTGGCTGGGTAAAAGCAGTGGTCAGGTTCTGATCTGAACAGTAAAATGCGAGTGTGTGAAGTGAAGTGAGGCGGGGTAATGTCTCGTCTCGTCCTGCCCTCCCCCGACTCGCCGGCCGTGTCCGATCTGTACAAAGCCCTGATATGATCTGAGCGTGAGGACGACTCGCGTTTCAACATCCTCCTCATTTGAAGTCCTCAGTGTTTCTCCCGCTATCTGTTCTCTCGCTTTCACTCCCCGAGTCTCTGTGAGGAAGACCCTGCTGTCAGCGCTGAAATTTACAGCAGATTCACCCGTCTACTGACACAGACACGCCGAGGAGACAAAGGGAATACAGCAGAGGAGAAAAAATGGAGGGAGAGAGAAAGTATATTTAAAAATAAAGTATATTTATGTCCTTTTGTATTATCCAAAATATTTATTATGTATCATCATCAGTGTATCACAAACTTGTGTATTCATTGGTTTTTCAGTACCACTTTAAAATAAAGCTCCTTTATAAAAGGTTTTTTAAGAGTTTACAAAAAAAGGTTATTAATGGTTATTAATTAGGCTATAAACCATTAATAAGAAGTTACAGCATTAACTGTTATTTCTGTTAATAACTTTATTTAAATATTCATTTAACTATAATAACATATTAAATGACTAAACTGACTTTCTATATTATTTTTTTACATTTGTTAAAAACGTTTTGAAAAGTATATTAATGTGTTGTAAGTGCTTATTAATAGCTTATTACAGTATTTACAATCTGTTTTTTAACCATTAATGAACTCCATAATAAACTGTTCCAAAACTCTTTGTAAAGGATTATTTAACTATTTAAAAGTAGTACCGGTTTTTCATTATTCATAAAAATCAGCTTTATGAGGTAGAGTCTCCTGGAATTCAGGCTTTCAGTTAACAGCTGTGCTGAACTCATCAAGAGTTAATTACTTGAATTATTTCTTGTCTCTTAATAAAGTGTTTGAGAGCATCAGTTAAAGTAAAGCAGTGAAGAGGTAGAGTTACAGGTATACAGTGAATAGTGAATATTTGAGTAATGTTCGAATCCAGATTATGAGAAGCAACAACTACTCAACTAAATAAAGAATAAATAAAATATTTTGAAGATCAGTCAATCTGAAAAGAAGAAGAATTTCAAGACATTTGAAAGTATTGCAGTCACCACAAAAAAGAAACAAACATTATAATGATGGAACTGGCACTCATCAGGACCACCCTAGGAAAGGATGGAAGAGCAAGAGTTTCCTCTGTTGTACAGGATAAGTTCATCATCAGAGTTATCAGCCGCAGAAAGGAGAAAAAGAGAGGAGAGAAGAAAAGAGGAGAAAAAACGGGGGAAAAAAGAGCGAAACTCAGAGAGAGAGAGAATGAAGGAAAGAGACAAGAACAATAAAGTATATTTATGTCCTTTTGTTTCAATCGATTCTTCAGTAACACTAACCCTATAAATCCTATATTAATGATGTATTAATTTATCACAAACTTGTGTATTCATTGTTTTTTTGTACCACTTTAAAATAAGGCTCCTTTATAAAGGGTTTATAAAGAGTTTACAAATAAGTTTATTAATGGTTATAAAAGTTTTAAAAGTATCCTCAAGTGCAGTTGTCATTGCATAGACCATCAAAAATGTTGAAATGATGATGAAACTGGCACTCATCAGGGCCGCATAATACATTATACTATACATTGTGCAAGTTTGTGGAAAAAGTAAATATATTACTATTTAATACTATATTACATATACATTATTATACAAACATGAGAATTATAAATAGAAAGTTGGGTGTAAATTATTAATAATTATATATATATTTTTTTCATTTGTTATAAGAAATCCTTTTTTTAAATGTTCTACCCTTTTCATTTCTGTCCCTTACAATAAGAATAAAAAATTAATTTTAGTCAAATTTCTGATTTTCTATATATTTAAATGGGTTTTGATTTTTTGTGAATACAAACAAAACAAAAACTGTGAATTAAAAAAAGGCTTTGTTTATGAAGATCTGATTACAAACTATTTATATCATTTACATAAAGATATCAGATAAATGATACTGGAAAAGTTTTTTTTTATGAACATTGTAAAGGTTTCAAATGAAGAAGTAACCTGTTGATATGCTAAATTTAAGCATTTTAAATTCATATTCTATCTTATGTAACTCAATCACAGTTTCGCACGTGTTTAGCATGCATCAGTAATACTGTGTAACTCATAATACTGTGTCAAAAAGTAAGAAATGAGTTATATTTTCTGAATAGGGCGTATAAGGGAAAGTTTCAGCCGTAGATTGCTGAATATTCTCCTCTCAGGAATTCAGCCCAGCAGCTTTTGAGCTATAGATTTGTACGGTGGAAAGTCTATGTGTTCTTATCTTTCACACCTTTTAAAAATCGACTGAGCTGCAGCTTAGCGCTCCTTCAGGAAATTTGCACCTAACAGGAAGACTTTATCCTCTATTTCTTAACATGTGATGCAGACATACGATAAAGAACCACACATTTCCCATCTGAATACAGCAGAGAGATAACCAGCTTCTCCACCAGACGCTCAGTTTACTGGGTATTTTATCATTATCTGATATTAAAAACATCCTGCATGTTCAGATTCAGAGCTGTTTCTGCCCCAGAGGTTCTTCATCTCATCCAGATCATAAAGAACCATGTCGAGGCTTCCATCAATGCAGTGTAGTAGCCTGTAGGCTGGGAAGTGATGCTCTTGAACCAATAATTACCGTTTTTCTCTTGTTTGTAATGGATTTTACCAGCTTTATGTCTAGAAACACGATTTACAGGTTATTTTCTCATTATCTGATATTAAAAACAGTACATGTCAGTATCCTGCATGTTCAGATTCAGAGCTGTTTCTGCCCCAGAGGTTCTTTAGCTCATCCAGATCATAAAGACCCATGTCGATGCTCCCATCAGATGGTATGGAGACTCTGTGCTACACTTGAAAGAAAGAAAGAAAGAAAGAAAGAAAGAAAGAAAGAAAGAAAGAAAGAAAGAAAACACAAAGGAAATCCTGTACAAAGTATCCTGTAGCCTAGAAAGTGATGCTGTTGAGCCGATAATTACCGGTTTTGTTGCATCCAGTACATAAAGACCCCAGTCAGCTTTTACCATCAAATGGAATGGAGATACTATGCTAGCAATAGCACACTTGAAAGGAAGGAAGGAAGGAAGGAAGGAAGGAAGGAAGGAAGGAAGGAAGAAAGAAAGAAAGAAAGAAAGAAAGAAAGAAAGAAAGAAAGAAAGAAAGAAAGAAAGAAAGAAAGAAAGAAAGAAAGAAAGAAAGAAAGAAAGAAAGAAAGAAAGAAAGAAAGAAAACAAAATATATTGAATAAAGGACAAAGTCAAACTGTAGTGAGCAATTTGCAAATTTCAAATATGTAAAGTAGCCTGGAAAGTGATTACTGTTTTTGTCTAGTATATGTCTAGAAAGAAAGAAAGAAAGAAAGAAAGAAAGAAAGAAAGAAAGAAAGAAAGAAAGAAAGAAAACACAAAAGAGATTGGATAAAGCATTGGATAATTACCGGTTTTCCCCAGTAAAGAAGGTTACCATCTAATGGAATATAGACACTATGCTAGCAATAACACAACAATTGCACTTTCTACGTATGTGTTATAACTAATTATTAATGATTTGTAAGGCATTTACAACCTAATTAGTAACCATTCATAAACTAATTGTAAACCATTTATAAACCCTTTATAAAGGTAGTCTTATTTTAAAGTGGTACCAAAAAAACAGCACATGCCATGTTGAGATTCAGACCTATCTGCCTCAGAGGTTCTTCATCTCATGCAGATCATAAAGACCCCAGTAGATAAGGTTACCATCAAATGGAAAGGAGCGACTAGCCTAGCTATAGCACGCTTAAAATAAGAAAATAAAATGCATAGGAGATTGGATCAAGGATGAAGTTAAACTGTAGTGAGCAATTTAGCCTGTAGCCTGGAAAGTGATGCTGTTGAGCCAAAAATTTGCGGTTTTATCTTGTTTATTGTGGATTTTACCAGCTTTATGTCTAGAAACATGATTTACAGGTTATTTTCTCATTATCTGATATTAAAAACAGCACATCCCAGCATCCTGCATGTTCAGATTCAGAGCTGTTTCTGCCCCAGAGGTTCTTCATCTCATCCAGATCATAAAGACCCAAGTCGAGAAGGTTCCCCTCAGATGGAAAGAAGCCCTTATGCTCCCTATAGCACACTTGGTCTGGTATTGTCAGTTTAAATCAGCAGAAAGTTGCGCTGGTGTTCTTCCTCCTGCACGACTGTGTCTACTGCGCTGCAAGAAGCAGCCATCTGTTCAAAGAGCAATGATACCACAGAAAAATGAGGAAATTAGACACGGCTACCAAATAATTCATACAAGGCTAAAGAGAGAGTTCATTTATTCAGTTTGATGCGTGTTCTCAGTTATAGAGGAAGGTGTACTGTAGCTTTGTAAGTCCTTGAGTGTGATGTTTCTGCTGCATGCTTTATTATTATTTTACGTGCTTTATGTGATCTTGGACGAGACGATAGGAGATGAGAGTTAAAACTCCTGTAAAGGTTTGATCATTCCTGTGATTCTGGAATGGATGTTTTTACCATTATGGAAGTAAAATCTCTCGTTAATTTATTACGAAGAAAATAAAGCACTTTTTAGATGTTTTCGAAGGTCAGAATGCTTATTATATGATTAGATGAGTTATTACTAATATTATTGCTTACTTTACAGTAGGGTTTTAACAAGGGATGCAACGGTACAGTGTGGCCACGGTTCGGTTCGGTTTCGATATATCAATATTAAAGCTTAGATTCTCTGCCCGAACCCGACCCGACCCGAGGTCTGTGACGTAGGCATCTTAATGTTTTTAATGTTTATTTTATTTTATATAAAGCTCTGGCGTGATAATCACAATATAACCAAGTAACCAAGTGTTATCATTAACGAAAACGAACGAAATAAAGAAAACTGAAAGTAAAAAAACATTTTCTTTAACTGAAACTAATAAAAATGGTAATTAAAAGAAAAAAAAGGAACTAACTGGAACTGTATTGAGAGTTTATAAAACAAACTAAATGAACTGAAATTACTGATAGGATAAACTGATAAATCTCTCACTCTCTTTGTTTCTCTCTCTCCCGCACTCACTCATACTTGATAATTTTGGTGAAAATTAGTGAAACCTGTAGAGTTCATTGAGTTTTTGAGTTTGTTTATGTGTTTCTCAGATTGATCTCTCTGATCTGATGTGTAAAAACTAATAAAACCTAGGGAACTCACTCTAAAAACCAATTAAAACTAACTGAATTGGACTAGAAATGGTGAAAACCGAAATACCGCAGTCCATCCGGGTGTATCGAACCGAACAGGCCGAACCGAACGCTTCGATAAAATACCGAGAACCGTTGCATCCTTAGTTTCAACTAATGATTATTTTGTTATTTTGTTGATCAATCAATCAATCAATTATTATTTCGACCATGTCCTTTTTCCTGCTCTTTCTTTCCTGGGGCGGTCCTGATAAGCGGCCAGTTTCACCATCATTTAAACATTTTTAATTGCCTTTTCGGTGACTGCGCTTGAGGATACTTTCAAAGTTCTTGAAATATTTCTTCAATCTACGTTTACTGTAAATTAAGCTTTATAGTACCTAACTTTACCTCCAACTAATCCTAATCACAACCATAAATCCACCTTAAAACCTAAAACCCTACAATGTTAAGATTAGTCGAAAATCATTTTTCATCGGCGGGAAATACAGGTGCTCCACTGACTGATTAAAACCCTGACAACAGTCAACAGTCAACTGCGCAATCATGACTGGATCACTGTGAGCACTGTGCACCCCAAGCACAATACCACACACCATCACCATTCTTTACCACAGCAAAAAACACCTCACCCAAAGGCTTCAGCCTTTAATCACATATACAATAAAAAATACTTTAAAATGTACACAGTAACTATAAGCTATTATTAATAACATATATATTTTTGATATTCGTGAGGATTTATATTTATGTTCAGAACACAGACTTAATAACTGTAGCTTAATATAGCAGTTATAGGCTTTCTGCTGTTTGAGAATTTCAACAGATGCTTATTCTCACTTATTCTCTCTCACATCCTGCAGTTTCGAAAATAAAAAATAGAAGAGAAAAGCACTTCGAATGAACATACATTTATCTTATTTAATTTCACTATTATTTAACTTAGATAACTTAGACCAGGTCAAATTTATTAAAATATAAAATATATTAATTAATTAAATATATTCATTAATTAAAGTCTCGTCCAGCGCTCTTAAATGGTGCCTGCACGACATTGTGCACGTCATTGTCTCAGTTCAGTGAAATAAACTTAAGATGAGTAAGGACCTGTAAAATTAATCAAATATTGTGATATATAAAGAAAAGGTTGAGGTTTTGCTGTGCTGTTTCCTTAATTTGAAAGTGAAAGTAACGTCACAGTTTGTAAGTGCTGCAAATCTAGCCTTTAACTCAACAATAAACAGAATAAAGAATAAAATAGAATTATTGCTGTTCCCTTAAATGAGCTGCGAATGTGCCAAAGTCAGAGCTCACCCGGCTCTTAAAGAGAATGACAACTGGAACACTGATTGATTGAATAATGAATAATTACGAAAATATGCACAAGGCATATTTTTTTTAGCACTCTTGATACCAAAGACACACAGACATGCTCCTATATCCAGCTGCATGATGTGCAATTGACCGGTATGCTATAGATCACTAAAATAGGGCCCTTTGAGTTTAATTGCAATGAATAGACATTCAGTTGAATGGTAGTTGAGCATCTATGATGCGTCTATAATGCATCATCTGAATGAATTGATATCAAATTTGATTTCGATTTGTATTTTTAGCCGCTGTAAAGCAAATAAAATAAAATATATGTCCTGTTGGTTTGGAGAAGACACTGAGCAGCTTCATGGCGGCGTCTCCTCACTCAGTGATAGATAAGTCCTCCCTATAGACGGAGATTCTGCCAGCTGTCTGAGTGAACACTCCAGAGCCTCGCTTCTTCCTCTCCTCCTCCTCCTCCTCCTCCTCCTCTTCCTCTCCTCCGTCTCTCAGAGAGACAGAGCTCAGGAAAGCTCTGTGCTGTTCTTCACATTGATTAGCTGCAGCAGCGTGAGTTCCTCCATCAGTCTCATTAATGGGCTCCATTAGCCCGACTCCCCCGGCTCACAGGGGCCAGTTAGTCAGATGGTAAACACAGATGCGCTTGAAAAGGCAGGTGACACTTCCTCCCTCTTAGGGAACGTTCTAATAGCAGCTACAACACACACACACACACACACACACACCATACACACATACACACACACTCCACACACTCCAGTCCAGTCACTCGTTCCACACACTGCAGACGTCTGGGTGTAAAAAACATAGCTATCAATGTTGAATCATGAAATAATACTATAGATTTGTACATGTTTGATTTAAAGATTGGTGTCAGAAGTGGTTAATTTAGAGCTTTGGTTAAACTCCGCCCACCAGATTTCAATATTTAACTCTGTCATCTGCTTTTCTTTTGCATTTTGTATATTTGATGGAAATTTTTGTGTGTCTTGAACTTGTGAGGTGGGAAAATTATACACGTGATATTTTCGTTCACAATACTATATCATTTTTAAAACACAATATAAATATATAATTATTACATGTTTAGATGTAAAGATTGGTGTCAGATGTTTATTTTCTGCTGTTTAAACCCCACTCTGTCATCAGCTTTTCTTTTGCATTTTGCATATTTGATAGAAATTAACTTGATTTTTAATCAACCTAAAGTATATAATGGTTTAATTCACAAATTAGAATTTTAACAATGCGCTTTTGTAAGGTGGTAAAATTATTTACACTTACACTTCACTCACACACGCTTACACACACACTTGTCCAGATGCTCGTTCCACACACTGCAGACATACGGGTGTAAAAATATATCTATCAATATCAAATTGTGATATTTTCTTTCGCAATACTGTATCAGTTTTCAAAAACACAATATAAATATATAATTATTACGTGTTTATATTAGTAAAGATTGGTGTCAGAAGTGGTTTATTTAGTGCTGTGTTTAAACCCCGCCCACTAGATATCAATATTCACTCTGTCATCAGCTTTTCTTTTGCATTTTGTATATTTGATAGAAACTTATCTGACTTTTGATTAACATAAAGTATGTAAGTATATATTAGTAAGTAAGCATATATTCTATGGGTTTAGACAATATAGCAAGTTTTACACCTGCATTTACAGGGCGCTTTTGTGTGTCACTTTTCAAAACACAATATAAATTTGTAATTATTATATGTATAGATGTAAAAATTGGTGTCAGAAGTGGTTTATTTAGTGCTGTGTTTAAACCCCGCCCACTAGATATCAATATTTAACTTTTAATATATTCTATGGGTGTAGAAATTATAGTTATCAATATCGAATCATTATATTTTCTTTCGCAATACTGTATCAGTTTTCAAAAACACAATATAAATATATAATTATTACGTGCTTAGATGTAAAGATTGGTGTCAGAAGTGGTTTATTTAGAGCTGTGCTTAAACTCCGCCCACTAGATATCAATATTGTATTCATCAATTATTCTTTTGCATTTAATTTATTTGTTTGAAATTTTCCTCACTTTTATTTAAATTGCTTTTTTTTGAGTGTTGTGAACTTGAGAGGTGGTGAAATTTTAAAGGACTCCTCCCGCTAAAATCTACTTTTTATTGTTCTGTGTGAAATACAGCAGGTCTCTCTGAGTTGTTTATGATGCTGCACACGATGAAACTCTTCCTCATCCTCTTCCTCATTCTCTGCAGCAGCTAGTAAAAAAAAATATTCAGAAAAACAAAACGAGTCGATCAGGAAAAGCACCGTGTCTACATCAACCGGTGAATTAGTATTCATGTCTCCGCCCACCTCGGCTCGGGACCGCCCACAGGCAGGGCTGAAGCCAGGCAGCGACGCTGTCTCGTCAGATAGGAGATAAATAACAGCGCTAGAAACAGCATGCAGTTCATTCCTGTGTTATTTGTGCGAATAACACATCAGTGTTTATATGCTTTACCCAGTAATTCAGAGCTAAGAAACAAATGGTTAGAATTAGTCTATGGAGGAAAAACACCACCAGCCAAGTGCAATTGAGATAGGTAGGTGTTTAGATGTTTAGAACAGTTCTGTTTACACTAGTTAAAAGTAAAAATCCACCCCGGGGTGGATTGTTTTATTTCTGGACCTGGACTCTCCACTGCTGTGTGTAAGTAACTATAGGTTTAAATAGGATCTCCGGTGGATTTGGCGTTTTACAGAGACTCTAAGACTAGATCAGTGTCCGAACTGCACTTAGCAGGGCTTTATTACACATGTTATGAAGTAACATATAACATTGTAAAGACTGTTATTAGTGTAAAAATGTCTTTATTTTAAAACGTTTCTAACTGTCGCAGTGCTGTTAGCCAATCAGAGGAGATATGTTTGCATGTAGGAATATTCATGAGCCGAAATATACTTATTATACTTATTAATAAAAAAAAATGTAATAACACATAATAACTATGTTTCTTATGAATAATTCATTAATATAATTATAATGCATTGTAAGCTTAAATGGGTAATATGTTACAAATCTGGGTTCAAATATCATATATATGACTGTTAATAATATATTCCCATGATGGACATCTCATCTGCCACTTTAGCTGGAGTGTACAATGATGCATTACAATACTTTATAAGTTGATATAAGATTTTATATAAATTACAAGTATAATTAATGTGTGTTTAAAATATTTAATTAAAACATTCTTTGTTTAAGGCAGATTTGTTGAGGCTCTTGCTATTGACATCTATTATACATATCTATATAACACAGCTGATTGTTATAATCACAGTGCATAATGCATAATAAACATAGCAATATGTTTAGCAAAATGTTTTTTTTTTTTTTTTTAATATTTATAGCCATGCTTACAACACTTTATAAATGCATTATGATACAAATATCGGTACCACTTTAAAATAAAATAAAATAAAGGGTTTATTAATGGTTTACAATTAGTTTATTAATGGTTACTAATTAGGTTGTAAAAGGCTTAAAAATCATTAATAATCATTTATAACACATACGTAGAAAGATCAACAATGACCTGTTTATGCCATCTATATTGTTGTATATATAGATGGCATAAACAGATACTTTCTAAGTATGTGTTATAACTGATTATTAATGATTTTTAAGCCTTTTACAACCTAATTAGTAACCATTAATAAACTAATTGTAAACCATTAATAAACCCTTTATCAAGGTAGTCTTATTTTAAAGTGGTACCCAAATATCATTATCATTATAATCAAAGTTACTCTAAAATATTATGATATTAATTTAGGGCCATATCGTCCCGCCCCTAAAACACAGTGCAGACTCTTAGCAGTGATCCGAACACAGAAACAAAGCCGTGTTAGATTATAGGGATCTAAATCAATCGGGATTATAGCGGTACAGAGGAAAACGGTGCTAATCTGTAAAATCACACTGATTATAGGATTAAAGGTGCAATCAGATGATCACGTGAGTTTAAATCTGGGGAAATGGCTGAGATTGAAGCACTGGGCTGTATGTCTTGATTAGAGCAGAAGCTTCCTCTGATTATCAGACTGATAATTTTTATATTTTGATTTGTGCTGTCTGAACCGTAGCCCTCAATTTTCTGCTGTTGTTAAAGCCTGTAGTAGACTACAGTATTTCTGTGGTTTCTACAAAAGAGGAATAAATGAACTAAAAACTGAAAATAGTCATTTTAGTATTGAAAGTGCATTGTAAAAAAAAAACTAGAAAAAAACATTTACTGAGTTTTGAAAATGGATTTAAAAAAATGTAAATTTCCAATCAGTGTTGGAACAGATGGAGTTACTGCTGTTATTCTCTACTGCAGCAGCATTTACACACTTTCATCATCATAATAACTAGAAAAAGACCCAGATACACAGATAAAACTCTGTAACTATTAAAAGTAGAAGTTCTTTCTTTTCTTTAGAGAAATTACAGATGAAGTCAGAGAGCGGTGAGGACTGTTTCCTACACCTTCAAATAAAGACTCTTAGAAACTGGAGAAAAAAAACTGCTACAGGAAGACGTCTGGCTGACCCACATGGAAACAGTAGCTTTAGCCTTTAGCTCAGATTATTAACATGATTAAGCACTGAGTCTCAGTTTCAGCAGAGAAGAATGCATTCCGACTTCTGGGCTTTTAAGCCCCTCCCACTGACAAGGTATTTTGCCCCATGCAGCATGAAGTTATCCAAAAGCAGTGTGTAAGACTGGTGGAGGAGAACATGATGCCAAGATGCATAAAAACTGTGATTAAAAACCACCAGGGTTATTCCACCAAATATTGATTATTTATGAACTCTTAAAACTTTATAAATATGAACTTGTTTTCTTTGCATTTATTTCAGCCATTTCTCATTTTCTGTAAATAAATGCTCTAAATAAGAATATTTTTATTTGGAATTTGGGAGAAATGTTGTCTGTAGTTTATAGAATAAAACAATAATGTTCATTTTACTCAAATATAAACCTATAAATAGCTAAATCAGAGAAACTGATTCAGAAACTGATTCAGAACTGAAATTTTGTATTGTTTAATATATCTTTAATACATGAATTTCTTTTGATTTAATGGAATTCCAATTCTAATTCTTTGAATTTAAATTTCAATTACAATTCTGCCTCAATCTCAATATGAAAAAGTCATCAGAACCATCCCTCCCTCAGCTCTGCTCTTAATTTCTAATTGATGATGTTTATGGCATCTACACAAACTCGATTGTCTACTCGATTGTCTATTGTCTACATGAGCGTTGGCCTTTTTTAACGATAAGAGAAAGATGGAGATGAACCTGTTTAACCTGCCTGTTGTTGGAGTGTATGGAGGTGTTGGGTTGGAGCCCGGTGTGTTCCTCTATCAGTGTCTCACAGAGGTGGTGAAGCACAGCTCCAGGCCCGGATATTACATTCACCTCCAACCCAACGGGGATCGCGGCTAATCGCCCGCTCATTATTCCAGCTGATAGAGAGAGAGAGAAAAGAGAGAGAGAGAGGAAAGAGAGAGAGAGGGAGGAAAGAGATTGTTTTCTAGTGTCTTGGTGTGTATGTTGGTGTGTGTGTGTTTGTTTTTTTTATCGAGAATAAAGTGTGTGTGTTCAGAATCCAGACAGAAGAGAGTGAACGCTCGGGTGGAGATTAGCTTAGTCTGGTGAGGACGATGAATCCGACAGCATTAATCTCATTTCCCATTTGCCGTGTTGTCATGCCTCAGTACGTTTAACAAGGACAATAATGAAAAGAGTGGCATCGGACTCATTAATTAAATTAGCTCTCTCTTATCCGCACATCTCGCCAAGTCCACTCATCACAGCTCTGATTAGCTTCAACTTCCAGGATGTTGAGGCGACGGCGGCGGCGGTAGGGCGAGTGAACGAACGAACGGCGAAGAGGCGAATTGTGGCGAGTGGCAGCATTTTATTAGAGATTGCCTGGCCTCTCGCTGAGCTCACTTTCCACACTTGCTAATTCACCAGCGCCCGAGGCGACGGGAGGTCCTTCAGCTCCGGCGAGAGCCCAGGAAATTTCCCTCCCGTCGGCCGCGAGAGTCATCAGAGAGCAGAGCGTTCACTTCTGACGGATACACCTGCTCCACTGTGGAGAATTAAAGAGGGCGAGGACGTTAACCGGCTGAACGCAATTTCTCCTTTCTGAGGCTTAAGATAATTCAGCGGAAATCCATTTACCTGTTTAAAAAAAGGAACTTGGGAAATTTCACTTTTTAATTCCTTTTTTTTATCAACTCTCTCTCTCTCGCCTACATCTTATAAATGTGCCCAGATTTGACTCACGCTCTGCTCTCTGGTCCTGCTTAGTCTGACGGTGCCTCGGAAAATGTGATGTGTGAAAACACTGTTTAAAAATTCTGATTTTAAAAGTAAAAAATGACACATTAAGATTAGATTAACATTAGTTCAAGCTTTTTCTAGGTTTTCTACTGTGGACCCCTACCTCACTCTACCTCGGTTTACCTCCCTCATTTTCCCTCGGAAAATGTGATGTGTGAAAACACTGTTCGAAAATTCTGATTTTAAAAGTAAAACATGACAAACTAAGATTAGATTAAAATTACTTGATTCACTCTACCCCGCTGTACCTTATTCTACCATACTCTTCCTCACTTTATATCAGTCTACATCTTTCTACCTCATTTCACCTCACTCATCCTCGCCCTGTCCTAGTCTTAGTCACCAGAATGCAATTTTATCTTTTTGAAGCTTTTAGGTAATTTGGAGGAACTCCATTAAGCTTTTGCAAAGGAACTTGGAAAATGTAATTTTTTTTATTTCCTTTTTATCAACTCTCTCTCTCTTATGCCTACATCTTATAAATGTGCCCAGACTTGACTCACGCTCTGCTCTCTGGACCTGCTTAGTCTGATGGTGCCTCAGAAAATGTGATGTGTGAAAACACTGTTTAAAAGTTCTGATTTTAAAAGTAAAAAATGACACATTAAGATTAGAGTAACGTTAGTTCAAGCTTCTCAAAAGGTTTTTCTACTGTGGACCCCTACCTCACTCTACCTCGCTTTACCTTACTCTATCTAGCTATACCTCATTCTACCTCACTCTATTTTGCTGTACTTCATTTTTCCTCGTCCTGCCTCACTCTTCCTTACTCTACTTTATACTTTTAAAAGTAGAAGTTCTTTCTTTTCTTTAGAGAAATTACAGATGAAGTCAGAGAGCGGTGAGTACTGTTTCCTACACCTTCAAATAAAGACTCTTAGAAACTGGAGAAAAAAAACTGCTACAGGAAGACGTCTGGCTGACCCACATGGAAACAGCAGCTTTAGCCTTTAGCTCAGATTAACATGATTAAGGACTGAGTCTCAGTTTCAGCAGAACTGAAGAGAGTATGCCGGTTTCTAGAGTTTAGATTCTGAAGAAATTTCCCTCCTGACGGCCGGCGTTTTTTCTACTGTGGACCCCTACCTCACTCAACCTCGCTTTACCTCATTCTACCTCACTCTGCATCACTCTACATCTCTTTTCCTCATTCTACCTCACTCAGTCTCCCTCTACTTCACTTTGCCTCGCTCTACCTCACTCTTCCCTGCCCTGCCTCACTCTTCTTCACTCTGCCTTAGTCTTAGTCATCGGAATATAATTTTACCTTTTTGAGGTGTTTAGATCATTTGACAGAAATCTATGTATCTGTTTAAAAAAAGGAATTTGGGAAATTTGATTTCTTAATTCCTTTTTTTTTTTAATCAACTCTCTCTCATGCCTACATCTTATAAATGTGCCCAGACTGGACTCACGCTCTGCTCTCTAGACCTGCTTAATCTGACGGTGCCTTGAAATCATCCTCAGAAAATGTGACGTGCGATAACACTGTTGGAAATTCCGATTTTAAAAGTAGAACCTGACAAATGAAGATTAGAATGAAATTAATTTAAGCTTCTCAAAAGGTTTTTCTACTGTCGACCCCTACCTCACTCTACCTCGCTTTACCTCATTTTACCTCTTTCTACCTCTCTCTGTCATGCTCTACTTCACTTTACTTCATTCTAACCTCACGCTATCTTGCTCTACTTTACTTTGCCTCGCCCTGCCTCACTCTTCCTCATTCTACCTTAGTCTAAGTCATCAGAACACAATTTTACCTTTTTGAGGTGTTTAGATAGTTTGGCGGAAATCCATTTACCTGTTTTTAATGCCCTCTTTTTTGGACCTGCTTGATGGTGCTTTAAAGTCACCCTTGGAAAATGTGTTGTGTGAAAACACTGTTGGAAATTACAATTTTAAAAGTGAAACCTGACAAATTAAAATCCTAAATTAGTTTAAGCTTATCAGAAGGTTTTTCTACTGTGGACCCCTACCTCACTCTACCTCACTCTACCTCTCTGTACTTCATTCTTCTTCACTTTACCTCATTCTACCTCACTCTATCATGCTCTGCATCACTTTGCCACACTCTGTCTCACTCTTCCTTGCCCTGCCTCACTCTTTTTCATTCTACCTTGTTCTTAGTCATCAGAATGCCACTTTATCTATTTTAGTCATTTAGATAATTTGGCGGAAATCTATTTACCTGTTTCAAAGGAACTTGGGAAATGCATTTTTTTAATGTACTGCTTTCTGGACCTGTAAGTCTGATGGTGCCTTGAAGTCATCCTCAGAAAATCTGTTGTGTGAAAACACTGTTGGAAATTACAATTTTAAAAGTGAAACCTGACAAGTTTAAATCCTAAATTAGTTTAGGTTTTTTTCTACTGTGGACCCCTACCTCACTCTACCTCACTTTACCTCACTCTACTTCACTTTACCTCACTCTACCTCACTCTACCTCACTTTACCTCACTCTACTTCACTCTAACTCGCTTTACCTCATTCTACCTCACTTTACCTCACTCTACTTCACTTTACCTCACTCTACCTCACTTTACCTCACTCTACTTCACTTTACCTCACTCTACCTCACTCTACCTCACTTTACCTCACTCTACTTCACTCTAACTCGCTTTACCTCATTCTACTTCACTTTACCTCACTCTACCTCACCCTACCTCACTTTACCTCACTCTACTTCACTTTACCTCACTCTACCTCACTCTACCTCACTTTACCTCACTCTTCTTCACTTTACCTCACTCTACCTCACTCTACCTCGCTTTACCTCATTCTACTTCACTTTACCTCACTCTACCTCACTCTACCTCACTTTACCTCACTCTACTTCACTCTAACTCGCTTTACCTCATTCTTCTTCACTTTACTTCATTCTACCTCATTCTATTATGCTCTACTTCACTTTGTCTCGCCCTGTCTCACTCATCCTCATTCTACCCTAGTCTTAGTCATCAGAACACAATTTCACCTTTTTGAGGTGTTTAGATAATTCAGCAGAAACTCATTTACGTGTTTAAGAATGTTTTCAGTTCTCAAAAATCTCCAAAAACCCTGGATAGTGTTTAAAAACTTAAAGCCAAATCGCAGAGAAAAATCTGCATTTTTGAAACATCCAGGTACTTGTAGACGGTGCCTGAGGCTAATGCTTTTAGTGAGGACCTTCTCCATGGCTCCAGTCTTTTATACTCACCTATCAGGAGAGCACCAGATAGCCGTCGCTGTATATCTGCGTGTGATTCTTTGTGTTCAAGTCTTTCATTTACTTTCCCTAATGGTCAACTTTGTCCGAGAGCAGATTCTACACCTCTCTTACATCAGATATCTGGCAGGCAGTTTAAAGAGAGACTCCCCGTCTCTCTCTCTCTCTCTCTCTCTCTCTGTCTCTGTCTCTCTCTCTCTACCCGGAGCACATCACTAAAAGAAGTTTAGATCAGGATTTTTCATTTCTTTCACTCTCTGCCTCTTCCTGCCACGTGTAATTCTGTCTTTATAAAAGTCTTTATGAAAGCAGGCGAGCGCCGCGGTGAACGGGGTGCTGAACCCCAGCCTCGCCGCTGTTTCTGCAGCCTGATAAACGATTCTTGGCAAATATTGATGTGTTGTGTTTCTACTGGAAACCAAAGCCCTGGTGCTTTAATGTCAGAATGAACAGATAGCAGATAGTTAGCGTTTAGTTTTAGCATGTTAGCGTAAAAAAAGAAACAGCATCTCGGAGTCTGAAGCTCTTTCAGGATCATTGGTTTTAAATGCACAGCTTGACATTTGATGTCTCTGATACTATTCTCGTAACTGCCATCGCACCTGCGCGAGAGTGTGTGTGTGAGAGAGAGAGAGAGAGAGAGAGCTTGTGGGGATGAGGGACTGCAGTAGCCGGGGTACATGTGGATCATCTCCTCCTGGGAATAATCCTCAGGGTATTATCTCAAAGCTTTTATAACAGCAGGAGTGTCTGTAATCTATTCTTGATGAAGCCCCAGGTTTGTGTGTGTATGTGTGTAAGAGTGTGTGTGTGTGTGTGTTAGGGCTGTGAGGATTAATCCTATTTTTATCGATATTGTGATGTATATTACTTTTCACTATAAACACATCGTAAGAGCTGCAATGATATTATTAATTATTAATTATTAACAGCTCAACAACTCAAACTGCATTACACACCCACACCCACAGAGGGAGCTCTTCACACTGAAGACTGGAGTCATGTGACATAACAGGGCTGGAGGTAGATTGAGGCAGAGTGATGCTAGAGTGATGTAGAGCAAGGTAGAAGCAGACTGAGGTAGAGTGGGGGTAGAGAGAAAGTGCAATGTAGAGGCAGGAAAATAGAGAGAGGTAGAGAGAAGTAGAGTGAGATAAAGTGAGAGGTGTAGAGAGGGAAGGTAGAGAAAGTGATAGAGTGAGTTAGAGTAAGGTAGATTGAAGGTACAGTGGGGGTATAGGGAGGTAGAGTGGTGGTGGACTGGGTGGTGGGTAGAGTGAGGTGCAAGGGGTGTAGGGTCAGGGTAAAGTGAGGTTC